>NW_020838023.1:5139231-5562969 GCF_003676395.1 Aethalodelphis obliquidens | reverse complement strand
CTCTCTCTCTCTCTCTCTCTCTCTCTCTCTCTCTCTCTCTCTCTCTCACACACACACACACACACACACACACACACACACACAACTTGGGACTTACATTGCCTGTAAGGCTCAATAAGTAAATTGGGGAAGATGGAATTTGTCACTCTGCTTAAAGAAACATAATTATTTTTAAATGACAAATGGTCCCTTTGTCAATAAACGATTTATGTCTTAGCTTCCATGCCTGGATACCTTGTGTGAATTATAAATTCACTTGTAAGTAGATTTAGCAAAGGGTGCCCAGCAGGTCCCTGGGCTGAGCGCTAAGTGGGTAGCACTTCTTTCATTCTGCTGCTTTTCCGCTGCTATTGTGTTGGGGATGCAGATGTCTGAACATAAATTCAGGTGGGTATAGCTGTAAGGTGCTGCTTTACAAGGATTCATCTAGCATCTCCATCCAAAAGAATCTCCCCTCACCACCCCCTCCAGATTTCAACATCAGAAGTAGCGAGAAGAAGATGAAACCATCTTAATTCGATTTAAATTTTAAGGTCAATCACTCTCAATAACAGGGTTTTTTTCTTTAAAAAAATGAAGTAGCTGCTAATTTATTATTCCACAGAGTTTCCACTCAGCCTCCCAAGGGGAAGGTCTTGAACAGGTAGCTGGGTTTTTTTTTTTTTTTTTTTTTTTTTGGTACGTGGGCCTCTCACCGTTGTGGCCTCTCCCATTGCGGGGCACAGGCTCCGGACGCGCAGGCTCAGCGGCCATGGCTCACGGGCCCAGCCCCTCCGCGGCATGTGGGATCCTCCCGGACCGGAGCACGAACCCGTGTCCCCTGAATTGGAAGGCGGACTCTCAACCACTGTGCCACCAGGGAAGCCCGGTAGCTGGGTTTTGTGCCTGTATGTTTGATTACTGAGTTATTTACAACTAGAGGATTTCCCAGTGACAAGTAAACTGGATGGACCTGCAGCTTAATTTGGCTTTTCTCCATTCAGGATGATTTCAGACAACTGAGCACATGTACCTAGCACCCTATCAGAACAGAAGTGAAAGGCAGACTATGAATGCATTAACTTATCTGGAATATAACAATCCGAAAAGTCTAGAAGTCAGCCATTCAAATGTCTGCATACATGTCAATTCCGTATGTTAAGGTCTAGTGGTACTTTATTTGAATTACCCATTGGAGTGAGCACCGAAAGGTCTTCAGTGCTCAATACTTTGAAAGATCTCATCTATGCCTCTTCTTAAGACATCAAGAGCTGCCACTACAAAATGCCAGTGAAGCCCGGCAGCTTCTCAGGTGCAGACAGACCATGTTTGGATTTTAATCGTCCTCCTCTGCTGGCTGTGTGGCTCTGGGCAAATTATTGGAACTCTTTCAGCTTCCGTGCTCAGTTGTGAAATGGGGATAATAGTATTAACCTCAGATTGTGACCCTGAGATGGTGAGACTGTATGTGAAGTACTTAGCACAGGGCTTAGCATACGAGGGTGCTAAAAACTGTGGCAGTTGTTATCACTATTGTTATTTCTACATGTGAAGGTACTATTTTATAAATATATTTTATGTTTTTTACTAAGAGCCTTTCCTTGGACTCTCACGTCAGCTTTCTTATTCTAGGAGAGACTATGATTTAAAGAATGGAAATGTGTTTTGTGATATTTAAATATATATACATATATAGATTTCCTCCAACTTTTTCTTCTAATTTATTTTCTGAGGAATTAGCAGCCTTCAAGATACAGGTGGCAGTGGTTTGCTCTGGTCTGGCCTCAATATACCATCTTCAGTTTGCTTTGTCGGAGGTTGTGGGCAAGCTCTGTAATCCCTAAATTAGCCTAAGAGGCAGATGGATGGAAACAGCGTCTTTGTTGGGTGAACCCAGTGGTGGCTTTTCTTTTGTTCCGGGCTCCAATCCAAACTAATGCCTTAATAACTGAAATTGCCTCGTTCGCCCCTCTCACCTTAAAAACTATTAAATTCAGCAGGAAGGACTCATCGTTGTGGCAGAGAGATGCCCTCTCAGGGTCTCTCCGGGCCAGTGGGTCCCGGGCCAGCACAGTGGTCGGCACCTGAGGACGGGTGGGAGCCAGAGCTCCTGGGTGCTCCTGAGCAGGTCGTCCCGACAGAAGCTCCAGCTTCCTTTCCTCTTGGGCCACTTCTACTGCATCCTAAGGCTGCCTCTTTCTGCAATTAAGTCATTTCATTCCTCTCTCTCAGGCTTTTCCTTCACCTTAGAGATGTTCAGTGTTAGGGCAAAACACAGGCATTCAAGCTGCTCATTGCGTTTAGGGAGTTGGGGAATTTGGCTTTTAATTACTGTGAAAATATGATCATTTAGGGATTCAGCACCATCTCTACTGAGCCTGTAGGATGTTGAGACAACAGGAAAAATGGCTCCTAAATAAGTCTAAAACAGGTGAGTTGGCAGGTCCTGGGGGTGGAGGGCAGAGCAGGTAAAATGAACTTGCGTGATCCTGAGTACCTTTGCTTAGCTCTAAGCAAGGTGTCAAGCCCCTTCTGCCGCAGCCTTCCTACCTGTCACGTGGGTTAAGGTCTGCTGCAGTCAGCTACTGCTCGGCAGGTATGTGGAATCTGGGATGCTAATAATACGATCAGCGTGCTCAACAGGAAGTGAGTATCTGTCCAGACATCCAGGCTTGAATACTCATTTTTTCCAGCCAGCAAGCAGCCCCAACCTGTGTTTTACGTACCATCCAATGGATTTCGTCTGTGTTGCACCTGTTGGAACAGTTAGTTGTGCTGTGTGTACTTTGCTGGCTCAAAGGTATTTTCCGTTTCTTGATGGTCTTTGACAGTTTGTCATCAACACCGCTCGCAGTAATTCATCTCCACCCCGGTCCTGCTTGACGGATACTTACCCTTTAGGCCTCAGCTTAGTCCCCTTCTCCTGACTAGGTCAGATTCCTCTTCCGTGTGCTCCCATAGGACGATTAGTCTCTCCCGGGAACACTCACCACAGCTGTTGATTTTATTATGGTTAATTATTTAATATCAGTCTCCCAAAAAAGACTGTCAATTCCATAAGGTAAAGAAACATCATCATCATCTTTATTAAAGTTATTATTCTTATTTTTGCTCACCAGTGAATTCCCCACTCCTGACAGTAGCATGCCTGGTACTTATAGGTTCACAATAAGTATTATTGTTAGATGGGTGGCTGGCTGGCTGGATGAGTACACAAGTGAATGAATGAAACGCTGGTGTCTCTGACAGGACTTCTCTCTTCCCTGTCCTATTCATGTGGCCTTAGGGACCCACACATGTAGTACAGGCTCCACTCAAGCTTCTAAGGTAACTAAAAGGCATGATATAGTTCTTGGTGCCAAAGCCCCACAATGGACTGGGAAAGTGAAAATTATATAAATTCTTAGAAAGAGGGCTTAAGGTTTCTGTGTTCAAAAGTGGTCTTGTCTGGGATAAAATATAGCAAATGAACAGCAATTTTTTTTTTTTTTTATGGCATGGAGGGCTACTAATTTCATCTTTCAATCGAGTTCCCTAAGTAAATAAGTAAGTACCTTCTTGCAGACCAGATATGTGTAGCATTGTATGTTCTTGCATTTTTCAGGGTATTTGCAAATATTTTATGAACAGCAATTTGTTTCTCACCTGTTCTACCTACTCCCTAGGACCTGGGAGTAATACTTTAAATGTGGGCTGACCTTGGGAAGGTTGTCCTTTCTGATTCTGAGCTGGATAAAAGATCCAGCTCAGAGATATACCAGGCATATCTCTGGTTAGAAGATCATAAATCAGTCCAGTAGATTCCATAGTGGTTCTCATGGTGCCCCTCAAGACGGAGCTCACTGGCTAGTCCCTGGGACATCTCCATGAAGCATTATAGAAAGGAGGCAGTGTGCATACTATAATATATAATAACTTGGGCCCTGCAGTCAGATTGCCCGAGTTCACATCCCACCTGCCTACTAATTAAGTAAGTTTAGATAAATTAGGTATAATCTTCAATTTCCTCTTCTATAAAGTAGGAGACATAATGTTACCTACTTCACAGGGTTGTTGGAAGAGCAAATGGCCAAACAGACGTAAAGTGCTTTGCAGAATGTCGGGCGTGCAATAAACCCAATAAATGTTAGCTGTAATTATTATCCCCATTTTTCTTGGTTGCAGGAGTTTCCATTGCAGTCCCAAGCCAGTCCCTATGAAGGCTTTTCCATCCTATCCCTTTCAGACTATTCTGGGACCCACATTTTCCCCTGCCTTTTCTGCCAGCACGCCTTTGGCTTAGGTTTTTACTAGGAGGACCGAAATACGGTGTCCAGGAATGGAACCCGTTATACTGCATCCTGCCTTATATTACCTTAACCTGTAAAGGCCAACTCAAATTGCCTGAAAATCCACGCTGTGCAGTGAGTGATCTGGGCGGTGCACACACTCTGTACACAGGCATTAAATAAAGTAAATAATGCTGACTGTGTGTGTGCGCCCAGCCAGCTTGCCCAGCTTTCTTAAATCATTCAGGCACACTTAATCTAATGGAACGTGTTATGACTTCAACAGCTTCTGAATAAAAGTTGGAGGAAAGAAAAATCTGAAACGTGGCACCAACTAAAATCCCCATACAGTTATTTAAGGCAGCTGAAGCACTTCCACGGAAACTGGGCTCTGTTGGAGAAATAGCCACTCCTCTTACAGAATGAAACCTCACTGGTTTTTTTTTTTTTCTTTTTTCTTTTTAAAAAATTTCCTTCTTTTATTTTTAGATTTTGGATGAGAATGGGACTCCACATCAATTTTTAGGCTATTTCTTCCTTGTTCTGCTTGCTCAGAACAGTCCTTTTTATCTTGCTTCTGCCCCTGGTGGTGTCATGTTGGGAGAGTCACTTGACTTCTCCTGGCTTTGCTTTCTTCATTTGGGTGTTTGTGCTGGCCGATCTTTGTGGTACCTTCCAGCTGTTAACATTCTTTTGATTTCATGATTTCTCTCCCTTATTATTACAGAAAGCACAAGTGTTGTGCCTTAAGCCTAAGATAGGAAAGTATTTATTGATCAAGGTGAAAATCCTCTACTTTCCACATTCCAGGGCTCTGAGTTTGGGCTCAGAGAGTTACAGTGGCTTTTAGGCAGTTTTTGTGTGAAGGGTGGTTTTGGATTTCTTTTCTGTTTTTCTGTAGACCTTATTTGGACGTCTGGTCATTTGATCTTGGTAGAGAATACTGTGTCTTGACACACACCAATGCCTTAACCCTTGGCATGTTTCGGAAGCCCACAGGCAGGGTCCTGAGGTTGCCTGAGTCACCATTAATGAACCAAACTGCCTGCCATGCTCCAGTGGTTGCCTTTTGGCACTTGGCAGGAAAATCCTTTTCGTGTTAGTTTCAAGGTTGTCAGATATCATTATCCCCAAGTATTAAAAATTTCAAAGAAAGGAGGCACTGTGTTTGATTTATAGAATAATTATCTAGCTTTAGGTCTCACTTGGCTTTGGCAATGGTTTTGCAAGCACTCGAAAATTAAATCCATTTTTTATGGCACTACAAGGTATTATCTCACAGCAAATGATAATTAAACACCTGTGAAATCAATTAGCCCTTTAAGCAGGGAAAAAAAGTTTTCCAATTATGTTTTCGCACCTCAAAAACTTTCATAATTCCAAAACCAGCGTTCGTGGAGAGGGGTATGGTCAATCGGCGTTACTGAGTCCACTTTCCATTAAGATCATCCCTAAATTTTGCTTTGACTTAATCCTGAGGAAGGCAGTTTGTGGTACCCTCTCCCTTCCAGAGCGGATGCAGTCACCTTTGGAGCTGACTCTTAGCAGCTATCTATCTGACACACAGCTGAGCTGTCAGCTCCTCTGCAAAGGAGGTTACCACTTTGTGTTTTGATGCCAAGTTTTACTTGACAGTTTATTTAAAAGCCAAGATTCCTTAATGGAAACCAAGCAACAAGACGTTCCATGTGACAGAATTGCTCTCTCTTTAAGGGCCCTGTAGCCAAGAGTTCTGAGCCATCTTCATTCCAAATTCATCACCTGAAAACAGAGTGGTTAATAGCTGAAAACTAACACAGTGGAAAACTGGGAATCATGGCAGGTCTTTCAGCCCCACAGGATCATGTGTGTTTCATCTCTGGCTTTGGTAACAAATTAGCTATTCCAGATGCTTCTTTTGGAAAATGATCTGCACATCTGAAGAATTGAATGGATTTGGGAGAGAGGACATAACAATTTGAGACTCAGAAAGAAGAAAAAGAAACAGGCCTTTGACATCCTCTACATTATGCCTCGTATGTACAAAGGCCATTCCCAAAATATGCTTGCTTAATCCTTATTGATACTCATATGTGCTTTAATTTGCGTAATACTCTCATCTATACTGTTTCATTACATCCTCAGTAGACTTCATTATTAGGTAGGCAAGACTAGTATGTTTGTCCCATTTTATATATAAGCATGGATTCAGAACCAGAGTATAACTTGCTTAAAATCAAACAGTGACAAAGTTAAGACCAGAACCTATATTTTCTAGGTGTTACTTTATGTAGGCTTCATCCTATCACTCTACATAAACATCTCTTAAAGACATTCCTTTTTTTAAAAAAAAAATTTCTAAAGACATTTTTAATGGGATCTTGCTTTCATAGCAGATGGCATTTGGAGAAGTTGATGAATCTTAATGTTAACCAGAGCCATCAGGCTGATATTGCATAAAGCAAAGATGAGAGAGAACTTGTCTTATATCCTTTTAGAAACTTGTCCTACAGATTTACCCTTGTGAATGTGGCCGGCGTTTTTGGACACTTTATGACCTCACAGGCATTATTCGCTGAGGAATAAGGAGATCTGGCATTCATTCAACAACTATTTCTTAAAAAATGACTATGGTCCAAGCACAAGTCTAGCAGCTGGGGTCACAGCAGTGAATAGGAACAGTTGGCCAGAAAGACAAATATGTGCATGAATTCAGACAGTGGTAAATCCTAGGACAGAGACGAAATGGGGAATTGGGACAGTGAGTGCTGGGAACACAGCAGCTGCTTCTCAAGGGGAACAGTGCTGAGCAGAGCTGGCTGGAGGAGAGGCAGAGGTGACTCAGTGTCACAGACTCTTTCTCCCAGGGCACTGTTGTGCTTCTGCAAAGGAAATGGCAGAATCTAGACTTACGGGCTTTCCCAACCTCCAGTGCCCAGACCCCTCATGGAGGCTGATGTGGTCAGTAAGCCATGTGTGGCATCAGATTGCTCATCATAACAGATTTTGATGTCTCATGGAGGCACATATGCACCTGTACAATTATATTCCCACATACCCAGGTGAGAGAGATGAAACTTTCCGTAGACAGCTAGCTTCATGCAGCTTGCATATTATGTCGGCGTCCTGTAAATTTTGAGGATGGGCCATCGCTGCCCATGCAAATTTCTGAGGTCTCATTTGCTTGTTCAGTGCAGAAGCCCCAGCGGTGAGCTGGCCCTGACTGTCCAAGTCAGAAGGTGGAGCCCAGGAATGGTAAAGGTGGGAAAGGAGACGGGAAATGAGGGTAGCTGAAACCAGCATCATTTCCTTAGCTGTGTGTAATTGGATTCTCAAGGTATTTTATAATCACTTAAGTGCAAGGAGCAGATGAAGGGCTCCAGCACTGACCGAGAATGCAGGGTATGTGAGGTTCGCCACTGGACGGCCCCTACGCAGTGTCTACTCTGGTGACGAGAACAGCCCAGCAGGAATTCCAGACATCCTCCTAATCCCAGTGCTGACGGAGGCTGGCTGTGCAGGGAAGAACGTCTTGGCTCAAGAAGGGAAGGGGTCAGAACATTGGGGTGAGCCCAGTTTTCTTTGGGGAATGAGGAGTCTTCGCCTTTGCACCGATGCAGTGTTTATCATGGCAGAAGCCGGGAAGAGGTTCTCCAGTTTTATTTTCTTTGGCTCAGATGTGGAGGAAAGCCAGGAGACAGTTCAGTTTGAATAGCGCTGTGCATACATTTAACTTGATTTGCAAATAATGCTGTTTAGCAGGGCTGGTGAAACACACATTCCCCGCCCCCCCACCCTTCATCAGTGTGCAGAGAGGACAGAACTTTTAACAAGATGCCAGGCCTTTGGAAATAAAGACAGAGAAGGGATACAAAATGTACAAAAGGAAGACACTATATATAAAAGACACTCTTTTCCATTCTCTAAGTCAGTTGTGCTCAGCCTAAACACAGGAGTGAACATCATACTAGGAAGGACTGGCATAATCAAGAGTCAGACGTATTGTTATGAGCTAAGCAGAGGTGGTTGCAACGAAGGGCTCATGTTTCTTCTTTGTGTCTCTGTTGTTTCTACAGCCCCTCCCACCCCCCTGCAAACCAGTGGATACTGAGTACTTTTCATCTTTTTCATACTTATGTTTTGAGTGGCTCCTGCAGGCCAGGCCCTGGGGGTAGGTGTTGGTTCAACAGAAAGTAGGACCGTGGTCCTCCCTCCTGGAGCCCAGTGGAAGGGAAACAAGAAAACGGGCAACTGGATCCAGAGGGAGAAGTAGACAGGGAATCCTGGGTGCCATGTGAGCAGCAAGAGGGCCTCTTGAGACTTCCTAAGAGACTTAGGGATCGGGGAAGGTTTCCTCCGGGGTGGAAGGGAAGAAGGGTGTGTGGGGAAGTACCCTGTCCACAGGCTGCTCCCTGGGACTCGGCCTGTCCCCGAGGAGTCACCATTGAGGCTTGACACCCCACGCTGCTGGCCCCGCAGCCTCAGTCCACACTTCCTGGCCCCGCTGCGCTTGGCTGGCTTGTCTTCGTGGCGCAGAGCCTGGTGAAAGGTTAATGGTAAGATAATGACCTTGAGCTTCCCAGTTGCCCTTGGGTCTGTCCCAGACATTTAGCTCCCGCAGTCAGGACCTTGGTGTGCCTCTTGTGGACCCATTTATCCATCTGAGGTCACAGCTGCTGCTGGCTCCTTAATTGTCACTCCCTTCCCTTTCCCCCCCTGTACCCAGAGAGCCCCTTATTTAGCACTTTCAGAAATGCTTTATTTCCAACCAGAGAATTTAGACCCACACGTCCTGGAATTGCGTTTATCTCAGAGCACTTTGAAATTTGGTATTGCCGAGCAGAAAAGCCGGTGCTCCAAAATCTCGCGTCCTTCCGATGGCTTCCTGAGGTTCACGGCCCCTGGCACAATATATTCAAAATCTTTCATTTTCCCCTTTTGTGGGGAAGTTACTCCTTCCTTCGAGGCAGCTCTGGGAGACAACAGAGCCCTTCTTGTACAAGCCCCACGAAGTACAACTCTGCTACTCGACTTCATCACCTGTAAAATGGGGCCATTTCATGTGTGGTTGTAGAGAGAAAGGGCAGGAATGAACACGGATTGTTGCCCCACCCATGGGAAACATGTAATCAGTGGGGGGATGATTATTATAATTGTTATCATCAATGGCTGTCCTATTTTTGTCACTTGCTTTTACATATTAGCCATTGAGTTGCTATGTAATGGGCGGGAACCGACATGGTCTTCTCTATGGTGTACCTGGTACATGTTCAGTTCATTAATATGTGCAGGGGAGGGTTACCACCTGGTCCAGGTTTACAGTTCTTAGCTGTCAGTGGATGTTTAGGGTAGAGATGGGGTGAGGGAGTTTAGACTTGATATGGGATTATGATCCAGTGTGTTCAGATGCAGGGTTTGATTCCAAGGATTCAGCCGACTCTTTCTTCTTCCCTGTGAAAAGCAGGTATAACCATATCCACCTCCTGGGGTGGCTGTGAGGCTTAAATGAGATAATGTGTGCGAAAGAGTCAGTACCTCCCCTGGGGCCTCCCGCCCCAGCCAGAGCCCACACACTCTTCCTCCCTCCCTTCCCGATGTTGAAATGGATTTTAAATGGGCATAAAAAGAAGATGGTCTTAAGTGGAAAGCCAGGAAGTGTGAAAGGGTGGACAGCTTGGGATCGGCAGGGTCATTCAGAGGAGCACCACAAAGAAATCATTTCCTAATCCTTGGCCTGACCGGCTCCAGAGGTTCGAGCAGCCGGCAGTGCTCAGGGCAGAGTGGCCTGTGTTAGGCATCTCACCATCTCCAAATAGCGAGGGCCTTCCCGCTGGGAGCTACTGAGTCCCTGAGGCTGCAGTCACTCTGGTCACCAGCGCCACACACTAGATAATCCATCTGCATTTCCCTGACTCCGGAACATAGAGTAGCTCATTCGTGGGCACAGACGCTGTATGAGCAGGTGGCGTGAAGAAACTGAGGCTCAGTGAATCCCGTGGATTCACAGAGACCACTGGGGCCTGTACTTTTCTGTGTAGACAACAAACAGAATGGTGGCCAATGGACCCATTTTCCAGCTAAAAGATTGGCTCCCACTCATGGTTTTCTCAGTTCAAATCTGTGCCTTGGGCCAATTTCATTTTATTACATGCTATGGATTTTGGGGTTTTCTCAAAAATAATTGAACTTTTAAGCATCTAATCTGTGATAGTCCAAGAAAGGGCCTAAGGCAACATAGATATTAAATAACAGAGCACCATCTTGGACTGAGCTCCTGGTGTGACACAGGGTGGAGTTTTGAGTAGGGGAGAAAGAGTCCTTTTAAATGGTAGCCTTTTGTTGTCAATGCTTGAAAGTAGGTGAAAGGTTTAGGACTTCACCGTGTAAGAAACATAACTTTCAGACACTCCATTCGTGTGAGCTGCCGAGGAGACGGTATCGTGTAGGACAGAGCAAAGGCCCTTTAGAACCAGAAAGCCTGGAGCTGGAGCCCCGGTGGCTCCACAGCTGTGACCTACGTTGGCAAGGCTATCGGGCTGTGCAAACTTCATATCTGCCTGTGAAGTTGGCTTACATCAAGTCCTCAGCGTTCCTTTGGTGACATGTCACTCTTCTGCTTGAGCCCTTCAGGGACTCACGACCACACGCACAGGGTCATGTCTGAGGTCCAGGAGATCCTCCCAGGGGGGACCCTGCCTGTACGAGCAGCCTCATCTCTCCTCCCCGTCTGGTGCACCCCAGACTCTGGGCAGTGTGTCTCACCTTGGTGTCTCTGTTCCTGCTCTGCTACCTCTACCCCCAGAGACGCCTGTCGCCTCCTCTCAGCTCTTTGCCGGACTGATTCTTGCTCTTCCTTTAATATTAGCTCAGAATCTCCCGTCCTCCAAGAGGCATCCCTGCTTCTCACGTTCCCCACCGAAGCCAAGCTGTGCCTGCTTTTTTCTCTTCTCTACATAACTCCCAGCCCTTGCCTCCATCCTCCCATTTCCCTCAACGAATGACGATCCTTTGATAACACATCTGCCTTCTCCCTGGACCATCAGTTCCTTGAACAGTATTTGACACGTGGTACTAGGCATTACTAGGCATTAGGCATTCAACTAATGTTTGTTGAATGAATGAAAGAAAGCACAGAGGAGGTGCCAAGGAAGCTATTTTATTTCCCTTATCCCAGAGCACTTTGTGCAGCTACAACAGTCAGAAGTTGTTTTTGCGTTCTTTGTTTTTTTTTTTCAGGGATGTGATTCTAACCTGGGGGTAAGCAAAGAAGATTGAGTACTTATGAGGATGGGAGCTGAGAGGGAGCATATCAGCTGTAGATGTTCACTTTATAAATCAATACGTGAGACACACTGTAGCGGCATCAGGGGGACACTAGAATTGTGTGGCTACAGGGAGGAGGGCCTGGCTCACGTCTTCTCTATCCTCTTTGATTAGCAGAAAGCAGGCTCACGTGGAACTGAGCCTACCAGGGAATTGTGGGAAGCACAGCTGGACCTGTGGGCACACTGCACCAGCATCATTCGTGGCTATGGAGCGTTTGATAATAAGGCAAAATCCTTTCAATTAGAAACTGCTGTTGTGGTTCACAGCTTCTGTTTTCATTTTATTTTCAAGGGTCTGCTCTACACGGCTCCCTGGCTCTGTCTCGGGAATCCGTTCCTCTTCCGTTTGTTGTTACGTTTTTGAAATGTTTGTATTCCTCTTGAACCGCTGTAGTTTATACAAAAATTTACGATCACGCAGTGCCTTGCAGTTTCTGCTGTACGCACGCGATCTCATTTAATCTTCACATCTTTGAGGCCCAGAGAAGCTAAACAGTCTGCACAGGGGCACACAGAAAGTGGTAGATCCAGAAGCCAAGTTCTTCATCCCAGGTTTTCCTACGTAAACCGGCTGTATTTTCCGTTATATTCGGTCACCTCCCTTCCAATCATAGCTACCATTTATGGATTGCTTATAATGTGCCCAGGCTTAGTTAAAATGTATCATTTCATCCTCACAGTAGAAGTATTATCCCCATTTTGCCAACCAGGAAACTAAGATCTAGACAAATTAAAAACTTTGCCAAGGGCTTCCCTGGTGGCGCAGTGGTAGAGAGTCCGCCTGCCGATGCAGGGGACACGGGTTCGTGCCCCGGTCCGGGAAGATCCCACATGCCGTGGAGCGGCCGGGCCCGTGAGCCATGGCCGCTGAGCCTGCGCGTCCGGAGCCTGTGCTCCGCAGCGGGAGAGACCACAGTGGTGAGAGGCCCGCGTACTGCAAAAAAAAAAAAAAAAAAAAAAACTTTCCCAAGAACATTCAGCTTGTGAATAGCCAAGGTGAAATTGGAACCCAGGTTTGGCTGGGTCTAAAGCTGCTTAACAACTAAGCTTTTAATCGTTAGGCTCTTAACCACCGTGCCAGTGGTTCTCAAAATTTAGGGCGCATCTTAATTATCTGGAGGGCTTGTTAAAACAGAATCCTGGGCCCTTCCCGCAGGGTTTCTGATTCAGCAGGCCTGGGTGAGGCTGAGAATGTACATTTCTACCAATTTCCCAGATGATGCTACTAGTTGGAAGAGTGTACTTTGAGGACCCCAGCACTAATGCCACATCGCCCTCCACCCATATGCTGGTTGCACTGAATTGCTCCCAGCCCCCCCAAAAAAAAAGTTTCATATGAAGGGGAAGGGCTTCAATTATGCATTATTGTATGGCCCATTTTAAATGGGGTGTATCCCAGACATTATTCACTGCAACTTTAAGGTTGTTGTAGTGAATTATTTCGGCCGTAGAACGGGTTTGGTTTCTAGGTTAAATACAGGGTCATGTTATTTTTATTGCATTTTTCATTGAAGCAGTTTATGGAAACTGTTCTGTCTTCTGTGTCATCACCTATACAGCAGGGGACTTAAGGGCCATCTGAAAAGGGTACCAAAACCGTTATTAATAAAGCTGAAAGTTCTCTGAGATTAGTTGCCTCCCTCGTCTACTTACCTTCTTGCTTAGATCTCATACGTTCGTTATTTCTTGTTTTTAAGAAGTTTATGATTTTGATGTGATCTATATTTCTAAGCTTAAGTCATAGGGAAGAATTAGTCTCTAAAAAGACTGTCCCCCTCACTTGACCTGTCGTCTCCACATCTTGTTCCCCAGTCCCTATCCACTGGTTGCCACCAACCTGTTCTCCATCTCTGTAATTATGTCATTTCATGAACACTATATAAATGGACTAATTCAGAATATGTCCTTTTGGGATTGGCTTTTTCACTTAGGATAATTTTCTTGAGGTTGTTGTGTGTATCAGTAGTTCATTTCCTTTTATTGCTAAGAAGTATTTTAAGCTATACATGCACCACAGTTGGCTGAATGATTCACCCACTGAAGGATATTTGGATGGTTTCCAGTTTGGGGCTATTAAGGAGAAAGCTGCTGTGAACATTCGTGGACAAGTTTCTGCGTGAAAACAAGTTTTCATTTCTCTGGGATAGATGCCCGAGAGTGCAATTGCTGGGTGCTAAGCCCATTTTTAGTTCTAAAAGAAACTGCCAAAGCATTTTCCAACGCGGCCGCCCCAGTTTACCATCCCACCAGCAGTACACGAGTGTTCCAGTGTCTCTGCAGCCACATCTGCACCTGTTGTCATGTGTCCTCTTGATTATAGCCGTCCTACTCACTGTAAAGTGATATTTCCTTGTTTTGATTTGCATTTCCCTAAAGACTAATGGTTAAGTATCTTTTCATGTGCTTATTGGCACTTTGTATATTTTCTTCGGAACAATGTCTATTCACATCCTTTGCCTGTTTTTATAAATTTATTTATTTATTTATTTTGACTGCATTGGGTCTTTGTTGCCGTGTGCGGACTTTTCTCTAGTCGTGGTGAGCGGGGGCTACTCTTGGTTGCAGTGCACGGGCTTCTCATTGTGGTGGCTTCTCTTGTTGTGGAGCATGGGCTCTAGGCACGTGGTCTCAGTAGTTGTGGCTCGCGGGCTCTAGAGCCCAGGTTCAGTAATTGTGGCACACGGGCTTAGTTGTTCCGCGGCATGTGGGATCTTCCTGGACCAGGGCTCGAACCCGTGTTCCCTGCATTGGCAGGCGGATTCTTAACCACTGTGCCACCAGGGAAGCCCCCGTTTGCCTGTTTTTAAGTTGGATTATTTGTCTTTTGATTGTTGGGTTGTAAGAGTTCTTTACCTTTTCTGGATAAAAGTCCCTTGTCAGATTTATGATTTGCAAATATTTTCTCTCTTCTATAGGTTGTATTTTCACTTTCTCGATGGGAGCTGGGGGTAGAGGGAGACCGGTCTTCTCAGCTGTACTCGCCTACGTTAGAACTTCTATTAGGTAGAGGTGTTGGGGGTTGGTGATGGAGCAGATCTCGGCTCAGATGCTCCAGACGTTCTCAGTTCTTGCTGAGATTTGGTAGATTTTCTTGAACGAATGTTTTTCCATTTGTCATCATGACCTTAGGACAATTTCCAGAAACTTTCAATGATGCTCTTATAATTTGTACCAGTTAAATTGTTGTTTTGGTGGGAAGAGTGTCCTCAGAATTCCCTAGTGTGTCATTCTGGAAGGCCAGGCTTCCACAGTGTACTTAATACAAATGCCCTCAGGAGATGTTACACCTGAAGTCCTCATCAGTCTTTTCTAGTTATCCAATGAGTCTTTGGTAGATCTAGCAGCTGAAGAAGCATTTTCTCTACACAACATCTGCAAGACTAGAACAGTGCCTGGAACATAGTATTTCTTAAAAGAATGATTGAATAAATGAACAAGTTTAAGCACCTAGAAGGAGGTAGACATGGGGCATGGGAGAACATCAGAGAGCTGAGTGGGAGGGTACCAAATACATACGTGGCCCAATTAGAAAGATTGTCCCCTTTGCAGGCATCATTACTTCTTCAATTGTAGTACACAGTAATTCATAGGCTCACTGTCACTAGAGCCCAAGAATGAGGCTGGTCCATGGGTTGAGCATGATTAGAAATCCAAAAATCATTGTTTCAGGTTATGAGTGATTATGTTTCTGTATGTCTTTGTGTGTCAATATAAATACACACATTATACATTGTGTACACGAGCAGATTTCTGTAGACACATATACACACATACATACAGTGGTTATGGAAACTTTTGGAGCAGTGGGATACTCTCAAAGGGACATTCTTCTTTCTTACCTAAAAATGATAACATAAAGAATAATGGAATGTTCAAAACCATCTTTAGTCATCTTGCCCAACTGACTCATTTTGCAGATGAGGAAACTGAGGCCCAGAGAGCCCATCGTTTTGTTCTTAATCTCACAGTTTACCTAGTGGGTTCCTGATTCCAGCAGGAATGATTGTCCCTCATCTTCTGTTACCTATTACGTGAATGAACACAAGTTTCAATCATGAAGCTTTATTCACTACATCAGCAAATCTTCCTATACAACCCCTTAAAAATCAATAGCTTGAATAGCTGTCATTTGAATTTTTCCTACAAGTTTTCTGCCTTTCCTCTTGCCCACTCCTTCCCTGAAGTAAATTTTGCAACTGGCAACTTTGAAACTTGTTACAATCCAGCACATTAATAGGGTTTTACATTTTAGCAGCCTGATGATAAGGAGGTGGGGCCTTCTGTTCCAGCCCCTCAGGGGTTTCGATTCTGGGCATTTATTAAACTTTGCTGTAGCCTCAAGTATGTTTGACCTTTTTATATTAAAAAAAAGTTTCAGTTTAAACTTTATACATATATATTGTGTGTATGTACATAGTTCACTCTTCTCCACTGATGAGGTAGATATTCAGACATTATCAACAGTTGAACTTGAAGATACTTGTCAATTATTTCCCTATGTTTGGTAAGGAAGAGAAGCCATTGCTATCATAATTTATTATTATTTTCATCTAGCTAGATTTGAACCCTCTTAAAAATCTTTTCTACTTGGAGGTCTATTTTGCAGTTTAATTAATGTAGCAAGGGTTTTCTTTTTTTTCTTTTTCTTTTTTTTTTTTTAAATTTTACTCTCAATGGAGATAATCCATTCACAGTGACCTTTCCTTGTGCAAATTAATTGTACACGCTTGTTTAAGTAAATGGTCCTTTGCATGACGTCTCTTCTTAATGATGAGTTTATAATCAAAAATTGGCTTATTCCCATATGCCTAGTTTGTGTGAGAATGTAAAAATAGATGTGGACTTGAAAAATATAAATGTATATATCAGTATCCCCAAAAGAGGAGGGAAGAATCCAATGCCTTCAGGCTATGATTAAATTAGACTATTAGAGTCAGAAAGTGCTGGTGACATATGCTACTGTCAAAGTCACCTGTCTGCTGAGCCTGGGAGGCTCTTGAAAAAGGAGAGTGATTTCATCCTGGCTCTGAGAAACTGGGCCTTCACAGGACCTGAGCCATCTCCAGTTTCCCAAGTTTTCTTAAGCTCCAAATGAAATTTCAACTGTGTGTTTAGGAACGTATTTGTGGAAATCATTTTTATTTTTATTTATTTATTTATTTTTAAAAGATTTCTAGTTTAATTAATTAATTAATTTGGCCATGCTGTGCGGCCTGCGGGATCTTAGTTCCCTGACCAGGGATTGAACTCGTGTACCCTACGTTGGGAGTGCAGAGTCTTAAGCACTGGACTGCCAGGGAAGTCCCTGGAAATCATTTTTAAAGTGCTAGCCCTGAATAAAATGAGATGCTTGTTACCTTTCCTGCACTTCACCGGTATAAAGAGACAGGTGACATTCATATTACATTTTGCATTTTTTCAAGTGTAGAAACAGTGTGATACAACTAAATGGTGTTTGAGGAAGAAATCATCTCTTCTGCTGCCCAGGTTCCCACAGGCCCCACCGTTTTGTTTTGTTTTTTACTGTTATTCCTCTTTCCCCATTTCTTGGGCTGGCTCCTTCTCTCTCACCTCCATGCCAACCATTCTTATACAGGAGTGTTTGTCTGGGGTAACAAAATGTTCTTGGTTAAAAGTAGAAACTCCAGCTTGAAGGAGAAACTAAATGTTTTGTGCTTAGAATGGAGGTTTCCTGAGTAGGTTTTAGTAGCATGGGTTTGTGAGGTAGGAAACAAGAACAGCCTTCGTTTTATTGAATGACATGGCATTAAAAAAGAACAACTAGCGGTGAGTACTTTTTAAGCTTATGGGGGCAACCTATTTTCATCCGAGACAAAAATCTGATTTGGGAAGCAAAGGCTGGGCAAGCCGAAATTTTGCTGGGACCATCAGACTTGTCTTTTATGTACTGTTTGCAAAAGGCCGTAATTGCTTTGTCCAGTGTGATGGTTCACATTTCTTCTCCTTCATGCAACAACCCTGCCCACCTCCCGCCCTGGAAAAGTGAGGCTTGCCTGTGTATCGCCCGAGTTGCTCTGGGTAATCTCTGGTAGGTGTGCGCCCACCCCAGGTGTGTTGACTCACCCCTCCCCCGACCCTCTCCCCTGCCCCATTCCTAACGTGTCTTTACTTTATCATGGCTCTTCCTCTTTTTCTAGGTATGATTATCGGGAAATGCTGCACAATGCCACTTTCTGTCTGGTTCCTCGTGGTCGCAGGCTTGGGTCTTTCAGGTTCCTGGAGGCTCTGCAGGTAAGAGACCCTGATCCTCCCCAGAATAGGGCTGAGGACTCAACGTCAGACTGGGGCGGAGTTTAACCGTAGCACTTCTCCTGGGGTCTAAGCCGAACGTGTGGTTTGCCTTAAACACCTGAAATCTGTTTTCCCAAGAAAATCTGCAACATTTTTATGAGTTGAGGGGGGCGGGCGGAGGGAGGATTTACTCCCTGCCTTTGGACATGAGGAGATCCGATGGGACTCTCAAGGGAGTGTGGGTTCTTCAGAGACGTGTTTACAAACAGAGGGCAGATCTGTTTGCCCACCAGGCAGCCGACCTGGGCTCCACGGAGACTCAGCCCTCCTCCTGGAAGCCAGTCTCAAGAGCAATGAAAATGGCTGATGGGTGGTATTTCCCAAAAGCAAAATCGTCGGTTCTGTCCCCATCTCAGTCGTGTCCTCTGACAGGAGAGCTTCCTTCTCTTGAAAGTCTTTTCTGGCATGTTCTATGAACCATACCATTCCTGACATTCCCCTAGCCTCTTGGGATGTTGCATGGAGCAAATTGTTCTCTGCTTTGGATTCTGAGTTATTTGCAACCAGAATTTTGTCATTAGCGTGGTGTTTCTTGGCTCTTAGGTCACTGTGTGGGTAGTAAATTGGTACGACAGTGGTTGGGATCCCTCCACACTGAAGGGAACAAAGTTCAGATGTTTACATGGCTAGGGAAAGGTGAGCACCCTGTAACAGTTTAGTCCACAAAACGCTTTATCAGGAATGCCGAACTGTTCTTTGTTGCTCAGGACATTGGGGTGAACCACTTTGCAAGTGGGCTATGGCAGTTACACTGACAAGGCTGTTCATGTTCAAGGTGGGTTTTACGCTAGGATTTTATTGGTGAACGATTTTGTTACGTCAATAAACCTTCTTCAGCGGAGGCCAGTTGCCTGCATAGAGGTAAGGTCAGCCAAACCATGTACAAGAATAGCAATGGGGTTTTCGCATTCTAGGGCAAGACTTGCAAATAGCAAAATCTCAGCTGGATACAGACAAACTTCATGTGACTTGATAATTCATAAAAGCCCACTTTTCTTCTGACCTCAGCAGTCCAGGATTCATGCCAGTAATTGAATTTGTACCCATTTCACCTATGATTGGAAGGGTTCCTGCTGCCATATTCTTCACAGTCACGAAGTCCCCTTCTTTGCACAGGCCGCCTGTGTCCCTGTGATGCTCAGCAATGGATGGGAGTTGCCATTCTCTGAAGTGATTAATTGGAACCAAGCTGCCGTCATAGGTGATGAGAGATTGTTACTACAGGTAAGGAAGGGGTGGTGGTGGCCTTCAACAGATCAGTGGATTATTGTTGCCCCCGTCCAGACTTTCAAAGAAGATGAATCCAAAAGATCAGCTCTGTAAAAGAAATTTTATCAGGAGAAAATTGCCTGTGTCATGGTGAATATGAAGTCATTTAACATGACATCGTTCACTTCCCAACACACAATCTGCTCAGGTCCAGGGAATATATTCAGAGAAGGAGAAGTTGCAGGTAGACCACACTGAACTCTGATACTGAGAAGAGGTGTGTATCTACCCCCCTCAATATTCAGAATGTTTAGAAATTATACCGGAGAGTTTTTGTACCATCCTGTTGCCACTTTGTACTCCTTTCCCAATTCCGTATCTGCCTTCAGATTAATTTTCAGAAAGAGAGAGGTCTCTAGGGCTGATTCTTATACTTAGTGTTATCATTGCTCAAATGATCTAGTCTGGGTACATGAGTGAGTGTTATCTTTAAGATGTATATTTAAAAGAGCAGCCTCAAAGGAAAATGTATGTTTTTTTAAAAATGTATTTTTGGCCATTTAGATTTTTTTCCATTTAATTTTATTGTTGTAAGAACATGTAATATGAAATCTACTCGTTTAACAAATTTTGACGTGTACTCATTATGGTTGAGTGTAGGTACAATGTGCTACAGCAGGTCTCTAAAGCTTATTCAGCTTGCTTAACTGAAGCTTTATGCCCACTTACTAGTAATTCCTCACTTCCCATCCCCCAACCCCTGGTCACCACCATTCTACTCTTTAATTCTATGAATTTAATTATTTTAGATATCTCTTATAAGTGGACTCATGAATTATTTGTCTTTCTGTGACTGGTTTATTTCACTTAGTATGATGTCCTCAAGGTTCATCCATGTTGTCTTCTATTGCAGAATTAAGACTTACTGATTATTAAAATGTCCGTATTACCCAACGTGATCCACAGATTCAAGGCAATTTCTGCCAAAATCCTCGGCATTTGTTTTTTACAGAAATAGAAAAACAGCTCTAAAATCCATATGGAGCCAGAAAAGACCCCAAATAGCCAAATCAATCTTGAGGAAAAAGAACAAAACCAAGGAATTATAGTCCCTAATTTCAAAATATATTATAAAGCTCCGGTCATCAAAACAGTATGGTGCTGGCATAAAGACAGATATATAGACTAATGGACCAGAATACAGAGCTAAGAAATAAATCCACACATATACATCAACCAATCTTCCACAAGGATGCCTAATAAAAGTTTAAACTTCTCAAGAGCTGCCTGGGAAGGGGGATATGATACTCCCAGAAAAATCCTGGGGCAGGAATACTCAGTCACTGAGGATTTCTAAAGACCCTTTGTGCAATAATGTTTTAGCTTCAACATAAATTGCCATACTCCTTTCTCTAATACGATGGGATATTTTAATGCTTTTATTTCATGGCATTGTACTTTATCTTGAACTATCACAAATATTTGTAAAATGATATTTTTTAATGTCCTTTTTTCAATATGCAGGAAATTCAGTTTCTAACTCTCATTAATTCTACTTCTGTGCTGCTGGCCAGTCTGCTAACTGGCTGGTGAAATAACTCAGTACTCTCCCTAAAGTAACAGTGGAATATCTGTAACCAAGAGGACCATGAATTAGGCAAGCCAAGCTGAACGCAGCTCCTAAAACATGCCTTGTGTCTGGTACTCAGATCTGTGATTTCCAAGGCCCCTGGGACCTCAGAAGCAAGAGGAGGACACGTGATCTAGTATAGTTCTCCCCACACAGAGATGGTGTTGTGCCTAAAACATTCACTCACGACAGGCCAAACAAAAGTGATAGATGTGGTTCTTTTCCATGTTGCCTTTTTCCTTCCTCTTATGATTTTTTTTTTTTTCTTTTTGCGGTACGCGGGCCTCTCACTGTTGTGGCCTCTCCCGTCGCGGAGCACAGGCTCCGGACATGCAGGCTCAGGGGCCATGGCTCACGGGCCTTGCCGCTCCATGGCATGTGGGATCTTCCCGGACTGGGGCACGAACCCGTGTCCCCTGCATCGGCAGGCGGACTCTCAACCACTGCGCCACCAGGGAAGCCCTCTCTTATGATTTTTAAAAACTAATGCATGCTCATTAAAGGAAATTTAGGAAAGAAAGGGAATAAAAAATACCAGCCATAATTTCTCCATTTATGTACCAGTGCTCCCGTGAATTTGATGTGACTAAGTTGGGAGTCTGTCTTTGAGAACGGAGCGTGTTCCAGGATACTGAATTGTGGTTGTCTGGTCTCTACCCTTTCAGCAGAGTTGATTCCCCAGAAGCATTTCACCTTCTGAGGCAACATTTTGGCTTGATGCTGGGGATTTCGTTTTTCATTCTGCACCTACTCAAACTTGCTGGCATTTTCCTCTCTCATATGCAGTCTGTCTTTGCACAGCTGCCTCCATATTGAATGATGACTGCACTGTCATTGACAATGGTTTTAAAGAACTGGCACCCAGCCCAAATGTCTGCCCTGGGAAATGTTTTTGTTATGTTACCATTTTTCATTTCCTGTTTTAGAACAGCTCAGGTGTTTTTATTTGCATGTATTCTTGTTGTCATGTCACCAAGAGAGCTTACTGTTGCTTTCCTATATCTATCTTGGTAGATTCCATTAGTTCCGTTACCATGCATAACCTTTTATTAAGACTTCACTGAGTTCTGCAACTTTGAACAAAATTGGAATTAATTTATCACTTTCCCATACCTGTCTCTCGGGACAAGCAGATTAAGAACCAGTAGCCAAATGCCATTAAAATTGGAACTCTGTCTTTTTAATCAATTGGAATTATCTTCCAGAGCACTTTGAAGAGTGCTGTCAGACACTTGTATCATATGCACAAATGGGTAGGATATATTTCACTTGATGTAGTAACGTCAGGATGTGGCTAATAGAAGAGAGGGGCTGTATTGGTAGGCTCATCTGTGCTATCCCTTTCTGCCTTCATAACCACAGCCTACTCAGTTTTCTGGAGAGCACATCGTGATGATAGCTTTTGACATTTTTCTAATGGACTGGTTCCTCATGATCATAATGAAACAGTCTACCTGTATGACTCTTAGAAAATACCACTGACATTCAGAAGAGGGCATGATTATGAAAATTGAGGAGGGTAATTTTTTTCTAGTCTTTCTTGGGCAATCTGAGTAATTTTCTCAGTAAATAAAAATAAATGTTCTTTGGCTTATGAAGCATCCATGATCTGAATGGTTTCTCTACCTCCTTCAAGGATATTTTATTTCCACTTGACCTTGAGCTCTGGTTTCAGGCTAATGTTTCTCCTTTACCTGTTGCCTCCATGCTGCTTCAGTGTTGGGAATCCAGATACCCACTTTGGGGCTGCACATTGAGTATCTGCTTCTGGACATTGCCAAAGGAAGTGAACTTGTCCTCACGTAGATATTGTGAAGCAGTTCTATGGCTTCCCGTAAGTGTGGTCTTGAATCAAAAAATATGCTCCAGGGCTTCCCTCGTGGCGCAGTGGTTGAGAGTCCGCCTGCCGATGCAGGGGACGCGGGTGCGTGCCCCGGTCCGGGAAGATCCCACATGCCGCGGAGCGGCTAGGCCCGTGAGCCATGGCTGCTGAGCCTGTGCGTCCAGAGCCTGTGCTCCGCAACGGGAGAGGCCACAGCAGTGAGAGGCCCGTGTACCGCAAAAAAAATAAATAAAAAAAACTGCTCCTACTTCCTTCGCCACCACTGGAAATTCAGATGTAGTCTTAGTCACAATGCCATGGGTAACTTTCTTACTAAAGCAGCTAGTGGAGCGTTCCTGCTTCCGTCCAGGCTCCCGTGCCTGTCTGATTAATTACACATTAGGGAGGCAAGCATGCAGAAAGAGGTGAGCACAAAAGGACAGTTGCTAATCACAAGGAGTCTCCCCTAAGTATGGACTCCACAAATGAAATAGCCTTTGGGCTACAGGTGAAGAGAGGGAGCAAACCGAGGAGACTCACCAGACACCCAGGAGGTACATTTCAGAGCTCCAGACCCAAGCAAGTTCACATGCAGACATTAAGCAATTGGTCTGTCTTTGAATATCATCAGCCTTAAGTCAATAATAATAGTAGTGGTAATAATTACTTTGTTAATAAAGCTTCCCATGTGCTAGGCATTGTGCAAAGCACTTATGTGATCTTCATAACAACCTTATGATGTATGTTAGTACTATATCATTTTATAAGTGAAGAAATGAAATCTTTGAGAGATCATGTAACTTGTCCAGGGAAGCAGGGCTAGTAAATGGCAGAGCCAAGACTCCCACTGTGGTCTAACTCCCATGTTCCTGTGCTTAACCACTGAGTTATACTGCTAGTGAAAATAATGATATCCCTTTGGTGGCTTCAGATGGCCACGTTCAATTCCACTTCTATTTATTGAATAACTACAACAGGCATACCTCGCTTATTTTATGCTTTGTAGATGCTTTTTTTTTTTTTCAACGAATTGAAGGTTTGTGTCAACCCTGTGTTGTCAGATGATGGTTAGTGGGGACGTTTTAGTAATAAGTTTTTTTTTTTTTTTTTTTTGCGGTACGCGGGCCTCTCACCGCTGCGGCCTCACCCGTCATGGAGCAACAGGCTCCAGACGCGCAGGCTCAGCGGCCATGGCTCACGGGCCCAGCCGCTCCGCGGCACGTGGGATCTTCCCGGACCAGGGCACGAACCCGCGTCCCCTGCATTGGCAGGTGGACCCTCAAACACTGCGCCACCAGGGAAGCCCCTAGTAATAAGTATTTTTAATTAAGGTTACCTTGTGTTTTTAGACATTATGCTATTGCACACTTAATAGACTGTAGTGTAACGTAACTTTTATATGCACTGGGAAACCACACAAGTTTTGTGTGACTCGCTTTATTGCGATATTTGTTTTATTGTGTTGGTCTAGAGCTGAACACACAGTGTCTCTGAGGTGTACCTACACATAAAAGCCACTCTCCTAGCTATAAAAAGTGTGGCAGGATGGACAGGGCATAGATCCCCCCTTAAAAATTGTGCAGCCTGGTAGAGAGCAGTGATGGTTAAACATGTATGACAGATTGTGTTAGTTTGGTGTTAGTGCTGCAGCCACAAAGAGAAGCCTGGGGAGCAGAAAGCTCTCAGGGAGAGGCAGGAGATACATGCACATAGAAATGACTACCCCAGCTGCATATTAAATGGAGAGACTCAGAGACATTCCCTAAAAAGCCTTTTCGTAGATCATTTGTAGTCCCTGCGTGGTGTGCCTTAGAGGTGCTTGGGGTATGATGTCTCTCAGCCTTGCTGCAAGGCTGTAGCTCCTTCTCTGTAGTACTTGGTTGTCCATGGGCAGGATCAAGGATGTGTGGGAATCTGAGAAGAGAAAACAGCAAAACCTACTGTAGGAACACCCTAAGCAACTGATAAGCTGCTACCAAATCTTAGAAGCGAGCTCTAACTCTCGTGCATTTAAGGTCCTTAAAGCTGATTCCCAGTAAGTGCTGTTTGTAGCTGACACCTCTGAAGGGCCTTTCAATTTAGGGGTTGGTGATTTTTAGTAGATCTGTATGCTAGAAGCTGAAGGCTATGAAGAATAAAAGCCTAACCCAAGTGGGTTATTTTGATCAAATGGCATCTTATTGTTATCCGGTTATAGTTATTATGTGTTCACTTTGTGTTACAGATTCCTTCTACAATCAGGTCTATTCATCAGGATAAAATCCTAGCACTTAGACAGCAGACACAATTCTTGTGGGAGGCTTATTTTTCTTCAGTTGAGAAGATTGTATTAACTACACTAGAGGTAAGTGAGACCACTTGGTTCTTGGTCTTGAATAATGGTCCTTTATATGTTTCTCTCAGCCTTCTCTTTTGCTATTAGTGATGTGTAATTGGTCAAATGGGGCGAAACCGAACCTTCTGTACTTGAATGTGTCAGTTAACCCCTTTTTACCTGCTCTGCCGTGCCCAAGCAAAGACCTCCATTCTTGACAGACTCCAATGAGGAAAGCTGACATAGGAGAAATTACACTCCTTGACACAGAGATGGGCTCTGTCTTACATCGTTTCAGAGACAGGTAGCTAATGACTGTCCTCCTGTCATTCACACTCAATGGCATCCTTTGAAAGCATATTTCTGGAGCCCACTTAGGAAACAGATAGTGACCAAGTAGGGGAAAATCTTCTCCCATTCTAAAAATATGAATAGTTTACTGGGTACTGTAGTCCAATGGCATTAGGATACAGCCAAATTTATTCTCAAGACATATGCGGCCCAGCTAGCATCATTGCTGCAAGGATGTGTTAAGAAGAAAATCAGGATTACACCCATCTGGTACAGAAAGTGTTAAACTTTATGAGATCAGAAACTATTCTAGACAGATGGGTGCCCATCTTCGAGTTGCCTTTTTTAAGGCAGGAGGAAAAAAGGAAAGGGAAGCATGGAGATGATTAAAACCTTTGGAAGTAGAGCAGATAGCGATGGCCTGAGGCTACACCAAAGTAGCACAAAGAGCTGAGAAAAGATTTCTGGATCTGCACACTCATGAGTTACAGGAAGGAGAGCAGAGGTCCTCAGGTGAAGCACAGCATCAAGGTGATTCTGAGGTGTCCACCACGAGAAGTAGGGGCATTTGCGGCCTCACTTTTGAAATATTTTCTTTGGAAAAGTTATTACTGCTCCAAAAGCTAATGTAATTGGGAGTATACACTATGCTAAGTCTGAAAAATACCAAGAAAACTGAAGTCATCCTGTTTTGTGCCATTGCTGTTGTCTTGCCATCCTGGGTACCAGAGCCAACTCTGGTCATACCCCAGGCACACTGTGGGGCTTACCTACCCTGAGCCTAGCCTGGGCCTCCTGCTTTTGCGGGGCCAGGCTCTATCCCAGTGTCCTCTTGTAAATGGGTTGTGTCGTTTTCATCCTGGAACTAAGTGAAAAGGGCTATTTAGGACCCAGGTTTCCCCATGAAGGGGGATAGGGTAGAATGCCTTCCAAGGGCTTCCTTATTACAAGCAAATTTCTCTTATTCCTCCAAAAGCACTCTCCTCAATGAAAATTGATTGGGTTTTTACTTCTGTACATAGCAGCAGATTTGAATATGTAATAAATTTGAACCTTTTCTTTGATCCTGTCTTCCGTCTAAGACCCTTCCTAGGCCCTTCTTAAGGAAAGTTGAATGTCACTTGTTTTGGGTTTTGTTTGTTTGTTTGTTTGCTTTTTGGAATGAGTGCTTTTTATCAAAGAAGTGCATATTCCTTTTAGAAAATAATAGAAAATACTTATAGCACAAAAATAAAATAATCTACCCATACAAATCACTATTGACATATATACACACATATAAACATATTCATTTTTTTCTATGCAAATGCATAAATATGTTGTCATTTTTAATTTAAAGAGGAGTTTTTCTATACTTAGTTTATAACCTGTTTTTTCTGCTTAATAATTATTCCTAGTATCTCATTAGATTTTACTACAATTATTTTAATGGCTATATAATATTCCATTCATGATGTCACTTAATTCCGTTAATTAATCCCCAGTTTGAGGCTATTAAAATTGTTTCTGGTTTTCAATTATTATATACATCATTGAAGCTAATAGCCTCAGTGCCAAGTTGTTGTGCAGATTCAAGATTACTTCCTTAGGATAAATTCCTTGAATTCAAAGTCCTGGCTCAAACAATATGCCAAATGCTAAGATTTCGAATATGAACTGTCAATTTTCCTGCAATAGAATTCAACTAATTTATATTCCCTCCAGCTTATATGAGAGAACCTATTTTAATTGTATTTATTTTTTTCACTTTCACCATATTGGACATTATATCCTTAAAAATGATAAGTCATTATTTTCTTAAGATCTTAGTAAGAATGAATATTTCTTGTATGTTTCTTGCTCATGCAGCTCACACAGAAAGAAATAGAAGTGGCCACAATGTTGTCCCACTTTTCTCATTAATTTTTAAGAGCTTATTAGGTTTAAAAATATTAACCTTTGATTCTTTTGTAGCAAATATTTCCCCCCAATTTGTGGTATGCTTTCTGTTTTGTTTATCGTGGGGCAATCTTTTCATCTCCAGCTTTTCCATTTGCTACTGTTTAGAAAGGACTTTTTGACCCATAATTTTATTTATGTGCAACACACGTACACATTAGTATTTTCTAGTACTTTCATGGTTAATTTTTTACATTTAACTATTTAAGCCAATTTACTTTTATATATGGTCTGTGTTGAAAAAGCTAAACTTTTTTTTTTTTTGACAAATTTTTCTGCAGTTGCTCCAATACATTTCCTTTTTTTTTTTTTTTTTTTTTTTTTTGCCATACCACACAGCTTATGGGATCTTAGTTCCCAGACCAGGGATTGAATCCAGGCCCTCGGCAGTGAGAGCACAGAGTCCTAACCACTGGACTGCCAGGGAATTCCCCTGATATATTTCTTAAGTTATTCTTTCCTCAGTGTTTTCACATGCCACTTTTATGCATCTTTGGCTATACATCCAGACCACATGTTTTCATTTTTTCACCCTATATTCCATCCCTTAGTGAACCTCTATTTATTTAACCAATTCGCTATTGTTGACTATTAATGTTATTTCTAATTATTTCTTTTTTAGAGATAGAGATATCTTTATCCAACCAATGCCCTTCTACATGTATCTTAGACTATGTCTTTATTTCTTTAAATGGAGTCCTTGAAATGAGATTACTCAACCCAAGAGTCCAGGCGTGACTAAGACTCATGATAGGTATTGCCAAATTACTCTTCAAAGAGGTTGAATCAATCTAGATTCTCACAGGCCATCTGGGGGACACCCTCTCTTACTATATCCTTGTCAGCCTTCAGAATCATAATTAAAACACACACACAGCTTTGTTAATTTGCCAGATGAAAGATGGTATCTCATTAATTACATTTCTTTTGAGTATGGTTTATTGCATAGCTCTGGTCTCTTGCCTATTAAGTTAGCAGTACTCAATTATCTTATAATAACAGTTGGATGTGTTATATTCACCAGCATAGGATCTTAAGTCAAGCTTTTTTCATCTCTGTGACTGGAAAGCCGTTTTCCCCTTCGATTTGAGCCATGCAGTTCTTTAGAGACACAGTTTTTTTGTTTTTTTTTCTTAATAGATCTTTATTGGAGTATAATTGCTTCACAATACTGTGTTAGTTTCTGTTGTACAACAAAGTGAATCAGCCATATGCATACATATATCCCCATATCCCCTCCCTCTTGAGCCTCCCTCCCACACTCCCTATCTCACCCCTCTAGGTCATCGCAAAGCACCAAGCTGATCTCCCCGTGCTATGCGGCTGCTTCCCACTAGCTAACTATTTTACATTTGGTAGTATATATAAGTCCATGCCACTCTCTCACTTCGTCCCAGCTTACCCTTTCCCCTCCCTGTGTCCTCAAGTCCATTCTCTACATCTGTGGCTTTATTCCTCTCCTGCCCCTAGATTCTTCATAACCTTTTTTTTTTTTTCAGATTCCATATATACGTGTTAGCATACAGTATTTGTTTTTCTCCTGACTTACTTCACTCTGTATGACAGACTCTAGGTCCATCCACCTCACTACAAATAACTCAATTTTGTTTCTTTTTATGGCTGAGCAGTATTCCATTGTATATATGTGCCACATCTTCTTTATCCATTCATCTGTCGACGGACACTTAGGTTGCATCCATGTCCTGGCTATTGTAAATAGTGCTGCAGTGAACATTGTGGTACATGTCTCTCTCTATTTTTTTTTTTAATTTTTGAATTTTATTTAATTTATTTTTTTTATACAACAGGTTCTTATTAGTTAACCACTGTATACATATTAGTGTATATATGTCAATCCCACTCTCACAATTTATCCCACCACACCCCTCTGCCACTTTCCCACCTTGGTGTCCGTACGTTTGTTCTCTACATCTGTGTCTCTATTTCTGCCCTGCAAACTGGTTCATCTGTACCACTTTTCTAGGTTCCACATATATGTGTTAATATACGATATTTGTTTTTCTCTTTCTGACTTACTTCACTCTGTATGACAGTCTCTAGATCCATCCACGTCTCTACAGATGACCCAATTTCGTTCCTTTTTATGGCTGAGTAATATTCCATTGTATATATGTACCACACCTTCTTTATCCACTCGTCCATCAGTGGACATTTAAGTTGCTTCCATGACCTGGCTATTGTGAATAGGGCTGCAATGAACATTGGGGTGCATGTGTCTTTTTGAATTATGGTTTTCTCTGGGTATATGTCCAGGAGTGGGATTGCTGGGTCATATGGTAATTCTTTTAGTTTTTTAAGGAACCTCCATACTGTTCTCCATAGTGGGTGTATCAATTTACATTCCCACCAACACTGCAGGAGGGTTCCCTTTTCTGCACACCCTCTCCAGCATTTGTTGTTTCTAGATTTTCTGATGATGCCCGTTCTAACTGGTGTGAGGTGATACCTCATTGTAGTTTTGATTTGCATTTCTCTGATAATGAGTGATGTTGAGCAGCTTTTCATGTGCTTCTTGGCCATCGCATGTCTTCTTTGGAGAAATACCTATTTAGGTCTTCAGCCCATTTATGATTGGGTTGTTTGTTTTTTTTTTAATATTGAGCTGCATGAGCTGCTTATATATTTTAGAGATTAATCCTTTGTCCGTTGATTTGTTTGCAAATATTTTCTCCCATTCTGAGGGTTGTATTTTTGTCTTGTTTGTAGTTTCCTTTGCTTTGCAAAAGATTTTAAGTTTCATTAGGTCCCATTTATTTATTTTTGTTTTTCTTTCCATTACTCTAGGAGGTGGATCAAAAAAGATCTTGCTGTGATTTATGTCAAAGAGTGTTCTTCCTATATTTTCCTCTAAGAGTTTTATAGTGTCCAGTCTTACATTACGTCTCTAATCCATTTTGAGTTTATTTTTGTGTATGGTGTTAGGGAGTGTTTTAATTTCATTCTTTTACATGTAGCTGTCCAGTTTTCCCAGCAGCATTTATTGAAGAGGCTGTCTTTTTTCCATTGTATATCCTTTCCTCCTTTGTCATAGATTAGTTGACCATAGGTGTGTGGGTTTATCTCTGGGCTTTCTATCCTGTTCCATTGATCTATATTTCTGTTTTTGTTCCAGTACCATATTGTCTTGATTACTGTAGCTTTGTAGTATAGTCTGAACTCAGGGAGTCTGATTCCTCCAGCTCCATTTTTTTTCCTCAACACTGCTTTGGCTATGCGGGGTCTTTTTTGTCTCCATACAAATTTTAAGATTTTTTGTTCTAGTTCTGTAAAAAATTCCATTGGTAGTTTGATAGGGATTGCATTGAATCTGTAGATTGCTTTGGGTAGTATCATCATTTTCACAATATTGATTCTTCCAATCCAAGAAAATGGTACATCTCTCCATCTGTTTGTATCATCTTTAATTTCTTTCATCAGTGTCTTATAGTTTTCTGCATACAGGTCTTTTGTCTCCCTAGGTAGGTTTATTCCTAGGTATTTTATTGTTTTTCTTGCAATGGTAAATGGGAATGTTTCCTTAATTTCTTTTTCAGATTTTTTATCATTAGTGTATAGGAATGCAAGAGATTCCTGTGCATTAATTTTACATCCTGCAACTTTACCAAATTCATTGATTAGCTCTAGTATTTTTCTGGTGGCATCTTTAGGATTCTCTGTGTGTAGTATCATGCCATCTGCAAACAGTGACAGTTTTACTTCTTCTTTTCTAATTTGTATTCCTTTTATTTCTTTTTCTTCTCTAATTGCCATGGCTAGGACTTCCAAAACTATGTTGAATAATAGTGGTGAGAGTGGTCATCCTTGTCTTGTTGCTGATCTTAGCAGAAATGTTTTCAGTTTTTCACCTTTGGGTATGATGCTTGCTGTGGGTTTGTCATATATGGCCTTTATTATGTTGAGGTAGGTTCCCTATATGCCCGTTTTCTGAAGAGTTTTTATCATAAATGGGTGGTGAATTTTGTCAGAAGCTTTCTCTGCATCTATTGAGATGATCATATGGTTTTTATACCTTAATTTATTAATGTGGTGTATCACATTGATTGATTTGTGTATATTGAAGAATCCTTGGGTTAAATCCCACTTGATCATGGTGTATGATCCTTTTACTGTGTTGTTGGATTCTGTTTGCTGGTATTTTGTTCAGGATTTTTGCATCTATGTAAATCAGTGATATTGGTCTGTAATTTTCTTTTTTTGTTATATCTTTTTCTGGTTTTGGTATCAGGATGATGGTGGCTTCGTAGAATGAATTTGGGAGTGTTTCTCCCTCTGCAATTTTTTGGAAGAGTTTGAGAAGGATCGGTGTTAGCTCTTCTCTAAATGTTTGATAGAATTTTCCTGTGAAGCCATCTGGTCCTGGACTTTTGTTTGTTGGAAGATTTTAAATTACGGTTTCAATTTCATTACTTGTGATAGTTTTGTTTATATTTTCTGATTCTTCCTGGTTCAGTCTTGGAAAATCGTACGTTTCTAAGAATTTGTCCATTTCTTCGTGGTTGTCCATTTTATTGGCATATAGTTGTTTGTAGTCTCTTATAATCGTTTGTATTTATGTGGTGTCAGTTGCAATTTCTCCTTTTTCATATCTAACTTTATTGATTTGCATCCTCTCTCTTTTTTTCTTGATGAGTCTGGCTAAGGGTTTATCAATTTTTTTTTATCTTCTCAAAGAACCAGCTTTTAGTTTTATTGATCTTTGCTATTGTTTTCTTCATTTCTATTTCATTTATTTCTCCTCTGAGCTTTATAATTTCTTTCTTTATACTGACTTTGGGTTTTCTTTGTTCTTCTTTCTCTAGTTGCTTTAAGTGTAGGATTAGATTGTTTATTTGAGATTTTTTTTGTTTCTTGAGGTGAGATTGAATTGCTATAAACTTCCCTCTTAGAACTGCTTTTGCTGCGTCCCATAGGTTTGGGTCGTCGTATTTTCATTTGTTTCTAGGTATTTTTAAATTTCTTCTTTGATTTCTTCAGTGATCTCTTGATTATTTAGTAGTGCATTGTTTGGCCTCCATGTATTTGTGTTTTTTACAGTTTTTTTTCCTGTAATTGATTTCCAGTCTCATAGTGTTGTGGTCAGAGAAGATACTTGATATGATTTCAATTTTCTTAAATTTTCCGAGGCTTGATGTGTGACCCAAGATGTGATGTATCCTGGAGAATGTTCCGTGTGCATTTGAGAAGAAAGTGTATTCTGCCACTTTTGGGTGGAAATTCTGTAAATATCAGTTAAATCTATCTGTTCTATTATGTCATTTAAAGTATGTGTTTCCGTATTTATTTTCTGTTTGGATGATCTGTCTATTGGTGTAAGTGGGGTGTTAAAATCCCCTACTATTACTGTGTTACTGTTGATTTCTCCTTTCATGGTTGTTAGCATTTGCCTTATGTATTGAGGTGCTCCTATGTTGGGTGCATAAACATTTATAATTGTTATATCTTCTTCTTGGATTGATCCCTTGATCACTGTGTAGTGTCCCTCCTTATCTCTTGTAACAATCTTTATTTTTAAGTCTATTTTATCTGATATGAGAATTGCTACTCCAGCTTTCTTTTGGTTTCCATTTACATGGAATATCTTTTTCCATCCCTTCACTTTCAGTCTGTATGTGTTCCTAGGTCTGAAGTGGGTCTCTTGTAGACAGCATATATATGGGTCTTGTTTTTGTATCCATTCAGTCAGTCTGTGTCTTTTGGTTAGGGCATTTAATCTATTTACATTTAAGGTTATTATCGATATGTATGTTCCTATTACCATTTTCTTAATTGTTTTGGGTTTGTTTTTGTGAGTCTTCTTCTCTTGTGTTTCCCACCTAGAGAAGTGTCTTTAGCATTTGTTGTAAAGCTGGTTTAGTGGTGCTGAATTCTCTTAGCTTTTGCTTGTCTGAAAAGCTTTTCAGTTCTCTGTCAAGTCTGAATGAGATCCTTGCTGGGTAGAGTAATCTTGGTTGTAGTTTCTTCCCTTTCATCACTTCAAGTATATCCTGCCACTCCCTTCTGGCCTGCCGAGTTTCTGCTGAAAAATCAGCTGATAACCTTATGGGGATTCCTTTGTATGTTATTGTTTGTTTTTCCCTTGCTGCTTTTAATATTTTTTCTTTAAATTTAATTTTTGTTAGTTTGATTAATATGTGTCTTGGTGTATTTTTCCTAGGGTTATCCTGTATGGGACTCTCTGTGCTTCCTGGACTTGGGTGACTATTGCCTTTCCCATGTTAGAGAAGTTTTTGACTATAATCTCTTCAAATATTTTCTCAGACCCTTTCTTTTTCTCTTCTTCTTCTGGGGCCCCTATAATTTGAATGTTGGTGCTTTTAGCATTGTCCCAGATGTCTCTGAGATTTTCTTCAATTCTTTTCATTCTTTTTTCTTTATTCTGCTCCTTGGCAGTTATTTCCACCATTTTGTCTTCCAGCTCGCTTATTTGTTCTGCCTCAGTTATTCTGTTATTGTTTCCTTCTAGTGTATTTTTCATTTCAGTTATGGTGTTGTTCATCTCTGTTTGTTTGTTCTTTAGTTCTTCTATATCTTTGTTAAACATTTCTTGTATTTTCTCAATCCATGCCTCCATTCTATTTCCGAGATCCTTATCATCTTTACTATCATTACTCTGGAGTCTTTTTCAGGTAGATTGCCTATTTCCTCTTCATTTATTTGGTCTTGTAGGTTTTTACCTTGCTCCTTCATCTGTGACATAATTTTTTGCCCTCTCTCTCTCTCTCTTTATTTTTTGAGTGGGATTGTGTTCCTGTCTTATTGGTTGTTTGGCCTGTGGATTCCAGCACTGGAGTTTGTAGGCTATTGGGTAGAGCTGGGTCTTGGTGCTGAGATGAGGACCTCTGTGAGACCTCAGTCCGATGAATACTCCCTGGGGTCTGAGGTTCTCTGTTAGTCCAGTGGTTCGGACTCAGAGCTCCCACCGCAGGAGCTTCGGCCCAATCCCCTTCTTTCGAACCAAGATCCCGCAAGCCATGTGGGGTGGAAAAAAAAAAAAAAAAAAGAGAGAGAACATAACAAAGTAAAAAATAAAATTAGACTAGGAAACTAACAGATATGTTAGAAAGAATATGAAAATAAAAATATAGGTGAATCAACAACCGGAAGGTACAGCAGTGCCATAATAGTGAAAAAGCGGAGAGGGGGAAAAAAAGTCGGGGGAGGCCTTGGCTGTGCAGGGTGGGGCCTAAGCAAGGGTGAGGTTTGGGCGGTGGGCGGGGCCAATGCTCAGGACCCACAGGGCTGGAAAAGGCCCTGGGGCCTGTGGGAAGTCGGGCTTAGGCTGAAGGAACAGAAGGGACCCAGCTGTGCCCCCCACCCTGGTCTCAGAGGACAGGGGACCTCACCTGGGAGCCCAGCAGGCTTCCTGGGCTTGAGTGGGCGGGGTAAATGCCCTCCTCTCCTCTCCTGCTCCTCCGGTCCCAGAGAGCCCCTCCCACCTACCTCTCCTGATCTCCCCTGGCCTCCCTCCTATGCCCCCAGGACCAATGTGGCTGGGGGGAGGGGGGAACTTGGAGGGCAGGGGACCAGCCTGGGAGCTCATCAGGCTCCCCAGGCCCGAGTGGGCAGGGCAAACGCCCTCCTATGCCCCCAAGGACCCATGCGGCCTGGAGCACAGTTGTTTTTAGAACACTCTAACCATATACTTCATTCAAATTTATTGCAACTGACAAAAACTCCTCATATAGTTCCAAAATTGGATTTTAACAATTTGACCTCTCAGCTGAATTGCATGAGAGATACCATCCAGTTTCCCTTTTTAATCCAGAGCTTAGATTACCCCAGGATCCAATGTAAACAGAAAAGCAGAGAAAAATACCAGAAAACGCCATCCACATACCCAGATAAACAGCCAATATGTTCATAAGAACGATTTAACTATCACAAATCAAAAATTCCTACTTGAGATAATATGTCCTTCAGTTCCTGCTGGAGTGCCTATGGTCAGGGTAATGCAGCATTACCCTTGGACAACGTACATTTGAAGATCCCTTGTTCGGGGATGCTCTACCCGGAGACTCTTTCTTCCTTACGTGCTGTATTGTGAGTCGCGGGAAGGGAATTACTTGCTCTTTGGTGATTATGAGCCTTAGAGCTGTAGGTAGTGCTTAGATACCGTTGGAAACAGGACACCTCATCTTTCTTTCCAACGCCAGGGTCAAGTTGTTAGTACATTCAGCTGTGCTGCACTCTCTCCTGCTTGGGATTTGCCTTGTATTTCTAGTCTGCTTGAAACTTCCTAATTCTGCACCTTGGAATTAAGGAGCTATTTAATAAGAGCTAGGCTCTTTGGAGCTCATTTTTTGGTGCAAATTGAGAAGTAATGATAGAGACAATGATCAAATACTGCAAAGACAGTGTTCTTGGATTCCATTATTTGTCAGAATACTGCACAACAGTAACCTGGCACTAAGGATTGAACCTTAGGAGCTCAGTCAGAATCAGGCTGAGCAAAAGAAAATGGCATACAATGGTAATGACATATGAAGACAGCTCACAGTAGCTTGGAAACACAATTTTAAGTGCTGTTTTATGAAGGGTTGTCTGTTTCTCTCTTCACTTATCTAACCATATGCACATTCAGACCATAGTATTATTGATGCCGTTGTATAAGGAAAGTTTAAAATCAGTGAGAGAATAGAAATAGGAGATTTTGCTTTGGTTTGGAATGAGGTGGCATATGGTGGCACTGCGTGTATTAGGCAACATTGTATTGGTCAAAAGACAGAGTCAGGGCTTCCCTGGTGGCGCAGTGGTTGAGAGTCCGCCTGCCGATGCAGGGGACACGGGTTCGTGCCCCGGTCCGGGAAGATCCCACATGCCGCGGAGCGGCTGGGCCCGTGAGCCATGGCCGCTGAGCCTGCGCGTCCGGAGCCTGTGCTCCGCAACGGGAGAGACCACGTCAGTGAGAGGCCCGCGTACTGCAAAAAAAAAAAAAAAAAAAGAGACAGAGTCAAGGCCACCTAGAATGACTGGAACCTATAATCAACTGTCCATTATTTTAAAAATAGATGGCACATAAAAATGAAAAATAAGGAGCCTGTCATTCTTCCCTTTGAATTCATGTTAATAAGAAATATCATCCTTATTGAGGGTGCCATTTGGGGCTGTAAGGAAAAAAATTTTGTGTAAACTTTTTGTGCCTGTGTTTGCGTGTATGTATGTGTTGATTTTCTTTATAGTGTCCCACGTTTCAATATGATGTCTTCATTCACAGCGTTTGCGAGTGAGTACTAAGGGCCCTGAAAGGCTCCTGGGAGCTGTCCAGTGTAGCAATAGGGAGAATTGGACATTAGGAGAGGGACAGAATGACCTTTCTATTTGGTGAAATGAGATCCATACTCTGTCAGTCTTTTGGTAAGGCAAGTTGATATCAACATTTCAGAAAGACATTTGGTAATACGTATGAACAGCCTTTAAAGTGTTCATACCCTTTGACAAAATGCTAAAGCATCAGTCCTAAATGTGGAAAGTTTTAACTCATAAATATGTTCATTGCTTTGCATGGAAATAATTGCACTATTGTTGGACATTTAGGATAAGTAAACCATGAATGCTATGAATAATATGGAAAGATCTATAATGTATAATATCTGTGATAGTATAGCTGTGTAAAAATAGAAATGGAAAAATCCATGCCTAGAAAATGAACACAGGAATGAGATTTTTTTAAAAACTCAAGTCTTAAATATGAAGATTTAGGCAACTTTTCCTAAGAGATTCTGAAACGTTGTTATAATTAATGTGATATGTTACTGCTTATTACATATGAGGCTAGTTAGTCATAAAGGTGGCAAATTGCTTGACCTGAGTTAAATTCCACATTTGCTATTGCTCTTATACCTTTGCTGATATCACCCTGTTTGAAGAGAATATAAAATGCTTTTTGAAACTTCCGAGGAATACTACAACTTATATCCTTGACTTCAAAAAGATGACAGTGTTGTGATACTGAATCAAAAAGAGTCAATGACATTGAGAATCACACCACCCAGAGACCCAAAGTGAATAGGGACCTAATTTGTGACATCTCTGACTTCCATGTCACTTGTATGTAAGTCGGATTTATGACACCATCCATTGTCAATGTTTTCTGTGTCTTGATATCCAAACTTATTTAAGCAGCCACATGCTAGAAGGGACATGAATTTGGAAAGCAAAAAAAGGGAGGATCTAAATGGAAACCTATAAAGGAAAATAAGTAGACAGTAGAATTGGAAGGTACAAATAATTAAAAACTGGAAAAAATGGTGTACAAAGTGAAATTGTTAGCCATGTAAAAACCCTGCACAACCATGACAATTTTCTTACAATTAATGCGTAGACAATAGCATTTTAACACATCTCTGTTGAACCACAAAGAGCAAACATTAACGCTTGAGCAAGGTTCCTAAAATCTTCCCCAAATTAGAAACCTCTGCCAATCCATATAAAATGAGCAGTTTTGATCTGGGGAAAAGAGAAAATGCAGAAATCATTGAACTAAGATATTTGAGTTCTTCTAAATTTCCTCCTTGCTTCCTTCTCTCTCATTAAGAAATATAAACACAATCAGGTTTGCAAAGATAAATGCAGCTGATTTTATTACTTGTGTAGTCACCATGTGGGATGAGATGAGGGTGGTAATAACCTTAGCAAATAATACAACTCCATTTAAAATGGTCTGTACTTAAAATCACATTGCATTAAATGGGGACCTGGAAAATGATGGTTTAGGTCTTAAATCTCTAAAGATATATGCCAGGCTTTTTTTTTTTTTTAAGTACAAAAAAATTGCTGAAAACATGAAATTCTGTATCAAGTTAATTATTTGCCAAATCATATCTTAATGAGTGGATGGTATAATTACAAGAGTTTGAAAGTCCACTGTGAAGTGGACTAATCACATTAATCTGACAAATGATTCGGGATGGGAGAATGTTTGACTCTAAATGTAGAATTTAATGATCTGCAAGGTCTTCAAGTCCAAAGAAACTAATGAACTAGCTTGACTATCATTATTCTCCATATGCCATGGTTCTTGTCCTGTTATGTAGGATGTTTTGAGCAATTGTTAAGTCACTACTTTTTGAGATGAAAAGTAGAAAAACTTCAGCTAACTAGTACCCCCAAAGTCCTATACTTGAATTTGAAAGGACAATGAGATATGCCAAGCAAATAAATCTGCCTCCTGAATTAAAGGAACAGATCAAAACCTCAGCTGCTTCGGGATTCCATATGCTCCCAGCTCAGTCTCTATATGGACATCTCTGTGCCCTGAGAACAGATCTTCCTGATGTGGATCTGGAAGCACTGCTAGATCTCAGCCATCAGGGAAACTCTTCTACACACTCTAATTTGACATGAGCGTGGACTTATTATTATAGAAAGACAAGATAGAATTTATGGTGAAACTGCAGTTTAATTAGGAAATTGGATTAGCCATTATTCATCTGTTTCTCTCTCTCTCTCTCTCTCTCTCTCACTCTTTTCCATTGCTCTGTCACTCTGAGTCAGAGAATCAGTGAAGAATCAGGTTGTTTCAGTGAAGAATCAGGTTGGGGGTGGGGGAGGAGACTCACTACTTTGAGTGCCATCAGCCCTCCAATTTGGATTGACTGTGTTCCTCGTCTGATACCGTCAGTCTCCTCTCACCATGTGCCATGTTTTCATTTTCTAGATTATTCAGGACAGAATATTCAAGCACATATCCCGTAACAGTTTAATATGGAACAAACATCCTGGAGGATTGTTCGTCCTACCACAGTATTCATCTTATCTGGGAGATTTCCCTTACTACTATGCTAATTTAGGTAAGTGAGTGCCTTCCAGGGAGTTATTCTGGTTTACCTGCCAGGTGTCATTCAGAACTAAAGTCCCTTGACTTTTCGATTCCACCGCGGTGTCTTTGCAACATCCTGTGTTGGAGACTGCTTTCTAGAGCTCTGTCCTAAACGGTATATCAAGGTCAAGAATTATAAATCCAGCAGAGCATTGCAAAGTGAGAAACTCCTTTCTTACCTGAGCCGCTGTACTTTGCATTTAGCAGGGTCATTTCTTTTTGAGAAATAGGCTTCCCAAATTACAGATCATTTTGAACATGACAATGGGTTCACTATAATTTTAAGTCTCATCTTATATAAAATGGAGTTAGGAGAGCTCTCCCTACTTTTTGTTTTTCTCCACAATCCCAACTTCTCTGTCTCAGACCAAAGAAAAACCAAACTAATAAACGGAAAGGAAAAAGATTTAAGAATATATGATAGGGGAGAAACTTATTCACTTCATTCAACATTTATTGTGCTCATCTTCTTTGCCATGTTAATGCAGTGCTAGGTGGTAGAAATAAAAAGTCAAAGGAGATACAAGCTCTGTTCTCAAGCAGCTTTTAGTCTAGTCATGACGGGGAAAAGGGAACCGGCAGAGGGACGAAGCTTTACAAAAGGCTGTTACCGCCATAGACATATACGTATTTGGAGCCCCGTTTGCTCTAGTGTTAGTAACATCTTGGACACTTCTCCTCATTCATAGTTCCAAATTTGAGAAACCCTGGGATAATAAAGCATCTTTCAAGTCGATATGGCAAAAAGACTCCAGATTTTTGTGTGGAGTTAGCAGAGTTAGCACATTAGAAGTGTGTAATTGATGCTTCTTAAACTGTTAGAGGAGAGTCTTAAAGCACTGACTTGTCCTCACTGCTAAAAAAGGGAACCCCCTCTATCATGTTTATTCTTCTTACTTGGCAAAGCCTTGAATGTGTATCTAGATAGTGGGAAAGCTAGCTTCTTTCTAACATGCAATTAAAGTACTAGTCGGATGGTATAATTTGCCCTGCAAAACGTTCGTATAATCCTTTGAGAGATATATAGTCTGATTCTTGCCTCTGTCCAGTCACTACCAAAGCTTAACTTGAATGTCCCTGCACTGTCTTGTTCATATTTAAACTACTAAAATGTGAAATTAGTGTCTCTAAACTAATGAAGTTTTAGGAGCCTTTTTTTTTTTTTTTTTTTTTTTTGCGGTACGCGGGCCTCTCACTGTTGTGGCGTCTCCCGTTGCGGAGCACAGGCTCCGGACGCACAGGCCCTGGACGCACAGGCCCAGCGGCCATGGCTCACGGGCCCAGCCGCTCTGTGGCATGTGGGATCTTCCCAGACCGGGGCACGAACCCGTGTCCCCTGCATCGCAGGCGGACTCCCAACCACTGCGCCACCAGGGAAGCCCTTAAGGAGCCTTTTTAACCTGTCTCCAATTTCTTAGTGTGTTCTCATGGAAAAACTCATTTTGCGGGAGAAGCCATCTCACTGCTTTCTCTTTGGTGGAAGTTGTTATTTTGTGCATTTATAGTACCTTTCCACCTCGGGCCTTAGAGCGCACAGTTGGCAGAGGTCTGGACAACAAACTTTTCCTCTCAGCTGTGTCACTGGTACACAAAGAAGAGATTCTTGGGAGTAGAGCAGCTTCTACTCTGAAATAGTGATGATGGTGATTATGGTAACGGTAAGCTCATGCTGAGCACTTGCTGTCTGCAGGTCCTGTTCTAAGTGCTCTGTATGCATTAACTCATTTAATTTAATTCTCATAACAACTCCGTAACTTTGATACTGTGGCTATCAGCCCCATTTCACAGCTGTGGAAGCACAGAGGGTTAAGTAATTTTTCCAAGATCCCACCACCACTCAGTGGTGGAACTGAGCTTCAGACATAGACACTCATGCTCTGGACGTTGTTCTTTTAACCTTTACCACTTGCTAGTTATTATCTGAAATAGTATCAAACAGGCAAAAACCCCTTAACTACATAATTAAGAGTAAGACAGATGCACATAGCCTGGAAGAGAGAGCACTGTTTACAAAAATCCATCCTAAGACGTAAGTGACTGGAGTTAGATCCTTTCTTGGGTAGAGAGTGGTGAGTAGTGGTGTGTGTGCATAATTAGACTTTGGGTGCCTAAAAAACAGAAGGGAGATCAAAGATGCCTCCCCAAGGGAGGAAGGAAATGACTATCAAAGGAAGAATCTGGAAATGGGCATTGAACTGTAAATCATCCAGGTCCCTAGACTCAGGCGGCAGTTAACTAGCAGCTTTTCACCTTGTTTTTGTTCTGTCAGGACACAAGAGGCAGAGGAAAAATACACTGGAAGGGAACATTAGCTCCAGGGCGAGGCTGAGCAGAGAGGACGAATTTTCTAAGTCTTGTTTTTCAGTGCTTCATTAGGCCTCTCTGCCCTTTCTGTTTCAGGTTTAAAGCCCCCCTCCAAATTCACTGCAGTCATCCACGCGGTGACCCCCCTGGTCTCTCAGTCCCAGCCAGTGTTGAAACTCCTCGTGGCTGCCGCCAAATCCCAGTACTGTGCTCAGGTGAGTGGCAGTGTTGACCACGGCGCCTGCGCCCTCCTTCTCAGTGGACCAGAGCCCCCCAGCCCTCCCTGTGCCTTCCCGGCTACACACTGTGCTCCCCACGTCGGGCCCCGTTACTCCCCTTTCCTTTGTCACGCCTCGTTACGCCCTTTTCATCAGCTTAGAGGTTCTTGGAAGTGAAATCTAGTACAGGTAAGGGGTGGGTTACAAAGAGATCTTGGCCCTGGGGTAAAGTTAAATATTGGGTTGGCCCAAAAGTTCATTCGGGTTCTTCTAACATCTTTCGGAAAGACCTGAGCGAACTTTTTGTCCAGCCTGATATATACCAATACACTCTTTAAAGAATACATAGGCACATTCTTTCATTCTTACGTGTCAGAGTGATAAAGGAACATCAGAAAGGCCACTGAGAGGACCCAGAAAACTCAGATTCCACAGCAGAAACCAATTCATTGGTGTCAGGAGGCGTCAACTTTTCTTTCACGGCCACCGTGACTAATTATAAAATTGGGAAAGGAAGATGATACCTCTGGTAATCATGTTTTCCAAATTAGTATCGCTCTCGTACTCTTAACGGTGGTTTTTCTGAATTGTAAATTACACAAGAAGGTTTACACACAACAAAAGAATGGAATCACGTGGAAGTATGCATTTTGGAGCTAAACGTTTTTATTGGAAATAACAGGATCACAGGAAATCATCAACCATCCTGGAGAATCCAGAACATGCGCTCACGCCAGTCCTATCTTGAATTCTCTTCTTCCTCCCATGTTGCCTGGTGTGGCGTGTATGCATCGCAGACGTTCAGTGTGCGTTTTTATTCAATTGGATCGGCGTTGTTATCTTACTCGTCATCATAAGACATCAGAATTCAGAAAAACACTTTGTTAAAAACCAGCAACCCTGAAATGACTTCTTTCCTCCTCAGCTTTGTCCTACCCCCTTGACACAGTTTTTCTTAGGTTACTCTTTTTGTCCCCTCTCTTTGGCTGTTAGAGTGATCGGGTTCTGAGGGTTGTGTAGGAGTGGACTCACTTTTATTTTTTTAATTTTTATTGGAGGATAGTTGATTTACAATGTTGTGTTAGTTTCGGGTGTACAGAGGGGAGTGGACTCACTTTAAATTCAGTTTTGAGGTCTGCCATCCTGCCTTGCTTATATCCCCATCTCCTCTCTCTCTGTCTGTAAGAAGAAACTTTGGGTTGGAGGCCTATGTAAATCTAGCCCTACCAAGCCATCTCACGACCCCCTGTCCCTTTCAGATCATAGTTCTATGGAATTGTGACAAGCCTCTCCCAGCCAAACACCGCTGGCCTGCCACTGCCGTGCCTGTCATCGTGATTGAAGGAGAAAGCAAGGTAGGACCAGAGGGGACTTCACTGTGGAATCAGTGTGGAATCTTTGTGTCTTCAGTGGGGCACCATGGGTGTTGGTCTTAGCCATCTTCCTCCTGGGAAGTGCTGGCCTGGACTGTTTTTCCAAAACCATACCTGTCTCTGAATGTCCTCTGCTTTGACAGCCATAGGCTTTTTTTTTTTTAATTTTATTGAAGTATAGTTGATTTACAATGTGGTTTTAATTACTACTGTACAGCAACATGACTCAACTATACATAAATATATTCTTTTTCATATTCTTTTCCATTATGGTTTATCACAGGATATTGAATATAGTTCCCTGTGCTATACAGTAGGACCTTGTTGTTTATCCATCCTATAAATAGTAGTTTGCATCTGCTAATCCCAAACTCCCATTCCTTCCCTCCTCTACGCCCCTCCCTCTTGGCAACTACAAGTCTGTTCTCTACGTCTGCGAGTCTATTTCTGTTTTGTAGATAAGTTCATTTGTGTCATTTTTTTTTAACTTTTTAAAAGATATTTATTTATTTATTTTTGGTTGTGTTGGGTCTTCATTGCTGCGTGTGGGCTTTCTCTAGTTGCGGCGAGCGGGGGCTACACTTTGTTGCAATGTGCGGGCTTCTCACTGCGGTGGCTTCTCTCTTGTTGTGGAGCATGGGCTCTAGAGCTCAGGCTTCAGTAGTTGTGGCACACAGGCTCCGTAGTTGTGGCTCGTGGGCTCTAGAGCGCAGGCTCAGTAGTTGTGGTGCACGGGCTTAGTTGCTCCGTGGCACGTGGGATCTTCCGGGACCAGGGATCAAACCCGTGTCCCCTGCATTGGCAGGCAGATTCTTAACCACTGCGCCACCAGGGAAGTCCCTGTGTCATATTTTAGATCCCACTTGTAAGTGTTATCATATGGTATTTGTTTTCCTCTTTCTAACTGACTTCACTTAGTATGATAATCTCTAGGTCCATCCATATTGCTGCAAATGGCATTATTTCATTCTTTTTAATGGCTGAGTAGTATCCCATTGTGTGTGTGTGTGCGCACACGTGTGCACACATGAATCACATCTTTATCCATTCATCTGTTGATGGACATTTAGGTTTTTTCCATGTCTTGGCTATTGTGAATAGAGCTGCTATGAACATAGAGATGCAAGTATCTTTTTGAATTATAGTTTCATCTGGATATATGCCCAGGAGTGGGATTGCTGGATCATGGGCAGCTATATTTTTAGTTTTTTAAGGAACCTCCATACCGTTTTCCATAGTGACAGCCGTAGGCTTTTGAATTGGGTCCTAATACTAACTCTTCAGGAGATGTGTGACCCTGACTATACCTTCCTTCTCTGAGCCTCAGTTTCCTCATCTACAAAATGGGAATAATAACACATACCACATGGGGTACTCTGAGGAGTAAATAAGTTCAGGGCCTGGCAATGGTGATCTTTCTGGACGTGATGAAGATGATCATGAGGTTGCTGATGGTGGTGGTGATGCGTGAGGTTTGCTTAGCTGATTAATCTGAGTTAGTTGTGTCTTTGAGAGTAGTGGTTCTTCGTAACATTTATCTTAAAAAGGACATTTCCACCTTACTTTTGTTTTGAGGTGTCCATCAGAGTCTCTCAGGGGTGCTGGCTGCCTAGCTGGCCCCTGCTTCCCTTCTCCAGTTCATTTTGCCTAGAACGGAATGATCTTCTTAATCATCTCATGGCCCTTAAGGGAGTCTTTTTGCTAATGCTTTCAATTAACATCAGAGGCCGTGTATAATCTGGCCTCAGCTGGCCTTCCCAATCTTCTCTCTCATTGCTTTTCCTCTACAGATTTCATCAGTCACAGTTAACAGCACTGTGTCCCTTCCTACCCCTAAGTGTTGTCTTTCCCATTTGCCGTAAGTCTTGACCCTCCTTCCTCAGCTGTTCATTTCTGTTATTGAAATTCCCATATATTCTTTAAGCCCTGGTTCACATGCTCCCTCCTCTTTGAAATATCTTCCACTCTTTGCTGCCAGAGGTGAATTCTTTTTTCTCAAGCTTCTGCTGGTGGCTTTCTTATAGATCTTATCCATTGTGAGGAAATTAGTCTCTATTAAATGACACTGCAATTGTCATCTAAGAGACTTCCTCCGTCAGTCCCCAGAGAGTTAGGTCATGAGAGATTGTCTCACACTAAGTAAACCCTCTTTGAGCCAGAATAAGAACGACCAAGGTATTAGGTTGCACCGTTTGAAATCATCATTTGGGTGGCTACAAGTGGCCATTTCATATAGTTCAGCAGGATGCACTGAGAATTGTAACTGTCACGTGCGTGGACAAGGTGATCCGTGCATTGTCTATTGAGTTTCAGTGTAGGCTGCCTGCTGTGTGCTGGGCAACATGAGGAAACACAGTGGTGAATGTGACAGATATAGTCACAGCCTTCATAGGACTGGAGTCAAGCAGTGTGGTTATCAGAGAGCTGATTGGTAAGCACTTAATGAGAATAATCACATGCCTCTTGGCATCGGTCTTACTTACCCTTATGAATTCATCTCACCAATAGGTATGGTTTCACAAAAGGGACTGGCACAGAAAAATCTCCTGCCTATAACCCCATATATCTGTCTCCCCGGTTCCAATGCCTGAAGCCCTGAACAGTCCTCAGATGGGTTCTCTTCACTTTGCACTTGGAAATTCTTTGTTTTTTTATGCTTCCATGGGTGACTAGATCTCCTTCTGGTAGGTAAGTCTCTCTGTGAATATGTCAGGATATTCAAATAGGATCCATTCTGACGGACAGACTGGGAGCCATTCTGACTCCTATGGTTAGTATTGCATTTTTGTGCACAGACTCATTGATTGATTTTATACTCTTCACTCCCAGCTAGTAGTCCCAGTTTCTTTATTTCTAAGATGAAGATGATAATCATAGTACCTTTCTTGTAGGCTTTATCAGATGTGTCTTATAAGATACCTCCCATTCTCGCAGCCATATGTATGTCTGGGCTTCTGGCCATTTGCTGAGTCCTAGACTTCACCTTGGCCACTGAATCCAGTCGGTCATGTGGTTCCTTCTCCCTCGTCGGGACCGCGCCGCCTGATAAAGCATTTGCACTTAAGTCTTGCTTTAGACTGTATTCTAGGGCACCTGGGCTAAGACTTGGGCCCATTTTGATGATGGAATGAGATACTGCATTACAGGTGCTCAGCCCTGTACCTGTTCTACACTCAGGATTCAGTAGATGTCAGCTCCTCTTCTGGGCGGGGGGCATTGTAAAGTGATGGTTTGTATTACGGGCTTTGGGGTCAGACTTCCTCTATGTGACCTAAGACAAGTTGTTTAATTCTGTGTGCCTCAGTCCCTCCTTCAGTAAGTGGAAGAAGTCATAACACCTAACAGGTCAGCTAAAAGGATCAAAGGGTTTGCTCCTGTCCATGTAAACGTATTGCTGCTTAGGAGTGTGGACGCACATGGCAGGTGCTTGAAAAATGTCACCTCTCATGGTGCTTTGTATTATTACTTATGAACCTTTCTTATCTTCCCTACTAGACAGGGAACTTCTTGAGCCTTGGTCATTTCCTAGTTGTGTTCGTTCATTCTAGAAGGGTTTGGGCTGTTACATGGTAGCTAAGTAGCTCTTAAATGAGCTAACAAGGAAAACCCAGCTCCCTCAGGATTGACTTTGTAAGGACGTTGGCTCCTTTCATGCTAATCCACTGAACTTTTGGAACGTAGCTGAGGCAGGGTATTTGAAAGAGAGCCTCTGGTTTCTACACTAGATTTAGAAGTGGCTGACTTATGGGCTCTTAACTCTTATTGATGGAGCAAGTTCAGAAAAAGGAAATGGATCCTTTTAAACCCAGTGGTTGGGCCCATAATGGCGAAAGAAGTCATATATCCTCCTCCTCCCGCATTTTAAATTTCCATGTCTAGCCTTGAGTTTAAAATTGATGTGTTTGCTGCTTTGGTTGGAAAATTCTATTTTGAATTTATAGGCCTTGTCACTGCAGCTCTCCCCTGTAGGCTTAACAAGGGAAAGGTCAGGGCACCCCTAAGCTGGCAACTAATAACTTCTGCCTTAGTTAGTGGACATGTAAACAGTGTCAGGAGAATTGCTTCAGGCTGAGATTTCTGAGCCCTGTGTATGCGGGGTTGCTGATCGCTTTTGTATTTTATTTTGGAAGACTGAGAAAGAGACAGAAACACTTGACCCAGGTGGCAGATGTGTAGGAGCAGAGCCTGGAGTGTAGGTATATCCCTTGAGCTCCCACAGATGGGTTCTAGTGGGCATTTTCCATCCTTTAATGACGTGAGCCCTCCAGTAGCTTCTGCGGCATGTAAACCAAACCTGAGATGAGGCTTGCAGAGGAGCTGGCTCCCTGATGTAAACATAGCTTGGGCTTCTTTGGGGGGTTGTGGGGAGGGGTCCTTAGATTTGTGAGCCATGGCAGCCGGGCTAAGTGCCTCCCTCTTCCCTTTGTCTCTAGCATCCAACTGCTTCATTCCCTGGCCTTTGTGCCTTGAAAGTTGATGGCAAGTGTCTCCTCTCTCAGTCTCCGCGTAGGAATTGAGAGAGGAAGGCACAACAGTTAACATACCTTCCAGAGGAAGTGGTGAATGAGAGATTGCCATGGGTGCCCACATTCACTTTTGAGGTCCTTTCAACCCCGAGACAGGTATAGCATAGGGCTGAGGTGCTCTATAGAATCACACCATCTGGGATGGTACGATGGTGGGTCCATCCTAAGCAAGACACAACCTTTCTGTACCTTAGTTTTCTCACCTATAAAACGGGTTTGTTATACAGATGAAATGAGATGATGTGCATAAAGAACTTGGAACATTTCCGGGACTTCCCTGGTGGTCCAGTGGGTAGGACTCCGCGCTCCCAATACAGGGGGCCCAGGTGCGATCCCTGGTCGGGGAACTAGATCCCGCATGTCGCAAAATGAAGATCCTGCGTGCTGCAACTAAGACCCGGCACAGCCTAAATAAATAAATAAGAACTTGGAACATTCCCTGACACAGAGTAAATGTTTTAAAAAATGTTAGTTATTCTTATATCATCATTCTTATTAGGTATTCTACAGAAACTTCAACACAGAAGTTCATGCTGGGACTGTCATAGGGTAGTCTCTTCGGTCTCAATTTTTCAACTGATGCCTTCACCCCCCAGACCCTCAACACACACACACACACACACACACACACACACACACACACACACACACGTACACACGTACACACGTACACACGTACACACGTACACACGTACACTCACCTCACCATGCCTTATCCTGGTGTTGCCCAAACTTCATACTACCTTCACAATGTTCCTAAATCCATGGACCACGTGTTCTATTGTTTAGTATTTTTCTTTAAATCAGCTTACTTTTCACTTTAATGAAACTATTTTTGAATAATTCTACTAGTACCTTTTATTGCTATAGCTACTAATATATATGTGTATATATTTTTGCTTCTCTGAGCTAAAATTAATAAAGAGTAGAATTTTTAGATGTTTGTCTCTGCACCTCCTAAAAGGACCTGGCCTTCCAGTGGTGTGTGTCGCACACTTGGAATCACTGCTCCGTCCATCCACTCTTCCCTGGCCTCAGAGTGCTGGCTCTCCCCTCTGTGCCTTTGCATCTACTGAGCCCTCTTTCTGTTGGGCCTCATTTCTGTTTATCCCCGGTGGATTCCTGGCCATCAAGGTCCTGATTCAATGTGACTCTGAGGCTTTCGTTGCTCTTCCAAGCAGCCGGTGGCTGCATCCTCTGGTCTCCCGGCATCTCTCGTATCAGGCGAGGACCAATCATTCGCGTCTTGTTCTCTTGGTCATCTTGGTCTCCCTGCAGACTATGAACTCCTCCAAGACAGAGCATGTATCTTACTCACCTCTGTACTCCCTTCGACTAGCAAGGTGTCTGTACACAGTAGGTGCCCAGTAATGGTGGGACCAAATGAATCTCCACGGATGGGAAATGGAAGCCTTCTATGTTGAGAGGTGACATGGTGGTGGAGCGTCCTTTGTGAAGTTGACGATGGGGGAAATTTTCCTGAAAACAAGACTGTCCATTCACCTCTCTTTTCCCCAATTCCTTCCCTCCTGCCTGCTCTCCCCCACCTCCCAGGTTATGAGCAGCCGTTTTCTGCCCTATGACAACATCATCACAGACGCCGTGCTCAGCCTTGACGAGGACACTGTGCTTTCAACCACGGAGGTAAGCAGCCTCACCAAGGAGGGGCGGAGTGCCTTGCGGGCAGTCGCCTCAAACCCCAAGGTGCCGGCGCCTCTTTTGCCCTTGCCTTGGCCAAGCCCAAAACGTTTTTCAAAACTTCCTGCAGAGTTGGTTTGAATCCACCCGGTTCCTGTGAGCACCTTGCCGCCACCTGGCGCCCTGATGAGGGCATTTTCCCCTTTGTTTCCTCTGCTAATCGGTTCCTCATTTGCGAGGCTGCACCTCACCTCATCCCTCCCTCCTTTTGTTTGTTTGTTTGTTTGTTTTTAAACAGTGCAGGTGCAGGCAGGTGTGCAGAGGGACCCAGGGGAGGCGGGCAGGGGCACCTGTTTAGCATTTTCTTGAAACCACGCTCCGGGAGCCCATCTTTCCTGATTCTTCTAACGCCTGTGTGGGCGTGTGTTGACTCTGTTGGGGAACACACTATTCTGGGTTCTAAAGGCAGCTTTTCCATCTGGGTTGGAAGTGTGCATTTTCTTCAACCCACACGAGAGCAAACGGTTTCACTTGAAGGCTGAGATGGAGATCCCTGCTATTTCAGATGTTCAGGTATTTGTGCCCCAAAATAAGATGGCACAGAGCAATGTGTGAGGGAGAGGGAGAGAAGAGGAGAGATAGCTGTGCTGGAAAACCAATTTTTACAACTCGAATGAGTATTGATCTCTGAAACCGCACTTAAAACCGTAGAGGGGACCAAAGACAGTTACACAGAAATGTAGTAGATCGCAAATACATTATTCATGGTAGCTGCTGAAACGCTGGGAGACTTAGCTACTTATCCTGTTCCCCTTCTTTTATTCCTTTTTATTCATAATCATTTTCTTTTCGATTTAAATGTCGACACTTACCAGCAGGCGTTTTCCTGGTTGGCAGTCTGATTCTAACGGCCCGCTGCCCACATAGCCAGGACTCATGGTGACTTGGGCTAGCAGTCTCTGTGTCTCTTCAAATTCCGTGGATGCTTCAAGTCTCCATCAGATGGAGTTCAGCAGACGTTCTGTGTAAGGGCAACCAAAATCACCCCAGGACAACATGTCCTGCACCTCACCTTGGTCAGAGGCTTTCTATGCAGCCAAAGCTCTATAAATACTTGGTGAATGAGTGATGTTGGAGGGATGCGTGCTGTGCAGATTAAAGTGTGAGCACACAGCCAGTTTTGTCATGTGTGAGTCGGCAGGAGAAAGCAGCGGTGGGGGGAAGGGGAGAGATGCTTAATGTTCAAAGAGAATGACTGCAATGGAATACAAGGAACGGGTCGCTCCAGCCTGCGTTTTTTCTCCTGCTTCCTGCAAGGGAGGCTGGCATCCCTGGAACGAATTCATTCAACAGGTATTTATTGAGGGATGTCTTTGTTCTGGTCTCTGCCAGGTACTTTGATTGCCCAGTTCCTGCCTGTAGCCGCCAGAGTCCTGGCAGCAAACAATTCAAATCAGGTGACTCAAATGAAGGGATTTAGTACGACCTAGGGAGGTGAGTGGGGTTAAAGGACGACACAGGAGAGGCAGAGGCACCTGGGGAGTGGCACGAGCTGGAAGCAGCTCCTACTTCTAGGCCTGAAGAAGTGAAGGAAGGAAACAGTGTTTCTGGTGTCCCTGAGAGGGGGAACTAGGGAGAAGAGGCTGCCCTACAAGAGCTATGACCATGGAGGGGTGTGGCACCTACCGGAACTCTGGGGCCAAAGCTGGGGTGGGAAGCAGGGGAGAAATACTGTCCTCTCTCTGTCCCACCTCCATTTTCCTGCCAGCAACGCACATTGACCTAACCCAATCAGCCACCAGCTGGCAAGGAGGACCAGGTTATGCAGTCCACGGAGTTCCATTGTCCCAGGTGTAGGGCATGGCAAGAAGAGCGGACAGTGGATCTCGGAGCGCAAACAGAGGAAAGGCAGCACGTTGCCACGTGAAACGTATAGTCAAGACTGCAGCATATACCTGAATCGTTACCCCATGACCTGAAGTATTGATTGATCTCTCATCTTCCGCTGGGCACAGAGCAATTGATCTCACACTCGGATTTGTTTCTCTCTGTCCCACGGTGATGTAGCCACGTGCTGGTGAATTTCTTTGCAAAGAATAGCAATTCCAGCCTCTCAGTGCATGCTGGGAAGAACTTGTGCTGTATGTGGAGCAATTAGAAGTCAGCATGGGTTGAGCATGAGATGGAAATTTAAGAGGCTGGCCATCTGGTTTGTTTACTTTTCTGGCTGAACAGTGGAGCAGTCGTGTTGCCTGACATCGTGGAGGACGAGGGTTTCTCTTTTTTTTAGGTGAATAGATGTTGGTTCATTTTATTTCCTCTCTAAGGATTCTTGGCTTGTTTAAATGCCTCTCTGTAGTATTAAGGATAGATTTTTAAACAGTGTCCTATAAAGGGTATTAGATAGAGTTGGTTTATAGTTACTTACATTTATCTGGGTTGCTTCAAATTCTCAAAAGAAAACCGATGTTAGTTTTTAAGAGGCCATAAGCTGACCTTTGCCTCCTTTGATGTGTTAATGAGCTGTGTGAAAGCAGAACTATCACAAGAATCATAGTTTTATTGGAATTTACTTTTGAGTTGCTTTGAAATGACTTGAAATGGCTTTGAGATAGTAAGGAATTCATGTGATGAAAACGCCCCATCGGTGTATGCGTCTCCTTTTCAGAGGATAATGGAAAACGCCAAAGAGTGCTGACAGCCAGGCTGATTCTTTGACGACGGGCTGCATAATGTACTATCCCATCAGTTGGCACCATTAGTATTGAACGCCAGTGATGATGTGCAGGTTATCGTGACCTGCTTTCAGTTTTTTGGCAAATACTGTTCACTCCCCTGCTATCTTTTAACTTTGAGACGCCCCTTACCCCACCACGCTTTCTTAATGTGTGTCCCAGCACCCTACTTTTTTTCCCCCCAGGTATTATAGCTTTGGGGAAAAACCTGTGTTGTTAAGGCTTTCTTATCTTGAGTCAGGGCACCAAACTAAATCTCCATAAAAATTTAAATTCATGGCTGTTTACAAAAATCATGTCTTCTAACTAAGCCCCAAGAATTCAGAGATAAAAGGACCCTTACAGATCACCCAGGCCAGTGTTTCCCATACCTAGGATTTCACTGACATGTTTACCTAGGATGAGGCTTAAAAAAAAAAAAAAAGAGTATGCCGTTTAAAGAAAAATATTAACTAAGTTATCGAATATGTGGTGGGAATGTGGGAAAAGGAGCGATGATGGTTATGCGTGTGGTGAAAGCTTGGGAAATACTGATCTAGGCTTATTTGCTTTGTCTTGTAATTGAGGTAAAATTCACATAGCATAAATTGAACCATCTTCAAATGTAGGATTCAGTGGCGTTTAATACCTTCACAGTGTTGTATGCTTATTACCTCTACTTCATTCTGAAACATTTTCATTACCCTAAAAGGAAACCCTGTATCCATTCATCAGTCAGCCCCTGTCCTTTGGAACCACCAATCTGTTTTCCACGTCTGTGGATTTGTGTATTCTGGACACTTCTTGTAAGTGGAATCATACAATATGGGGCCTTTTGTGTGTGGCTTCTTTCACTCAGCATAATGTTTTCAAGGTCTGTCCGTGTCGTGGCGTGCATACGCGTCAGTGTTCCATTCCTTTCTATAGCTGAATAATATTCCATTGAATGGATATACCATGTTTGGTTTATTTATTGATGAGTTGATGGCGTTTGGGTTGTTTCCACCTTTGGGCTATTGTGCACAGTTATTTGCTCTGCTTTTGAACCCCTGGGAGGTCAGGAACTGGACTTGCCAACATCACTCAGCCACCCAGCCACCATCACAGTGCCAAGACTTGAAATATCTGTGGAATAAATGAAAATTCCGTATGCATTGCTTATCAAGAAGAGATAGGGCAAAGGTTGTTAGGTGCACGTGTAACCTGTATAAGATAAATTGTTTTCAACACTGTAGCCACAGAGCTAGAAGGGAAGCGATGATAACAGTACACACCAAATCTGAAACCAGATGGCTTGGGTTCAAGTGTCGGCTCTGCCACTTACTAACTCAGAAAAGTTATTTGAACCTCCATGTCCTTAGCTTCCCTCTCTGTAAACTGGACACTCTAAAATTACCTACTTCACAGGGCTACTGTGAGGATGAAATGAGTTAAAATATGTAAGTTCTTACAACCATGCCTGTTGTATTATAAGCATTACACAATTATGACCATTATATGATGGTTTGCTGTTACTGGGTTTTTTTTGGGGGGGGGTTGTTCTGTTTTTACTTTCTGTATGTTGTTTTATGTGTCATTCATCAAAGAATTATAGAAAGTCAAAAGTGAGTTTATACATTTGAAAACAGACTATTTGTTAATTACACATGTTAGTTTGTAGCAGGTTCAGAAGTACTTGCTTTGGGTTATTTTGAGCACTAGGAGGTCATTTCACTGCATTTCCTTTAAAAATAATCTTGGCCTGTCCCCACTTATTCCTAGTGATTCTTCAATGTGGATGTGTTTTCCAAATTTCCTCGCACTGAGCGTCTTCACACCTGAGAGGCCTGAATGACTGTTCTTGATGATATCTGCTTTGTATTCCTGTTAGAACCCGTGTGCTTTTTAAACATCTTTTCTCTGGCTTTTAAGTGGATGCTTTGATGTTAGTCACTCTGGCTTTGCTGTGTGCTGGTGATGATGTATGCGCTATATTCATACTGTAGATGTATATAGAAAATCTGCTCCTGTTTATAAAACAGATGCATTTCTGCCTGCCATCAATCAGTGGTCACTTATCTTTTGGAGGTTGGTGGGGGGAAGCAACTGATTTTTTGACTTTTTAGCTTGAGTAGACTGGATTTCTAAAGGACATATCCACCAATGTATTTTTTTTCCTTCTTTCATTTCCACACTAATCTGAAGTTTCTTTAACAGAAAACATTAAAATGTGCATAATTACGGGGCCAAATGTCAAGCAGTCAGTTTAATTTGCTGATGAAGACATGGAATTAATGTTTCGCAACAGTCCCGGGATTTCACATTACGAATTAGCAGGGGGAAGGGGATGTTTTGTTGACATTTGTTAACACCGTTGATTGCTTGTTTGGCTTGTGTTCTGCCTGCAGGTGGATTTTGCGTTCACCGTGTGGCAGAGCTTCCCCGAGAGGATCGTAGGGTACCCTGCACGCAGCCATTTCTGGGACAACTCGAAAGAGCGGTGGGGCTACACGTCCAAGTGGACGAACGACTACTCCATGGTGTTGACGGGAGCTGCTCTTTACCACAAGTGAGGAGTTTGGACGACTTATATTGCTTTTTATATGCGTTTCTGGCTGCTGCAGAGATGGGAACCTGGGCCAAATCTTGTTAACAACCTTAATGGAAATTAGTTTGGAAAATCCCCATTTCAATTCTGTTGATGTGGCCAACGTGTATCTTTGAAATCAGTAAAACCTCTTGGCTTATGGCATCTTTAGAAACTATGGTAGAGCAGCATCTTCGGCGACTCTGAGGTGTGGAGACGTACTCAGGGTGTATTGAGTAACTGAACGTGTAGAGGAACAACAAAGTAAACGCTTAGTTGAGCACCTCCAGCACTGTTCTAGGTGCTTAGGATTTACCGCTGAGTAAAATAGGAAAAAAATTTTCTGCCCATACAGGTTTTGTATTCTAACAAGGGGAGAGGCAATATACATAATAATTCTATAATATATTAAGAGAGAGGCTTCCCTGGTGGCGCAGTGGTTAAGAATCCGCCTGCCGGGCTTCCCTGGTGGCACAGTGGTTGAGAGTCCGCCTGCCGACGCAGGGGACGCGGGTTCGTGCCCCGGTCCGGGAAGATCCCACATGCCGCGGAGCGGCTGGGCCCATGAGCCACGGCCGCTGAGCCTGCGCATCTGGAGCCTGTGCTCCACAACGGGAGAGGCCACAACAGTGAGAGGCCCGCGTACCGGAAAAAAAAAAAAAATCCGCCTGCCCATGCAGGGGACACGGGTTTGAGCCCTGGTCCGGGAAGATCCCACATGGAGTGGAGCAACTAAGCCCGTGCGCTGCAACTACTGAGCCTGCGCTCTAGAGCCCACGAACCACAACTACCGAAGCCCGCGCGCCACAGCTACTGAAGCGTGCGTGCCTAGAGCCCGTGCTCCTCAATGAAGAGTAGCCCCCGCTCGCTGCAACTAGAGAAAGCCCGCGTGCAGCAACGAAGACCCAACACAGCCAAAAATAAATAAAATAAAAATAAATAAATTAAAATATATATCTCTTAGGAGATAAGACAAAGCAGAGCAGGGCAAAGGTGGAGAAGGGGCAGGTTGGGGGTGATCCTCACTGAACGGATGAGATTTGAGAGGAGACTTGAAAGGAGAAAGGAAGTCAGCCAGGAGAACACCTGTAGGAGGAGTGCTCTGGCGTGGGGAACAGTGTGAAAGGATGCCCTGAGACAGGATGCTGGAGGAATATCCAGAAGACCGATGTGACCAGAGTGGAGTGAGGGGCAAGCAGGTGAGAGAGGTCATGGGATCCCGGATGTAGGACCCTACTTTCCATCATGAGGATTTGACAGTCTTCTAAGTTACGTGGGGAGCCGGTGCAGGGGTGTGAGCAGAGCAATCCTTCTTATGTTTTAGGCATCTACTGTGAAGGCTGTGGTGAAGATAGACTATAAGGGGGCCAGGGGAGAAGCAGGGAGACTTATTAGGAGGTGACTGACATTATCTAGGCAAGAGATGATGGAGCCTGGGTCAGGAAGTGAGCAACAGACGTGGGAAGGTAGTGATCAGATTGTGGGCATATTTTGAAGATGCTCCAGCATGATGTCCTGACAGATTGGGTACAGAGTTTGATGACTCTTAGGGTTTTTGACCTGAAGAGCTAGAAGTATAGAGTAGTGAGCCATCAACAGAGTTGGGGAAAGGCGTAGATGGAATAGGTATTAGGGAAAATATAGGAGTTCAGTCTTGGGCATGTAGGGACATTTAAAAGAGTGTGTTGAAAAAGTCAGGGATGGAGATATAAATTTGGGAGCTATTTGCATAGATTTGGTCTTTAAAGCTAGGAGACTCAGGTAAGATGGCCAAATTCATGAGTGTAGAAGGCTGATGGTCCTGACTCAACCTTTATTGAAATCCCCTCCTTAGTAAGGTGAACACACCAATCTTAACCTGGTCTTTTTTAGTAAAAAAAATAGAGAATCCTGTCGTCTCAAGGATGGAGTTGGAAATGCACAAGGTATAAGCATTTAGGGTGACTGAATTTTGATCTCAAGACTCCACCTCTTTCTTCCCGCCACCACAATTCAGTGAATCAAATTCATTCAAATGATTTTTCCAGTAAACATATGCTATATATTCCTCCAAAAAAAATACTAGGGTGAGAAATAATTCAAATAAATTGTGGGTTCTCCATAATGATTGACCACCAGATTGATTGGGGTTTTGCTCTAACAGTGTTGAAACACATGGCTTACAGGCCAGAAAAAATGGAATGGTTATACTGTTGAACTCAGAGTTATGGGATAGTACTGAATACAGTTCTGATTAAACCAATAATTAAAATTGTAAAGCAACTTGTAATGATATGTGGATCACATGTAAGTAACTTCTCCTGCCATCTAAGTATTCGGTTTCTAACCAACCAGCCTGATATTAAAGTTAGCCTGGGCAAGCAATAGCTCCATCTGTGTGTTTCTCTGTACCTTGTTTCCTTATCTGTAGTACCTACATCATAGGTTTCTTCTAAGGATTAGATGAGGCATTTCTTGTAAAGTACTTTAGAACATTACCTGGTATATAGTATATACCATATAAATGACAATTGTCATCATCATCATCATCAACCATGATATGTTTAGGGATTCAAAGAATGAGTATGTGGTTTCTGACAAAGAAGACCACCTGTTATTTTATAATGATGGCCCCTGCTGAAACCTGTCTTTGGTTCGTACAGATATTATCACTACCTTTACACCCATTACCTGCCAGCCAGCCTGAAGAACATGGTGGACCAGCTGGCCAACTGTGAGGACATACTCATGAATTTCCTGGTGTCTGCTGTGACAAAATTGCCTCCAATCAAAGTGACCCAGAAGAAACAGTATAAGGAGACAATGATGGGACAGGTAAGAGAAGGAGAACTCTCCCCCCTTGCTTTGCTCACTGGTGACTCAGTCTGAGGTAATGAGGACTCACTGTTCCTCTAGGAAGCATAATGAGAAGATATCAGGAAACAAACCACGTGCAAAAGCTCTGAGGGAGTGTATGTTTGGGCGTGGGTAATTGGGAAGATGTAAGTCAAGAGTATCTTTATGTCAAGAGTATAAAAGCTGTCTAAATTGGTGCAGCCACTATGGAGAAAAGTATGGAGGTTCCTTAAAAAACTAAAAATAGAGTTACCGTATGATCCAGCAGTCTCATTCCTGGGCATACATCCAGAGAAAACTCTAAATCGAAAATACCCATGTACCCCAATGTTCATAGCAGCACTGTTTACAAAAGCCAAGACATGCAAGCAACCTAAGTGTCCATCGACAGATGAATGGATAGAGAAGATGTGACATTTTATATATATATATATATATATATATATATGCAATGTAATATTAGCCATGAAAATGAATGAAATAATGCCATTTGCAGCAACATGGATGGACCTAGGGATTATCATACTAAGTGAAGTAAGTCACACAGAGAAAGACAAATATCATATAATATTGCTTATATGTGGAATCTTAAAAAATGATACAAATGAACTTATTTACAAAACAGAAGTAGACTCACAGACATAGAAAACAAACTGTGGTTACCAAAGGGGATAGTGGGTGTGGGGAGAGATAAATCAGGAGTTTAGGATTAACAGATACACACTACTATATATAAAATAGGTAAATAACAAGGACCTACTGTCTAGCACAGTGACCAATACTCAGTATCTTGTAATAACCTATAATGGAAAAGAATCTAAAAAAGAATATATATCTGTATAACTGAATCACTTTGCTGTACACCTGAAACTAACACAACATTTTTACTTCAAAAAAGTTGAATAAAGAAATAAAAGCGCTCATGTGACCTACGAGGTGGCATAAGAAAGACGTCTGTTCTCCAGAGTTAAAGACCTAAAGAGAATTTATGCAAGTTTATTTTAGGTGTTTTATTGAGTGGCTAGTAATACTCTCAACACAGCCTCCTAATGGCTGCTCTTGAGTCGGATGCACATTGTGGAGGCAGATGAGGAGTCATAGTACTTGGTTTTCAGTTCTAGAGCCAGCACTTCATTGCTGTAGGCAAGTCAGTTACCTTCCAAAACTCAATTGTCTCGTCTTTAAAATGGAAATGGTGAAATCTACCTCACAGCGTTGAGGTCAGACGTATGAAAGCATTTGCCAAAGTAAAATACAGTGTTGGGTCACAAACGATTACTACTAAAGATACTTTCAGCAAAATATAATCTTTCTCTTTTTACAAGTAAGAAAACTAGGACCCAGAGAATTTAAGCATCTTGCCAGAAGTCACCCAGGATTAGAGACAACTTGGAATTGAATCCCGGCCTCTGTTTCTTCCACTATTTATTCTTCTACACCTCAGGGTCCTTTTATTCATCTTGGACAGAGCCCAGTACTCTATGTACGAAACCAAAAACCATTAGACCATTTAGATCTACCCAAGTTAAATCATGGAGAATCCAGCAGGATTTGAGTCAGCCTAAAAGGACATACTTACGTAGTTATATCAGTTCAATCTGGGGGGTTTTCTATGTACCTTGTTCTAACAGTTATTGAAAATCACATATAAATCCAGCTTTTGCAGAGGAAAATGTAACCAGGCCTCATGTTAACACAATTGATGGTTTTTCATTCACTGAATTTAGTAAACGCAAAAAATTTACAGGATTTTAAGTTTATAAAATTTAATAATTTAATATTTACCAAATATGTACAGGTTATCAGGCATTGGTCTAGGTACTAGGTACTGGACAAAGCAAAGAATCTAGTAGAAAATTCTATTTCCCTCTAACTACTAAAAGGACAGGCGAGAGGATTTACAAGAATTTGTCATTTTTAAGACTGAAAGACTTTGCAAATTCAAGCAAAATGTATTGAGTACCCATGCATAGTCATATTTATGATCTCATTTAAAGATACACCATTCCTTTAATGTTGTTAACTCAGAGTCCTCTGGACTCCCCTGAGGTTATACACAAATTAGGGGTGGAACTCATAACGTATGGTTTCTTAGGGGTTGGTTTTTTACTCTTTTCATAGATTTGCCTAATTCTACCAAACCAATATTTCTAGTGACTTTACACATCTTTTGGAACAAATCTAAATTTAGGCTTAGGTCTAACTAGACGTATCTAGCTAGATATGTGCTATATTTGCCCCCTTTTTCCCATCATATACACTAGTTTATTGAATGTTTGTGTGACTGGTGAAGTAAATGGATATCGTGCTCTAAAATTACGCCTTTATAACACAGGAAAGATATCTTCTGTAATATGTTGGTTGACCCAAAATAAATGTTAAAATCAAGAGGCAAAAAAGAGACTTGAATGATTCACTTGGACTCTTTTTTTTTTTTTTCATTTGTAAGAGAATAAGAATGAGCTTAGGCTCTTGACAGTGTTTCCCTTTGAGGATGTGAACACTCACCGGGATGTAGTGGGTCTAGCCCTTTGGGAATAAGTGGACCAATCAGAAATGGCCTGCAAGCTCATCCCAAATTAGGAGAAAAATGGAGGTACCTTTGGGACTTCCGGCTCTGATATGGACTCAACTGGTCAGCTTAATTTGATGCTCTCTCTGATTTACCAAGCAGAGTTCCTCTGGTACAAAAGGTAAAGAATGAAACCTGAGTTCTGCCCCTTTCTAGCCCTGAACAAACAATTTTAACTTCCTTGAACCTGCTTCCTCATCTGTACGGCGGAGATGTTATTACCTGGGTAGATAACTCGACCAGGTTGCTGCGAAGCTCAAATGAGCTCATGAAAGCACTTTACAAAGAGTGTTTTGTTTGTTGTTCTGCTGCTCCGAGATAACTTGACATTTGTATTTACCTTCGATGCTTTCTTTCAAGCATGTGGTTGACACTTGTGGTTTTAAAGTGACTCAGTGATTCTCACAGCAAAATGTACCTTCCTATGAAAGTATTTTCTAACAATGCATGAGGATGCAAACACATTACACACACACACACACACACACACACACACACACACACACACACCATTCAACAGTGGCCTATTGACATAAATGAGTTTGTGGGTTTTTTTCGACATAATTGGGCAGCCCACCTTTTCCTTGTTTCATAAAAACACGATTTTAAAGACATTATGCTTAGTTGATCTATTTAAATTTCAGCAATCAAGTCACTTAAGGCATTCTTTTAAATCAATGTCAGTCATTTAAATGGTCTAAAAATATTTAACCAACCTTAGGGTCAACATGGAGAGCTGAAGAGACGGCAGCCATCTTTCTTCTTACCCAGAATCAACCAAATTAACAGGAGGGTTTCAGAAAATTATCTGTGAAACCATAAATACATTATTAGTCATCGCATTTACTCCCAAGTGCGAAGAAAAGTTTTATGTTTAGTGACCACAGCAGTTTCATGGACCAGAGAATGTGTCAGTCCCTATGGATCTTTGTATGTTTGGGGCGTTGGGAAGCGTGGCAGGTCTCAGGAAAATCTTCTGGCGAGGCTGAAAATCCGGACCCATGCTTGCGTCTTCACCAGGCACGTGGACGGGGCCGCGTGGTGGCCAGGCCAGACCCTGAGCCCTACTGCATGCCCGTTAAGCCTGACTTCGTTTTCAGCCATGTGTCCATCTCACCTGGCACCTGTCTCATCGTCTTCCTTCTTTCTCTCCCTTTCCCCAGACCTCTCGGGCTTCCCGCTGGGCTGACCCTGACCACTTTGCCCAGCGACAGAGCTGCATGAATACGTTTGCCAGCTGGTTTGGCTACATGCCGCTGATCCACTCTCAGATGAGGCTCGACCCCGTCCTCTTTAAAGACCAGGTCTCTATTCTGCGGAAGAAATACCGAGACATCGAGCGACTTTGAGGAACCTGGCCGAGTCGGGGGAGGGGAGCAAGAAGGGCCAGAGGATGGGGTCAGCGGCTCTCTCTTCCCCGTGCACATCCGCTCAGCAGCGGAGCTAGATTGTGCCAAGTATCCAAATAAACTAAAATGATCAAAGTGACAAAAAAAAGAATATAAAGGAAAATAAAAAGGCCAATGGAAACTCTACTCCTGACTCGTGGGACTGCACAGGACTGCCCCAGACTCACCTCACTGGCTTCTATGTCCCAAGACTAGGTTGTGTACAGTTTAATTATGGAACATTAAATAATTATTTTTGAAATGATTGCTATGCAGGTTTAAACTTTTTTAATGATCAAAACTATTAAAAACCAGAGTTCTTTCTTTAATCAAAATTGTGTTGGTTGTGGATATTTCAAAGCTGCTACTCCTCTTTCACAGACAGCATTGCCGTCGCTCACGCGGGGTGCCCTGCAGTTTCGAAAAGCTCGGACTTCATGGAAAAAACCATAAGTCACTCTACCCCATGTCAAGAAATAGCCAAGCATAACTAAGACGAGTTCATGACTCCGCTTTGCCAGAGCAAATTGTTTTCCATTTTGAATTGGCAGATCCACTTGAACTTTTATCTCTAAAATGTTGCTGCATGAGAAGAAGTATAATGACCTCCAGGTAGACAGTTCTAACTGAAAACTTTATGTTTGAGATAAAGATGATCATCTTTTTCATTGCGGGCTTGCGGGAAGTTAGTACCAAGAAAACGCTAGTGTACTTAAGAAGTGTTCAGTTTACACAAGGAACCATGCAAACAATCTACCAGCATATTAGTGAGATGGAAGTATTGACCCATAATAGTAACCTAGTGCTTTTCACGGGGGTGGGTTCGATTACACATTCAACCACTGACATACGTCTGCTTAGGGCTGGGGAAAGGCTTTGGTTTCAAGGCAAAGGAAGAATGAGTGTATCGTTGGCTCGGCAGGAGTCACAAGACAAGCTCTTTTCATGGTTGTGAAAACCTCGTTTCAGAAGCTTCTCTATTGAAGAAGAAGTAATAATGTTGACATTCCCACCATTGAACTTGAGGATTGCTGAGAAGTAAACGGAGGGTGTATCTCACCGTTGGGACCCTGATACCACTTTTAGCCAAACAGTGTTTTGAACGAGAATCTGGCAAACAAAATAATCAGAAACAAATGTGAATACTGTTTTCTTTCATTTTAATTTTTATATCTGTAGAATCTGTAGTTTAGTCATGCTTCTTGTTAAAAAGAACATTTCTATCCCTGGAAATGCTGCTTTGAGCTTCTGATCATTATAAAATTGCAATTACAAACTGAAAAAATATATATATCCCTTAACTCCATTATAAAAGATGGAGACTTCTGAGATTAGACACTTGCTTCTACTTGGAAGAGGCAAGAGAGAATAAAGAAGAGAAAGACATTATTGGGTCCTCTTATGCTGAATAAACAAGAAGCACTTTAATTCTTTTTTTTCTTTTTGCCCCTAAACTCTCATGCATCTCATAAATGTGTTTCCAGCCTTGGGTTAGAAGAAAGTCTCATCACAGAATTATGTTCAAGTGCCTGGCTTAGGTCAGTGGAAACCGTAAATCCAGGAGACTTTAACTCATCCTTGTTTTATAGACATCTGGAAGTGAGAAAGGAACTTTCAAAGAGAATGCAAGGAGGGAGAGAGCTTTGAGCACTGGAGAGGTGACTCAATATGCTACCTAGTGACAGCAAGGACCAGAGCCCACATGTCCTGATTCTGTGTTGTGAGTGGTACACAGGCAATGAACTTCAATGAAAGACGGGCTTTTCTCTGCAGCCTGGTGACTCAGAAGAGCTCCCTAAATCTCTCTCTTTTCCAATTTGACCCAGCCTTAGCCCACTCTCATACATGTGACATTTTCTGCTAAGTGGATATGACTATCTCTTAAGTATTTATTGAAAAATAATTCTTAGGTCCATGGTGCTTGCACTCGTTTCCTTCTATAAAATGCCCAAATAGGTTTCATGCTGTTTAAGTTGCAACACTCAGCAACTTAAAAGGTTAGCAGTTAATCCTTATTCATCTGGCCTTTGCAAGTTTGTATTTAATTATTTAGGTGTGCCAAATTATTCTTGTATCTTTCTCCTTTGCAAAAATGAATGTGATGTTTTTGTTAAATGACCCCCAAGCCGACTTGCGACTCATGTTGTCGTCTTGGCTTGCAGATCTGTGTCCTTCATTGTACCAGTCAGTCACATGAATGGATTCAGGGAACTGTTTTGAGATATCACAAAACTCACAGGGCATATTCTCCACAAACAATGTATGTTATGTGGAAAAAAAAAAAAAAGATGGTAATTATAAATGAGAACAGGGTCTGGCATACTTTTCAGCCACTTGAAATCTCCAAGGTTTTATTTTATGTCATTCTCAGAGCACATCTCTTTGGAATGCTGGCCAGTATGTTCTTTTCCCATTTTGAACCTACGTCTGGGAATAGAACAATGCTTAGCAAATCAGCAAGGCCCAACAGTAAGATGTAATTTTAATTCACTTAGGCAAGAGTTGTATTTCACTGCAGCAAGTTGACAAATCATAGCCATCTCTGTAGGACGTCAGGAGTTATATCTCAGTCAACTTCAATGATAACCAGGAGTCCCGAAGTCAGCCAACATGAGCTGTGAAGAAGCCAAGACCAGAGAGTACAGTGCCTGCCAGCCATGTAATGAATTTCATGCAGAAACTCCATAGAGGACTCAGCCACTTATGATTTCCGCACAATATCTTTTTCCAGCTCCACATTAGGATGTATGATCTTAAAAATAATTTTTTTAAAGCTGACTTAGGTGTTCATGCAAAACGGCTTATACAAATCAAGTTTACATATACATGAACCATATCACCTTTGTTGAAAACAACAAAATGACCCAAAATTGAGGCTGTAGAGAAAAATCCATGAAATAATCATTGTAGTCATGTCACAAAAGGTAACCTAGCTAGGTAGGCCTACCTGGACATACCATATTGGCACACTTTGCAAGAGGATGCTTCAGAAGAAGTGGAATATCTGCTAGGTGGAATTTTATGTGCATTACACATTAATTTTTTCTTGTTCCAGATGGTGCTCAAAGAAGGATCAATTCAATTGCTTCCTTCAATTTTTCTTTTGGAGTGATTTTTGTTTTTCATTTATAGTAGGCTATGTTAGCCTTTACTTTAACGATTCTGGAAACCTGGGTACTTGAAGGGATATTATGCTGGTAGCCTTTCATAAAGGTTACTGAACTTTAATTATCAGGGGTGAGCTGAATGAATGTGAATAGATCTAGATACTATTGGGGGGGAAAAAAGAGCTCTTGATTTAAGAAGTAAAGAAATATTCATCAAACCTGTTTAAAGAGTGGGAGTAAGGAGAAGGCAGCCCAGCAGCTTAGAATCTGAATAAGACTTGCTGGACCAGCTGAATTATGGATGCAAAAGCCGAGGCAAACTTCCCAGACCTGAAAGTGTCTTATGTTCCCTTAGGTCTCTGAGAGCTCCAGTTTTAAAAAGGACCCGTTATTACCATGAACTCTCAAATTAAAATGTCCTGTCTTCTAATAGTTAAGGTCATTGCTGCACAGCCAGTACAGGGCTTCAGTTGCTGAATTCCTTTACCTTGTTTCCATTGGCAGTGATGATGGACAAGAACCTTTCGGGTGGCTTTGTCATTCTTGGCCAGATTTAACCAAGAAAGCTTTCACTGCTGGCCTCATTCTCTCAGGCATGATTGAGGGGGACATAGTTGTTCTGACTTGAGTTCTCAGTGAATAGGTATTAATACCAGACTGTGCCGAACTTGCCTCCTTCTGTCTTAGAACTTCAGCAAGTACACAGTCAATTACTCCTTGACTCCAATCCTACTTTAAAAGAATGGGATCGAGCATCCTAAGAACACCATCTCACCCGTCAATTCAGTAACGCTGTCCAGAAGCTGTGGCTAGAAAAGCTGCTATTTACAGTATCGTCTTTTTTTTGGCCATGCTGGGTCTTAGTTGCAGCCTGTGGGATCTGTAGTTGCAGCATGCGGGGTCTTTAGCTGTGGCATGCGAACCTTAGTTGCAGCACGTGGGATCCAGTTGCCTGACCAGGGCTCTAACCCAGGCCCCCTACATTGGGAGTGCAGAGTCTTAGCCACTGGACCACAAGGGAAGTCCCTACAATATATTCTTGATAATAAAGGTGACTCCTGAAAACCATCTCCCCTTTTCCCCCTTTCCAAAAATCAAAGGATTTTATTTCCATGATTTTTACTTAGCAGGGATTGACTGTAGTTGTCACTAATATAAAGTTCCAGGATGTTCCATATCAAGAGCCTAGATGAGCTACCCAGATTTTGCCCAATTAAATAGGTGAGGGAGGCTGTAATATCCTCTGGGAAAGAAACGGGTGGGAACCATTAAGAAAGCCGGCAGATTAGCAGGGTCTCACCCTTGTTTAAAATCAAGTCAAGCTAGCCTTTCCGTCACTCTATTTTTGTAATGATTTGCCTTTTAGACCTCAAAGGCCATTTGATTTCTGCAATAGTTCTCTGTTCTCCTCTTATAGGAATACATCCCTTTCCTTTTGGTTGTAATTATTACTAAAATTAGGGCCATGCAGATGACCTGGTTACCATGTAATGAACCTTGTATATTTATTTTGAGAGAAAAATATGTATAGGGTATGTTGAGGGGAGGAAGAAAGATGTGGAAAACTGCAACTATTTTAGGTGGCAAGTTGTAAAGAAAAGAAAAAGTATACCTTATTTTGTATACGATGTACATTTGGGACAGTTTTCTAATATGTTGCCAATGTTTTTGTAGTATCACCACAGGTCTTTTCTGAAGTGTTTTCCCCATTTGTTACAGACAATTAATGAGTTAGTGCAATTAAGCCCTGAAGTGTGTGTGTGAGCGAGAGCCTGTGAGAAAATACAAAGCCATAGATCTTGATTTACTTCACTGACCTGTGTAACTTTATGTCTGGGTTTTACCATCCGAGATAGATTATTTTATAGAGAGTGTCACCAAAGAATTTTTCCTTCCAATTTATAGAAGGAAAAAAAAGAGAGAGACATTATTAATAAATGACATGACTTTTCATCTGCGTGGTTTTCATTTCATCTTTTCTGTTGACTACAGAAAGATGTCAGTTCTAAGGAGGATTCGATGTGCTGGGGAACACAAAGCTCGTGTGGAGATTCTGGGGGAGTTTGGAAGATGAGGTTGGACCACGTGCACTGCGTGGAGGTCCAACTCTTGCAGCCTGGCTGCAGCCCAGCACTCAGCCTCCTGGGGAACATGGTGCTGCCAGCAGCTACCATCTCCCAGGCCACATGCAGCTGGTACTGTTGCAAGCAGGCCAGGGTGAAAAGTGGTGATATGCCCAGTTCTCAATGTTCCTCCACATGGACACTGGCACAACGTGGCAGGGCCAGGACCCAGAGCATCTGGAGCCTGACAGCTGTGGCCATTACCCCCTTTGGTTTCAACTGCTGCATAGGGCTCATGAATTACTGGCTGGCAAAGCATTTATTAGACTGGCATTTCTCAAAAGAATTTACAAATGGCTCCAGGCGTGAATGCAGCTCCCTGATTCAGGACCGCTGTAGTAAGATTTTATGACAGTAATAAACCTCATTCCACTCTATCCTCTCTCCTTTTGGGGGCTCTCCTCCCCTTCCTTCCACCCTCTTTCTTTGGACATTTTTAGAGAAAGGATATCAGTCACCAGCTTCACGTATTTGCAGAGAAGCAAATCCCAAATTGCGCTTGGGGGTGTTGATTTGTTTTAAGACATCAATCAGGTTATATGTTCAATATTTTAGTTTGTCCATCTGAATGGTGGCTAAAATGGTGACTTCAGAATATTAATTGACAAATATTTTCTGAACAACTACTGTATATAGAACACTGTTCTATGTGCATCCGAAGGAATGACGATGAAGAAATCCTACTTCTTGTTCCCAAGCAAGAGAGAAAGAAGTCAGGCTGAGGTCAGACAAGGCATGTCTAAGGCCAGTCAGCAGAGGAGACTCAGAAAGAGGTTTGCCAAGTCCCAGGTTCCAAACTGGAACTTGGTTGTGACAGCGCTACTTTGTACAATCTGGCCTCACAACGTGACGGATGATGGTGTAAAAATCATTCCCAAGTGTGAGGACAAATGAGAAGCAGCTTTTAAATTCGGTCCAACCCAGCCTCACAGATGTTTCAACACGTGCCATAGGGTGCAAAAATACCTTGAGCAAACCTACTTGATAAATCAAAGATGGTGTTGCTTTATCATCTGAGCATTTCCACCAGGTCTACTCATGACAAGAGAAAACCAGAAGTTATTTGTGGACACCTGAGTCATTCTGCATTGGTCTCCCCTAACATTGTACTGACTCTCTGATTTGCAGGAACTCAGAACATAGGGGGAACAAATTAGGCTACGTTGCCTACTGTTTGAGGCTCAACTATGCTTTGGAGGATACAGTGAAGACACGTCCCTACTGCAGTGGATTCAAGGTTTTTATTTCCTTTTGATCTCACTTAGATGAACTGCCCAAGTGTGCTATGTAAGGTCTCAGTTTTGGAACACAGCTAACTACCTGGGTTTGAACCCTGATTCTGCCTCTTGGTAGTTCTGTGACCTTACAGAAATTACCTTTCCTCTCTGCCTTGATTTCCTCAGATTAGTACTGGTCTATACCTTATAGGGTTCTCATGAGGAGTAAGTGCGTTAATCAATAAGACGTTCTTAGAATAGCACACGGTATATAATAAGAAGGATATAACTCTTAGCTATTATTATTAGTCAATATTTTTCCAAAATGGTTTATTTTAGGAATCTTTTCCTTAGCCTGTTAAAGAGGAAACGTTCTTAGTTTAATGTTTAGGATGTTAATACTAACAAACTTGTTTTTCTAGTGTCACAGGCACCCCTTGTTTTCGATTGCAATCATGTTTTAATGTCTATCATCATGAAATCATCCTAGCATCCGGGAATGGGCAATCCATCAGTGCAAATTATGCAAAGTTGAGTTTTCATTTTCTGGCTGAACTTTGAGGGATCATTTTTATTCTCATTTAATGGAATATAGTTGAGGTAGCTCAGGACAAAAATGAAGTTTGGGTGCCAATTATTATCGTTTTTTTCCTGGTGGCTTCAATTATATTAAGAAAGAAAACATGCTCTTGCCAATATGTAAATTATTTGCCAAGTTTGGATTTCTGTTCCAAACTGAACTGCAAATAACCTGGTTTCCTTGGCTAAATTTACTTGTGAAACAAACTTAAAATGCATATTTAATCAGATAGGACCAGATCATTCCATCTTCGAATAGATGAAAAAAGTTAAACTATGAAGAGGGGACTTGGAGGCTATTTTAACTGCTCCACAAAGATTCATATATACACATTGTTTCATAACATGCTTTTAAAAATTTAATATATAGTGAACATATTTCCATGCATTAAATCATCTCAAATAATCAAATTGTAATGGATGCATAGAACTCCATTGAATGACTATTCCATATTTTTTTTTTACCTAATTCCTAACTGTTGGATATTTAGGTATTACGTTTCTTACAATTATGTGGTAAATATTGTAAACATCATTTGACTAATGTCATCCATGCTGTGGTATATATTCTTAAAGAGAAATCTTCGTTCACACCCAGGACCATTATTTTAGGATAAATCACAGACATAAAATTGGCAAGTCAAATGTTATAAACATTTTAGAAATGTTTGCTGCATAGTCACAAGATATTTCAATATATGATCATGGCTACTGAAAGAAAATTTCAATTAACCCAATAAAAACTATCTAGAAAAAAAATCATAATAATTGCAATTTGGCAGCTAAAATGTTTTTAAAAATGGGGTCCATGGAGGCAAAATAACAAAGGGTAATCTTCAGTTGTTAAAAAAAAAAGTTGAATATTATTCTTCTGGAGGGACAAATTTATTGGTACTAGCCCTCTTGTTGGATGTTGGAAAAATTTGTTGTAGATGACTTGTGCCTTATATCTTGTCTTTAGGTTGAAACAGGGAGTTAAAATAAAGCTTCCTTCTCAAGTATTGGCTTCTTCCTTCTGGCAATATCCACATCAATTAAGTTTTAATAAAAAGCATTTTAAATATCATTCTCCCTGGCAGCTGACGAGTCTTCTCTTCCAGTATCAGCTTGCTTTTCTTTAGGGGAACGCAGCCCTCTTTCCCTCTTAGGTTCTATGATTTGTATGATGCTGATCCCACCCTTTATCCTGACTCCAGGGGAGTTATGTACCCGTCAGGTCATTGAGACCCAGTTCCAGATCGTGTATTGGCACTTTTAAGAAGGAGGTACCAGGACTTCCCCTTCAGTCCAGTGGTTAAGACTTCGCCTCCCAATGCAGGGGGTGTGGGTTCAATCCCTGGTCTGGGAGCTAAGATCCCACATGCCTCACGGCCAAAAAGCCAAAACATAAAACAGAAGCAATATTGTAACAAATACAATAAAAAGTTTAAAATGGTCCACATCAAACAATCTTAAAAAAAAAAAAAAAAAGAAGGAGGTACCATCTTTCCTTTAGCATTATGTGCATAATATACTTCAGTAAGGATCACACTAACGATATAGCAAGGGTAGATGTGTTGGAGAGTAGTCGTTTAGCATATCTCGAGGGAGACTTCATTGAAGATGTGCATTTAAGTGAGATCTTAAGAAATAAGTAGCAACTTAACAGAAAAGAGTAGAAAGGGCACTACTTACAAAGGGACATGGACCTAAACACCTTCCATCCGAAGTATGTACAGAGGGAAAACGAGAGCCTAGATCTGTACGAAAGACATCATCGTAACACAAAGATTTGGTTGGTTCAGCTCAGGATGACTGCTTGGCTAACAGCATGTATTCCCAGCAAAAAGTAAAGTACGTAAGTAATAATAATAATAATAGTTCCCTTGGGTCGCATTTTCTTTGCTCCTAATGCAAAAGTTTCAGTGCCAAACGCTGGAATTGAGGGTCGTATCTGATTCTACTGCACTTACCAGAGAAAGTACGCAGGGGGTAGCGGAAAGCATGTGCTTTTCAAAATCTGTAGGAAAGATCTGGCTCTAAAGACTTTTGAAATGGAAAAATTAACTTTCATTTCTGGTTAGGACGTAGAAAGTTGCAAAAGATCGTCACACTCATCTTTGCAATGAGTACAGGTCCAATAAGTTACAATATCGTGGTAATTTCAAGCCTGACAGAGAGGTGAAGATGCAAAGGAAGTTAAATGAGCTGAATCTTAGGAAGAGATAATCCGTTCCTAGAAGAAGAGTGTCCCGTGGCTGCTTTCATTCTAGCAACGTCAGAGAGTGGGGTAAGGAGAAACCAGGTGTGCTGCTCATAACTTTCAGTGGCCATGTGTGGGCTGGTATGAGGGGTTCAGACTCCTAGGGGACCCAGTCACGTGTTGATTTGTGTCCATCTACCAGTTCTTTACCATGAGATCCTCACCAGCTGTATGTAGCAGGAAACTGAATGCTGAATACAGAACAGAAGGATTGAGAGAAATCCCCTTAAGGCACACTGGATCTTCACTGGGTAGAAGGTAGTGGCCCACCAATACCTAAGGGAAGGGCAGGGACACCGAGAGAATCCCTTCCATCCTGAGATGTAGAGCACCATAACAGTGCAAGGCAGTGGCCCACTGAAGGTAGGAGGGAAAAGCAGGGAGGCCGAGAGAGATCCCTCCTGAAGTACACAGAGAGCCCCCTTCAAGATCCACTGAACCTCCACCGAGTGCATGGCAGTGGCCAACCAAAGGCTAGGGGCGAGACAAGAAAGTTAAGAAAAATCTCCCTCAGGTTCATGGGACCCCCACCAAGCGCAAGGCAACTCCGCAGATCCTTGCGTAGACATAAGGTAAGTGATATTTAATATAAAATTAATATGTTAGTTTTCTTACTGCCTTATAACTTGGCTTTCAGAGAATCACCTTACTGTATAGTATGCTTCTCTCTCAAAATTGGAGAAACTACGTATCAGCCTATCATCGCAGGTAAGTGTTTTTCTTTTTTTTTAAAGTATATATATATATATATATATATATACACACACACACTTCAAGTGTTGCACATATGTTCAAATGGATACTTAGGCAGTGATGATGATGACGCAGAAACACCTCATACAGTCCTTGCCGAACATTTGTTAGATTTTCACATGAAGACATCCACACACACACACACACAAATACGTTTATTAACTGTATGGTATGATCATTATTTACTACTCGTGAAGTAGAAGTAGATCATCATAAAGGTCTTCTTCTTTGTCCCTTCACCCTGGGCGGGCTGAGGAGAAGCAGGAAGAGAAGGGGTTGGTCTTGCTTTCTCAGTGGTGGCAGAGGTGGAGGAGATTCAGGAGCAGACGGGGAGAAAGGAGAGGCAGGCACACTCGGTGTAACTCTATGGAAATACGTCCTAATTTCTGTCTGACTTTTTTACTTTTTCATTTGACTAAAAATATTTCTATATGATACCAGTCCTTCTTCCACCATCTGATTTCATTTCAGTGCCGTATCATGGGAGGGTCCGTGTCATAAAAGAAGCCAGAAGCAGTCTTGAGTAACCAGAACCCTTCTGCCGGATTGTCTAAATGTCCATTTGTCTCCTCGCTTTGCTTCTTCTACATCTTCTTCCTCGTCATCTGGCACTGGTTCAGAAGTGCCCATCTCCACCAGGTTGACTTCTGTTCATTCCTCTGGTGTGGTGTCTGTTAGCTCTTGAATTTCTCCAAGATCCATATCTTGAAACCCTTTACACACCCCCGACCCCCCTTTGCCACATCTACAGTCTCTTTCCTGATTTCCTCCACTGGCTCTGTTGTAAATTCTGTGAAGTCATGCACAACATCTGGACACAGTTTTCTCCGGCAGGAATTTATTATTTCAGGTTTGATGGCTTTCACAGCTTTTTCTATAGTAACTATGGTATCTTCAATGGTGTAAACCTTCCAGACCTGCATGATGTTCTCCCTATCACGGTTCTCTTTCATAATGTTGACCGTCCTTTCCATAGAGTACTGTGTGAAATGAGCCTCAAAGCTCCTTATGACCCCCGATCTAGAGGCTGAATTAGAGACCTAGTGTTTGGGGGCAAAGTAGGCCACTTCGACATCTTTGGTGTTGAACTCATGTTCTGGGGTTCTGGGTGGCCAGTTGCATTGTCCAGTATTAAAAGAACTTTAAACGTCCATCTGTTACTGGCAAGGTACTTCCTGACTTTAGGGACAACATCGATGAAACCAACCCAGAAAAAGTTTTCTCGTCCAGGCCTTGTACAACCAAAAGAGTGAAAGCTGGTGTTTACCTGTTCCCTTCAAGACTGGGGCTTTAGCAGCCTTATAAGTAAGGGCAGTCCTGATTATAAACACAACTGCGTTTGCACAAAACAGCAGACTTCTCTTATTCCTTCCTGTCTTCAATCCTGGTGCTCACTTCTCTTCCTTACTAATCAATGTCCTTTGTGGCATTTTTTCCAGAACAGGGCACTTTCGTCTGCATTAAAAACCTGTTCAGGCAGATATCCTTTCTCCTCACTGATTTTCTTCATGGCGTCAGGGAACTGGTCTGCTACCTCTCTGTTGGCAGAAGCTGCTTCTCCTGTCTTGTTTTTTTTTTTTTTTTAAGCCAAACCTCTTTCTAAAACCATCCTTTGCTGGCGTTAAATTCTCCAGCTTTAGATCCTTCGCCTTCCATTTTGCTTTAAGTTACCATGTAATGACTTTGTTTTTTCTCAGATTGTGTTGAGTCTATAGGTATGCCTTTCTTATAGCAATCCTGCACCTACAGAGAAGCGGCATTTTCAATACAAGATAAAAAGATATTTCATAAAAAGTGCAAGGTTTTGACACCTGCTGGCATAGCTGCAGTGATAGCTTTATGAATTTTCTTTTCTTTTTTTTACAGTGGTCCTTACACTCAATTCTTTTATCTTGAAATGGCGGGCAACCGCAGCTGCAGACCTCAATCTACAGTATAGTTCCTCAAAACATTAAAAATAGAATTACCGGGCTTCCCTGGTGGCGCAATGGTTGAGAGTCCGCCTGCCGATGCAGGGGACACGGGTTCGTGCCCCGGTCCGGGAGGATCCCACATGCCGCGGAGCGGCTGGGCCCGTGAGCCATGGCCGCTGAGCCTGCGCCTCCGGAGCCTGTGCTCCGCAACGGGAGAGGCCACAACAGTGAGAGGCCCAAGTACCGCAAAAAAAAAAAAAAAAAATAGAACTACCGTATTATCCAGCAATCTCATTTTTGAGTCTATTTCTGAAGGAAATGAAATCAACTATCATAAAGAAATATCTGCACCCCCATGTTCACTGTAGCATTAGTTACATTAGCCAAGATACGGAAACGACTGTGTCTAATAATGGATGAATGGATAAAGAAAATGAAATATATATCTACATATCTGTATCTGTCTCTCTCTATATATAGATATTATATATAATGGAATATTATTCAGCCTTAGAAAAATAAGGAAATCCTGTCATTTGCAACAACATAGATGAACTTTGAGGGCATTACGTTCACTGAAATAAGTCAGAGTAAGACACATACTGTATGATCTCACTTATATGTCGAATCTAAAGAAAAAAACAAACTCATAGAAATAGACAATAGAGAGGTGGCTGCAAGGTAGGGAAATGGGGAAAAGTAGTCAAAGGTAAAAACTTCCAGTTATAAGATAAATAAGTTCTGGAGATGTAATGTACAGCATGGGGACTATAGCTAATAATACTGTGTTTTATATTTGAAGGTTGCTAAGAAAGTAGATCTTAAAAGTTCCCATCACACACACACACACACACACACACACACACACACACACAAATTGTAACCATGTGAGGTGATGGATGTGTTAACCTTATTATGGTAATCATTTTGCAATATATTACATATATCAAATCATTATGTTGTATACCTTAAACTTACACAGTGTTATATGTCACTTATATCTCAATAAAGCTGGCAGGGGGGAAGGTCAACATATCAAAATCAACCACATTTAAGAAAAGATTGGAGAGAGAGACCTTCAAGATGGCGGAGGAGTAAGATATGGAGATCACCTTCCTCCCCACAGATACATCAGAAATACATCTACATGTGGAACAGCTCCTACAGAACACCTACTGAACGCTGGCAGAAGACCTCAGACTTCCCGAAAGGCAAGAAACTCCCCACGTACCTGGGTAGAGCAAAAGAAAAAAGAATAAACAGAGACAAGAGAATAGGGACGGGACCTGCACCAGTGGGAGGGAGCCGTGAAGGAGGAAAGGTTTCCCACACACTAGGAAGCCCCTTTGCGGGTGGAGACTGCACGTGGTGGAGGGGGGAAGCTTTGGAGCCACAGAGGAGAGTGCAGCAACGGGGGTGTGGAGGGCAAAGCGGAGAGATCCCCGCTCAGAGGATCAGGGCTGACCGGCACTCACCAGCCCGAGAGGCTTGTCTGCTCAGCCGCCGGGGCGGGTGGGGGCTGGGAGCAGACGCTTGGGCTTCGGTCGGATCCCAGGGAGAGGACTGGGGTTGGCGGCGTGAACACAGCCTGAAGGGGGCTAGTGTGCCACAGCTAGCCGGGAGGGCATCTGGGGAAAAGTCTGGACCTGTTGAAGAGGCAAGAGACCATTGTTTCAGGGTGTGCGAGGGGAGGGGATTCAGAGCACCGCCTAAACAAGCTCCAGAGACGGGCACGAGCTGTGGCTATCAGCGTGGACACCAGAGACAGGCATGAAATGCTAAAGCTGCTGCAGCAGCCACCAAGAAGCCTGTGTGCGAGCACAGGTCACTATCCACACCTACCCTCCTGGGAGCCTGTGCAGCCCGCCACTGCTGGTCCCGTGATCCAGGGACAACTTCCCCAGGATAACACACAGCCCGCGTCAGGCTGTTGCAAAGTCATACCGGCCTGTGCCGCCGCAGGCTTGCCCCACATTCTGTACCCCTCCCGACCCCGGCCTGAGTGAGCCAGAGCCCCCTAATCAGCCGCTGTTTTACCCCCTTCTGTCTGTGTGGGAACAGACGCCCTCAGGTGACCTACACGCAGAGGCAGGTCCAAATCCAAAGCTGCCTGGAGCTGTGTGAGCAAAGAAGAGAAAGGGAAATCTCTCCCAGCGGTCTCAGGAGCAGTGGATTAAATCTCCACAATGAACTTGATGTACCCTGCATCTGTGGAATACCTGAATACACAACGAATCATCCCAAAATTGAGGTGGTGGACTTTGGGAGCAACTGTAGACTTAGGGTTTGCTTTCTACATATAATTTGTTTCTGGTTTTATGTTTATCTTAGTTTAGTATTTAGAGTTTATTACCACTGGTAGATTTGTTTATTCATTTGGTTGCTCTCTTCCTTTTTCTCTTTTTATGAGTGTGTATGTGTATGCCCCTTTGTGTGATTTTTGTCTGTATAGCTTTGCTTTTACCATTTGTCCTAGGGTTCTCTCTGTCTGTTTTTTTTAGTATAGTTTTTAGCACTTGTTATCATTGGTGGATTTGTTTTTGGTTTGGTTGCTCTCTTCTTTTTCTTTCTTTCTTCTTTCTTTCTTTTTATTACTTTTTAATTTTTTTAATTTTAATTTTAATTTTTTTTGCGGTACACGGGCCTCTCACTGTTGTGGCCTCTCCCGTTGTAGAGCAAAGGCTCCGGATGTGCAGGCTCGGCGGCCATGGCTCATGGGCGCAGCCGCTCTGCGGCATGTGGGATCCTCCCAGACCGGGGCATGAACCCGTATCCCCTGCATCAGCAGGCGGACTCTCAACCACTGCGCCACTAGGGAAGCCCTTGTTTTTATTTTTAATAATTCTTTTTGTTTTAATTTCTTTCTTTCTTTCTTTCTTTCTTTCTTTCTTTCTTTCTTTCTTTCTTTCTTTCTTTCTTTCTTTCTTTCCTTCCTTCCTTCCTTCCTTCCTTTCTTTCTTTCTCCCTTTCTCTCTTTCTCTCTTTTTTTCTCACTTTTTTTCTGAGCCATGTGGATGACAGGGTCTTAGTGCTCTGGCCGGTGGTCAGGCCTGTGCCTCTGAGGTAGGAGAGCCAAGTTCAGGACATTGGTCCACCAGAGACCTCCCAGCTCCACAGAATATCAAATGGTGAAAGCTCTCCCAGAGATCTCCATCTCAATGCTAAGACCCAGCTCAACTCAACGACCAGCAAGCTACAGTGCAGGACACCCTATGCCAAACAACTAGCAAGACAGGAACACAACCCCAACCGTTAGCAGAGAGGCTGCCTAAAATCATACTAAGGTCACAGACACCCCAAAACACACCACCAGACGTGGACCTGCCCACCAGAAAGACAACATCCAGCCTCATCCACCAGAGCACAGGCACCAGTCCCCTCCACCAGAAGGCCTACACAACCCACTGAACCAACCTTAGCCACTGGGGACAGACACCAAAAACAATGCGAACTACAAACCTGCAGCCTGCAAAAAGGAGACCCCAAACACAGTATGTTAAGCAAAATGAGAAGACAGAGAAACACTCAGCAGATGAAGGAGCAAGGTGAAAACCCATCAGACCAAACAAATGAAGAGGAAATAGGTAGCCTACCTGAAAAAGAATTCAGAGTAATGATACTGAAGATGATCCAAAATCTTGGAAAGAGAATGGAGAAAATACAAGAAACGTTTAACAAGGACCTAGAAGAACTAAAGAGCAAACAAAAAATGATGAACAACACAATAAATGAAATTTAAAATTCTCTAGAAGGAATCAGTAGCAGAATAACTGAAGCAGAAGAACGGATAAATGACCTGGAGGATAACATGGTGGAAATAACTACCGTGGAGAAGAATAAAGAAAAAAATGAATTGAGGACAGTCTGAGAGACCTTTGGGACAACATTAAATACACCAACATTCGAATTATAGGGGTCCCAGAAGAAGAGAAAAAGAAAGGGACTGAAAAAATATTTGAAGAGATCATAGCCGAAAACTTCCCTAATATGGGAAAGGAAATAGTCAAGTACGGGAAGCACAGAGAGTCCCATACAGGATAAATCCAAGGAGAAACATGCCAAGACACATATTAATCAAACTATCAAAAATTAAATACAAAGAAAAAATATTAAAAGCAACAAAGGAAAAACAACAATTAACATACAAGGGAATCCCCATAAGGTTAACAGCTGATTTTTCTGCAGAAACTCTGCAAGCCAGAAGGGAGTGGCTGGACATATTTAAAGTGATGAAATGGAAAAACCTACAACAAAGATGACTCTACCCAGCAAGGATCTCATTCAGATTTGACAGAGAAATTAAAACCTTTACAGACAAGCAAAAGCTAAGAGAATTCAGCACTACCAAACCAGCATATAACAAATGCTAAAGGAACTTCTCTAGGCAGGAGACACAAGAGAAGGAAAAGACCTACCTACAATAACAAACCCAAAACAATTAGGAAAATGGTGATGGGAACATACATATCGATAACTACCTTAAATGTAAATGAATTAAATGCTCCAACCAAAACACATAGACTGGCTGAATGGATACAAAATCAAGATCTGTATATATGTGGTCTACAAGAGACCCACTTCAGACCTAGGGAAACATACAGACTGAAAGTGAGGGGATGGAAAAAGATATTCCATGCAAATGGAAATCAAAAGAAAGCTGGAGTACCAATTCTCATATGAGACAATAGGCTTTAAAGTAAAGACTACTACAAGAGACAAAGAAGGACAGTACATAATGATCAAGGGATCAATCCAAGAAGAAGATATAACAATTGTCAATATTTATGCACCCAACATAGGAGCACCTCAATATATAAGGCAAATGCTAACAGCCATAAAGGGGAAATCAACAGTAACACAATCATAGTAGGGGATTTAACACCCCACTTTCACCAGTGGACAGATCATCCAAAATGAAAATAAATAAGGAAACACAAGCTTTAAATGATACATTAAACAAGATGGACTAAATTGATATATATAGGACATTCCATCCAAAAACAACAGAATACACTTTCTTCTCAAGTGCTCATGGAACATTCTTCAGGATAGATCATATCTTGGGTCACAAATCAAGCCTCAGTAAATTTGAGAAAATTGAAATCATATCAACTGTCTTTTCCGACCACAACGCTATGAGACTAGATATCAATTACAGGGAAAAATCTGTAAAAAATATAAACACATGGAGGATAAACAATACAGTACTAAGTAACCAAGAGATCACTGAAGAAATCAAAGAGGAAATCAAGAAATACCTAGAAACAAATGACAATGAAAACATGATGACCCAAAACCTTTGGGGTGCAGCAAAAGCAGTTCTAAGAGGGAAGTTTATAGCAATACAGTCCTACCTCAAGAAATTAATTAATCTCCAGAATTTACAAGCAACTCATGCAGCTCAATGTCAAACAAACAACCCAATCGAAAAATGGGCAGAAGACCTAAATATTTCTCCAAAGAAGATATACAGATTGCCAATAAACAGATGATAAGATGCTCAACATCACTAATCATTAGAGAAATGCAAATCAAAACTACAATGAGGTGTCACCTCACACCAGTCAGAATGACCATCATCAAAAAATCTACAAACAGTAAATGCTGGAGAGGGTGTGGAGAAAAGGGAACCCTCTTGCACTGTTGGTGGGAATGTAAATTGATACAGCCACTATGGAGAATAGTATGGAGGTTCCTTAAAAAACTAAAAATAGAACTACCATACGACTCTGCAATCCCACTACTGGGCATATACCCTGTGAAAACCATAATTCAAAAAGAGTCATGTACCACAATGTTCAATGCAGCTCTGTTTACAGTAGTCAGGACATGGAAGCAACATAAGTGTCCATCGACAGATGAATGGATAAAGAAGATGTGGCAGATATATACATTGGAATATTACTCAACCATAAAAAGAGACAAAATTGAGTTATTTGTAGTGAGGTGGATGGACCTAGAGTCTGTCATACAGAGTGAAGTAAATCAGAAAGTGAAAATCAAATACCATATGCTAACACATATATATGGAATAAAAAGAAAAGGTTTTGAAGAACCTAGGGGCAGGACAGGAATAAAGATGCAGACGGAGAGAATGGACTTGAGGACATGGGGAGTGGGAAGGGTAAGCTGGGATGAAGTTAGAGAGTGGCATGGACATATATACAGTACCAAATATAAAATAGATAGCTAGTGGGAAGCAGCCACATAGTACAGTGAGATCAGCTTGGTGCTTTGTGACCACCTAGAGGGGTGGGATAGGGAGGATGGGAGGGAGACTCAAGAGGGAGGAGATATGGGGATATATGTATATGTGTAGCTGATTCACTGTGTTATAAAACAGAAACTAACACACTGTTGTAAAGCAATTATACTCCAATAATGATGTTAAAAAAATAAAAGATTGGAGACTGTCTTTTGATCTTGGCTTTAGAATAAGCAAAAATTTCTGGGGATTAAAAAATTTACTAATTATAAAAAAAATTGGTCTTCATCAAAATTGGAAGTTTCTGTTCATAAAAGACACCATTAGGAAAATATTTCTGTCAAGTTTGAAATAGGCAAAACTAATATATGGTGTTAAGAATAGTGGTTGCCTCTGGGTTGGGGAACAGGTGAGAAGTATCTAGAAGCATTATGAGGAAACTCCCTGGGGTAATGGAAATCTTTCTACACCTTGATTTGGGAGGTGGGTATATCAGTGTGTATACTTTTCAAAAGCCAAGGAACTGTATACCTAATATTTGTGAATTTTATTGTATGTTATTTATACCTCAGTTTTAAAAAAATGTTGAGTATATGCAAATTCACTAACAATAAGAGAAACACAGTTTTGAAAATAATTTAAATAACATGCAAAGATTCCAACCCTGGCTAATGGGGACCTCAAATATTAGCCAATAAGAAGACAAAGCAGCACCTTTACAAAAAGTAGAATGAGTGCACCATAGTAAGACATTTGGGACTTAGAAATGTAGGTTTTATCCTACTATGGGATGAGAAGGCAATTGTTTTCAACTATTTTGGGTCTCAGATGCCTTTGAGATTCCATCAAAGTTATGGTCTCTGGCATATATATATATATATATATATATATATATATATACACACACATACATACACATACACACACATACATACACCACACATATATATATGTATATATATATGTGTGTGTGTGTATATATATATATATATATATATATGCTATATGCACACAATATTTGATGTAGTATAAAAGTGTTTCATGGAGGTGGGAGTTTCATGGATTCCCTGGAGGCTATCCATGGACTCCTGGGATTCCACTGATACCAGGATGAGAAATGTTTTTCTAAATCCTCAAAGCCATAGAAATTTAAGCACCAAGAACCTACCTTTTACTACTAAATAAGATGGTCATGTTTCTTAATAGTATTTTTCTATAACAGCTTTAGATTTATAAAAGAAAAAAGGGAGAAGGTTAGTAAGGAGAGTTCCCATACTTTCCAAATCCAGTTAACACCTTCCATTAGTATGAAACCAACATTGATACATTACCACATTACCATTAATGAAAACCCATATGTTACAGATTTCTTTATTTTTTACCTAGTGTCCCTTTCTTACCCTAGGATCACATCCAGGACACCACATTACATTTAGTTGTCCTGTTTCCTGAGGCTCCTCTTGGCTGTTCCTATTTCTGAGACTTTTCTGTTTTCAATGAATATGGTCACGTTTATTTTTTTTAATTTTTTAAAAATGTTTAATTAAGATGGTCATGTTTCTTAAGTGGTCTTTCCAAATATTGGATTACAGTTTTATAAGAACATTTCATCTTCCAGTTTATACAACATTTCCACTACTACAGTATGTCAAATCCCACCAAACCTTCTGCTACTGTTTGCTATCCAAACTGGTGGGAGTGCCAGTGGCTGATGAAAATTATCAATTTCCTGTGGTCCTAAAACGGGGTTGAAGTCATTGGCCTGGGGAATTTAGTGGGAAAATGAACCCACCTCTGAATCCAAGCCGCTCTGTGTCAAGGGATCAGTCAGTGTGTAGACCTTACCAAGAATATGATTCATGCCATGAACCACTTGGTAGAAGTAATTGCCTGCATGGTCATGGTGTGTAAAACTGCTCCTGAAGATGGGAAGAACGATCAGGGCTACAGGAGAGTAGACATTTGTATTTTTGGTGGATGTGGGAAAAAATGTGTTTTTCTTCATGATCCCAAACCATTGGCCTGGCTCTATCTTAGACTATCTATGAATGGATGTAATCTGACCTAGTTTTTCCAATAAATGAGTATGTATTCCACCCCCTGCCTTAGGTAAGGAAGAGAACATTCCAATTTTTCACTGAATATTATATCTACGACCTATGTAGATTTTTTTTTTGAAGAAAAAATCTCTTTAAGCTAAGCACATTTCAGAAGCATTACACCCTAGTTTCTTCTTTTTGCTTCTTAACTCCTTATTTATAGCTTCAAGATATTGGCAGAAACAAATTCCTTCAGCTATTTTTTGCATAACATTGTCTAAATACTTTATTTTGAGGCCCCTTTTTTTCCTCACCCATCTACTTATAGTGTCTATAAAAATACAGCCTCAAGCTGCTTCAACTAAGTGACTCTGCACTATATGCCCGAATCTTTAATTACAATAACAACTGTCCTCATGTTATTTAGGTGAACACCTTAGAAATGGATGCTTGAAACTACTTCCAGGTTGGTCACTGAAAAGCTGAGTACCCTTTGCTAATTAGCATGGGTCACAGGTCACTCAGGAGGATAACTCCATTGCATTACTCAAGGTGGGTCATGGCTCTTGCATGAAAATTATTCAATTATGTTTACTATATTGTAATCTTCAAGAGTAAGGCCACATCCTTAGGTGGAGTTAGGACCTCACTTGAGGGCTGAGGTCACTTATGATGTGACTAAGTGAAAGGAAACAGAAAATGGAAGCATGTGGTTGAGTCCTAGGTAGGTAAAAGTGAAGGTCTAGCCCTCGTAGACCTGACCAGTGGCTCTTAAACTTATCTGTCTATCAGCACTAATAAAGGAGATTTTAAAATATACATGGATTTCTAAGCCCACGTCCAGAGTCTGATTCAGAAGCATGGGGTGAGTCCTATCATCTGAATATTTTAAAATATGATCAGACATTTCTGATGCATGTTCATATTTAGTATTACTTCTTATACCAGTGTCCATAATCCTTTTGCACCATTGATGCCTTTCAGAATCTGATGAAAGCTATGGGCCAATTTCTTAGAGAAATGCATATATACCCCCCAGAAATGAATTGATATGTGGAGTGGATTATCTGAATAATATGTCTGATAACATCCCTCTGCTGCCTGCAAGCATTCAATGATTCTCGAATACTTGATTGAGGTGAGACGCCTTTACATGGCTTTCTAGGTCTTCCAAGACCCCCTTACCCCTGCAGCCTGTTGTGTCCTTTCAAGTTTCCTCTTTTTTTTTTTAAAGCAAAGTGAACTGTTTATAGCTACATTCACATGTTTTGCTGTATTTAACCTCTTTACCTTCGCTCATACTGTGCCTGTTGCCTGGGATCCTTTTCTCTTTCCTTCTCCAACCTATGTCAGGTGATTATTCATTGATGTTTTAAGATGGAACTCAGGCAATCCTTCCTCCAGAATTTCTGATCCATTCTCCCTAGTCCCATTCCCAAAGTGTATTGGGTCCTCTTCACCTGTTCTATCATAGCATCCTGTGCATATTTCTTTCGTAGCACATACCATGCTAGGCTGGACTTTTCTGTTTAGGTGCCTGTCTGGCACAAGATGGGGAGATAAGTGAGAGCAGAGAGGGTGTCTTTGTCATTTTGTCAACTAGTCATTAGATAGTGCCAACCCAGAGTTAGCATTCAATGAATGTTTGTTGACTGAATATCTGGGAAAAATTTGGAAGACTTGGGAAGATAAATTCAGGTAGGAGTGGTTAAAAATGCCCTTTATAACATGGAAGCAGAGTAGGTAGTTGGAAGCACTTTTTTGGTGAGGATCGTGTGTTAATGTTAACTGAACTTTTGAAAGCAGAGGGAACACTGTGTCTTGCCAATCAGAATACCTAATCTCATGCTTCTTTCACTTTTCTTCTGTTGTCCCCCAACTTCAGTAAAATCATTTCTAATCATACTGGCCCTTGTTTCTACTGTGCTTTGAGAAATCAAAGGCAGAATCTACAACTAGGGCAAAAGGTTCAAATGGATATTCTCCACCCTCCCACACTCCCCAACTGGACGGTCTCCTTTCCGTGCTAGTCTTGGGAGAATTGATGTTTTGTTTTGTGTTTTGATTTCCATTAAAGGGGGCATGCATAGCTCTACTAGTCATTCATTTATTCACACTCATTCATTCAAAACTTATTTGTGAGGTGTCCATTAGCACTAACCCTTGACTAACTTAAGTCTTACCCTCTTCTAGAAAAAGCCCTTAAGCTACAAAAATTAATTTAAAAATCACCAGAAAGTTCTTTCCCATCTACCAAACCACTAGTACACACACATACACACACACATGAACCAGATCTGGCTGCAGGAGGTGTCACTAAGGAAAGACTTCCTTCTCTGAGGCCCTGATGCTTTTCTGTTAATGTAGAAGAGCTCTGAGGCTGCCTCTGACATCAATCTTGGCAAACCTGGCACTCAGGGAAGAGTGCTAACAGGTGAAGCAGGAAGCTGAGGCTCCTTTGCCTCTTCTGTTTTTTACAGTTACTTTCCTTTTCATACCACCAGATGGGTAGTGGTTCATCAGTTGATATATTTAGCAACCTAGAACAAAAATGACTGTACTCTGGAGAGAGGAGGGGGTGAGTATGGATGGTATTTTTTTTAACTCAATTCGTTATTATTAGAGAGGTTAGATTTTTTTCTGTTTGGGTAGTTACGCAAAGCAGCAACCTTAAAACCATGCAGTGAATTATGAATCAGAGTATGAGAGCACAAAGCAGTCTTCTAGGTAAGTCTGGGACACGTTTCATTGTTTTCTCCCTCCATGGGTGGGACGTGAAGGACACTGACGGTGGCTTATACCCTCATCCTGCTCTCACTACCATGGTGAGCTATGAAGGAATCTCTATCTTAACTTAAGGCTGGGGACTAGATGTCTCCTAGCAAGGTATTTGTTTGGGGAGGTCAGAAGAAGCATAGACAGTGTCCGTATCATGCACAAGGGACATCATGGTCTTGGTGGACCAGAGCTATTGTGGTCCATGGCACAACTGGAGAGTGAGTGAAAGCACAAGAAGATTCCATGTTATGAAAATATGTCAGAAGGTAGGAGAATAGGATAATCAGGAACGTAACATACAGTGGTATGAGTGGTGAACCAGGACACTTCATTCAAATAAGTCTATGGACTTCCCTTCTGTCTATGGTGGTATAGCTGGTAGTGGCCCAAACCTACCGTCAAGACAACTAGAAAAGCACAAAAAATCTGTTTCAAGAAAATGGGTGAGGGGCCTAGATTGAGAGGAAAGGGGAAATTAATGAGGTAAGCACAATAATTCTGTGCCCCACTTTTCCCTGGGGAGCATTTGCCTATTCATTAAGCTTTGCAGGGTAAGGGGCTGAGAAGCTGGGTAGAGAAATGCCAGAAGAAGCAGAGATCTGGCAGAGCTCTTGGAAATCTCATGGCGTTACAGAGAAAAAAATCAGGTTTGGACCATGGAGGCAGTCATGACTTGAGACAACAAGAATCTGAAGATAAGATGCTGAAGGGAGGAGACAGTAGGTAATAAACCGAGTGAAATTCACAGGATGAAAACCAAGTTTTGGTAGCTTCCCAGTACTGAGGGGACACACATTATAATCCAGGCACAATGAAGGAAGGGGGGGGGGCCTCTTAAATATCCCAGATTCTTAGTTGGGACCCCTGAAGTGCTAGACTCTAGGACTAAAGGCAAACAGAAATCGAGAAGACTATCAAAGTCTGAAATCTAGATTTGAGACTGCTAATGGGACTGAGACAATCTACTTCACCAATTTCACCACTCTTCTCTCCTTGAAACGGCTCCGTCAATTGATGCAAAGATACAAGTGACTCTCTGGGACTTTTTTTTTTAAGATTTATTTTTATTTATTTATTTATTTAGACCACGCCAGGTCTTTGTTGTAGCACATGGGATCTTCTTTGGGCCGTGTGGGATCTTTTTTTTTTTTAAGTTGAGGCATGTGGACTTCTTAGTAGTGGCATGCATGCAGGATCTAGTTCCCCGACCAGGGATCGAACCCAGGCCCTCTGCATTGGGAGTGCAGAATCTTACCCACTGGATCACCAGGGAAGTCCCTCTCTGGGACTTCTGAGGCTAAGACAAAATAGTATTGTACCTTCCACCTGGGCCTTTTGGAATGTTCTCTACTGGCATGCCCACTCTTTGGGAAGCCAGTTGCTTCTCAAGATGTCCTACTACCTTGATACCACAATGTATGGAAAGTGATTCCAGCTACTCTCATCTGTACCAGCTATCCCAGCCCAGGGAACAAGCATGTGAGTAAAGGAGCCAGCTCCCTAGACCACATAGAGAAGAACAGAGGCCCCAGACATATGGTTCTATTTGATTATCTCAATCATTTCCAGCTATCTGAACCACCACAGCTATGACCCTAGACAGCATGGAACAGAGGTTAAGTATCCCTGCTGGATTCTGCCTGAATTCCTGGCCCCAAGAATCATGAACATGATAAATTCTTGTTTTCTTACGCAACTTACTTTTGGAGTGGTTTTGTTTAGCAGCAATAATTAATGGAAACATGTCCTATTTGGCTACCTGCCATATGACTGGGTAACATCATCTCTGCAGGAAAATAACATCATCCAAAGTGTTTACAGTGTTTCATATGCAATATCTGGCATTCAATCAAAATTGTAAGTCCGTGCTTCCCTGGTGGCACAGTGGTTGAGAGTCCGCCTGCCGACGCAGGGGACACGGGTTCGTGCCCTGGTCCGGGAGGATCCCACATGCCGCGGAGCGGCTGGGCCCGTGAGCCATGGCCACTGGGCCTGCGCGTCTGGAGACTGTGCTCCGCAGCGGGAGAGGTCGCAGTGGTGAGAGGCCCGCGTACCGCAAAAACCAAAACAAAACAAAACAAAAAAAACAAAAATTGTAAGTCCTACCCACAATAGGACACAGAGAAAAATGAATAATAGGACAGAAATACAGGTGATCCAAAATTGGAACTAGTCAGATATAGACTTTAAAATGACTGTCATTAATGTGTTCAAGAAAATAAATGACAGTATGGAAACTTTCACCAAAATCCTGAAATCTATTTAAAAAAAAAGGATCAAATGGAAACCAAAAAACACCATAACTGAATTTAAGAATTTAAAAAATTAATTTAGCAGCTGATTGAGCATAGGTGAAGAGATTAGTAAACTGGAAAATATAAATAAATAGAAAACCTCTCATTGAGAGTGGAGAGAAACAAAAATGTAAAGTATGGGAAAGAGCATAAAAGACATGAGAGACAATGAAAACACCAAATATATGTATAACTGCCATCTTACAAGAAAAGGAGAGGTAAAAAGTGAGCAGCACAATATCTGAAGAGAAAGTGGTTAAGGATTTCCCCAAGTAGATAACTGATATCAACCCACAGATGCAAGAATGTATGTGAATCCCAAGCAGAACACATCTAAAGGAAAAGCACATCTAGACGCTTCAGGATAAGCTTCTGAAAGAACAAGAAAAAGAGAAAATCTGAAAAGCATCCAGAGTTGAAAGGATCAAACGTCAGCATCACTTCAATGAGGTAATCAGCTGACTTTTTCACAGAAAGTACAGAAGCCAGGATGCGACGGAAAGGAGATTTAAGTCTCTGAAAGACGATGATGGCAACATAGAATACTTAACCCTGAAAAACATATCCTTTATAAGTGAAAATGAAATAGACATTTCAACACAAATAAAAAACGGAGGAAGCTGATTTCCTGTAGGCCTCCGTGAAAAGAAGTAATGAGAATTCTTAAGGAAAAAAAAAAGAGTCCATGTGTAAGTGTAAAAATGAAAAAATGAATGAAGATATTCATTAATTCAGTCAATATCATTTCATGTCTACTTTGGAGGAAGATTCTACTGTATCTCCGTCTTTTCCTTCAAACACAATCTTTGTATTCAGGGACGCTCTGTTACTCAGCCTTGATTCATTCCATTCATGTCTCATCTCTTTTCTTGGAACGTACCAGGCAAATTTCTGCTTCAAGGGCTTCGCATTTTCTGTTCCTTCTGCCTTGGGTGCTCGTCTCCCAAGATATCTGCATGGTTGGTTCCCTCACTTCTTTCAGAATTTCACTCAAGTCACCATCATAGTTGGTGCTTTCCTGACAACTATATCTAAAATGTCAAACCCTTCCTGTGAAGGGTTCCCTGCTTTATCATTCCTCTTTACCACTCACCACTATTTAATATATTACAGATTTTTCTTTTCAATATTATTATTTTCCCCTTTAATAAAATGTAACCTCTAAGCAGGGTTTTTGCCTATTCTGTGCATTCATTATTGTATCCCTAGCGTCTATAGCAACAATAATAGTCTACTCAATAAATATTTGTTGAATTAATGAATAAACAAGTTGAATACAGTGGGAGAACTATGGCTTATATTTGAAAAATAGAAGTGTGAATTCAATAAGAGAAAGGTAGCACCTTCTGGATTTTCAGAGGATGGCAAGGTCACAACTGGTAAATGACCTCAAAGGCCATGGCATTGGAGCTGGATCTCAGAGGGTGGATGGCAGCTGGAAATGGGAATTTGAAGGGTTCCAGGTACAGGCTGATTCCTGGGTAGCGGCTGGAGACGGAAATGGGAAGCATGCTTGAGCAATCCTGACAAGCCCTGCATGAATGATTATAAACAGAGGAGGGTTCGAAGATGAAGTTGGGGATGTCAGAACACCGAGGATCTCAAATGCTAGGATAAGGGTTGGGGTTTATTTTTGTAGGAAAAGAAGACTCACTGAAGTCTTTCAAGCAGGGATATGACAGAATTGGAGCTGTGCTGTCTGAATATCAATTCAGCAATCAGGAGAGTGACTCGAATAGCAGAGAGATGGGAGGTGCATAGACCAGTTGTGAGGCCATTTCAATAATCCAAGCAAGAGTTAATGAGGGTCTGAATTAGGGTGACGGCAAATAGAATGAAGAGGAAGAGGCAGAAAGAAGAGGTGTCAGGGAGACAGAACTGACAGGTCTTGACAGCTGGTTAGGAATGGAGGACGAGAGACAGGACTCCCTCATCCTGACTGTGAGGCTTCAAGCTTGAGTGATGGGCAGATGGTGAAGCCATCCATAGAATAAAAGAACTGAGGGGAAGAAGCTGCTTTGAGGGTGGAATTTGGATTTAGGTTCTTGTCTGGATTTGGGATTGCTTGTGGCACCTTTATCTTTGGGGGGACGTTGCCCCTTCTCCTTCCTGAACCGTGTTCCTCTGCTCTACGGAAGCCCACACTTTTGAGACTAACCTGATATGATAGGTGCTCCAGTGCTGTGGGTTGTACATGGGATTCTCGCAGTGGACCCTTCTGGGCTGGGTCTCAAGGGTTGGTGAAGCCTGAGTATGGTTCTAATTTCTCCATTTGTCTCACTTGCTCTCAGCTGCTGCAAACTCTGAAGAGGATCATGATTGTCTGAGCCAAACAATCAGGCAGTTTCCTGGAGTGCTGGGCTCAGAGAAAGCAGCCTCCAGCGCCAAGACTTCTGGAGGAAGGAGCCAGAGCTTCCCCAGCACGCCCCCACCACACCCCCAGGGCTGCCCCTCAGGTCAGAGCACGAGGTTGGCAGTCATGATGGTCTCCTCCTGAGAACCCGGGCCGATAATTTACTGAGCTTTCCTTAAGTGTTCTGTATCTACTTTACTGAGCAGCAAAATACTCTTTGTAATAAAATAGTGGCTTCTCGTGTTCTAGAGTCGCCCCAATTACATTTAATGTACACAAGGTTGGGGCAAGGGAGGAGAATGTTTTTATAAGAAGGATCTTGAGTTATTCTTGAAAGCTCTAGGAGAATCAGAACTTTCTATACTGTAGCCTCTTTTATTTTATTTTTTTTTTGCAGTACGAGGGCCTCTCGCTGTTGTGGCCTCTCTCGTTGCGGAGCACAGGCTCCGGACGCACAGGCTCAGTGGCCATGGCTCACGGGCCCAGCCGCTCCGCGGCATGTGGGATCCTCCCGGACCGGGGCACGAACCCATGTCCCCTGCATCGGCAGGCGGACTCTCAACCACTGCGCCACCAGGGAAGCCCTGTAGCCTCTTTTAATAGTGAGAAATTCACTAAAGAAACCATGCTGCCATTCTTGTGTGAGAAAAAAGTTGTTTAACAATGGGACTAACCATTTTTTCATTTACTAGGGTAGTAAGTTTTAAAGTTTTTTCAGATAAGAAATAACATGGTAGACAGGAAAGAGCATGGCCATTGGTATGAGATAGACCTTGTTCAAACTCCAGTTGGGTCACCCTCGTGGACATTGTTGATTGCCTATCTCGCATACTTTCTACCTTCTTCCTTAAGAGAGCAGCATCTTTCTGGTTTAGGAATATGCCTGTTTGGCTTAAGACAATCCTATCCTCCTTTGCCAAGAACTGGTTGATCATGTGAACCCAAACTGGGCCACTGGGAAATGAGGTGAAGTCTGCTGGGAATTCTAAAAATGTTCTTGCGTACCCTTTAGGGACACTTTCTTAAAGTGATTCTTTTTGACTACTAAACGTGAAATAGGGAGCCACCATCTCACGACCATGAAAGGAGCTATCTTTAGGGTAACACTGAAACCATGAATGGCTGACAGAAGGAATCTGAATCCTTGAGCATACTTTGGGGCTTCTGGATAGAGTAATCCTAAATGATATATCACTCCTGGACTTGCAGTTCTGTGAACCAGTAAATTTCCTAATTGTTTACAGCTGCTTAAATCATTTCTGCTTTTATCTTCCTGTGAAAGCAGCTTAATTGATACCACCACTAACTAATTTAGGACCTAGGCCGATTGCTTCACTGTACTAGCCTCAGGGTCCACATCCATGAAAGGGAAAATGAGAAGGAATGGAGACTTTTAGAAAAGATGGCAATCTCCCAGTTGAGCTGTGGTGCTTTTGGGAGTCATCAGAGTTGACTGCTCTCATGCTGCATTTCCATTGATGCCCATGGCTGCTTCCAAATAGTTTGAGAGGTTTCTAGTTGGACAAGACTCAGTGACATGACAATAAAATTGTCATCTTTTGCTTCCGAGATGAGAAGCAGCTGCTTCTTTTTATGTTCTTGATTCCCAAACTGCCCTGGTCCTGACGCCAGTGGATGCTAGACAAATTCTTCTGCTGGAATAATGTTGCCTTTGCCCCGGAGACTTTTTGTGCAAAGTATCTTCTGAGTCTCAGGAAGGATAGAGCTGGAAGTTGGATGAACTTCCAGACGTGCCTGTGTGGCTGTTTTCTGCTGGCTGTAAATAAATATCTAGTGTAGCTGGATGTGCTCTGGGATTAGCTTTCTTTAGAACCTGGATGTTGGCTGCCAACTGTTCCATTTATTCTTGTATTCATTTAACAAATAATTATTAAACACCTACTGTGTGCCAGACACTTTTCTAGGCCTTAGGGATTGTTTTAGTCTGTTAGGGCTGCCATAACAAAAACCACAGACTGGCTAGCTTAGACAACAGATTTATTTTCACACAGTTGTGGAGGCTGGAAGTTCAAGATCAGGGGCTGGTTGGCAGAGTTGGTTTCTTCTGAGGCCTCACTCCGTGATGGCGATCTTCTTCTTCTGTCTTTATGTGGTCTTTCCTCTGTGTACGTGTCTGTGTCCAGATTTCCTCTTCTTGTAAGGACACCAGTTATATTGGGCTAGGCTCCCCCTGAAGACCTCACTTTAATTTAATTACCTCTTTAAAGACCTTATCTCCAAATATATTTACATTCTGAAATACTGGGGCTTAGGGATTCAGCATATGAATCTGGGGGGGGAGGGCAGGGCTACTCAATTGAGTCCATAACAGGGGAAAAGAAAGACAAAGAGGCAGCTCCTTTTGAATGTGAGCCGTTTGCCCGTGATGCTCTCTTGGTTTGTTTCCTGAGCCACCTCTCAGTGCAGTGATGGACTGAAGGTTTGCAAACAGATCAGTTTTCAGCAGCAAAAGCGGTTTTCTAGATGGGGCTCTGAATCCTTCCATTTCTTTGCAAGAAACTCTGATCCTTTACAAATACATGCCATTACTCACTGACAGTACATCCTATTACTGTTTTTGCTGATTCTATGCAAAGTGATAAATTTAGCCTAACTCTTTCCGAGTTGTAGGTAACTTGCATTTAGAATTACAGAAGAAGAAATAGCAAGCTGTCTGCAAAAATGTATTCAGTGACAGGATGACTAATCCCTGGAGATTACGTTCTGCTGTAGCTATAGTACAATTGTGGATAGCCTTCATTAAGCATTTGTTCTATTACAGGCTCTGTGTTAAATGGGTTATGCACGCTACCTCATTATCCACAAAACAATGCCTTGATACCATCATTCCCATTTTTCAGATGAGAAAATTGACACTCAGAGAAGTGAGGGCACTTTGCTCAGGTTTGGGACTCTGCGTGGACCTATTAACAACCCAGCAGTACCGCTAGGAAAAGGTGGCATTGATTTTTTGTTTAGGGAGGTGTGGAGAGGGAAGTGATAGCTAGTGATGCTCTACTAATCTTTAAATTATATAACTTTAGAGCTGGAAGGGCTCCTGAGATCATTTAGTCCTTGTTCAATGACATACCTTGAGCGAGTTGAAACGTTAGAACAGTAATTCTGCTTTTCTGATTCCAGGAGGTCCCATTGATTCTCCATTTACTGTATAATAATAATAACAACAAAACCATCATGTTGTTTTTAGAGCCTCTTTTAGTTTTGAGAATGTTTCCACATACTTCAAATTAAAAGAGAACAACGGGCTTTAATTGGCTAAACAGGAAATGGCCTGGGCTCCTCCAGGTGAAGCAGCATTTAACCGTGATGAGCAGGAAGTGCCTTAGCAGCCATGTTTCTCACCAACGCTGGTTGTTTTTTAGCCTGGATCCCACTCGTTAAGATTGACTAGAGGAGCAGGCTGCAACTCTCTTGGTCGTTGCCCTGAGGCGAAGAACAGCTTTCAGAATCAGGACACAAAGGATTCGATGTAAAAAGCGGAACTTCTGCACGGAGAAAACACAAAGGTAAAGTGAGAAATTAATATATCACTGAGTATTCTGGGTAGCAAGCAACAGAATCCTATGCTGGCTAAAATCGGGAGGGGGGAAAAGAAATGCTTTGTCCTGCTATAAGGTACTTTATAGGATGGAAAAGAGGGCTGGAGAAATCAGACTTAGAAGAGAGAGGAACCAGGAAACTCCAGATCGTCTCAAAAAGTAGAATGAATATCTTCTGTCATGGTTTCATTTCATTTGAGAATTAAAACTCCAGAAGAGAAAGTCCAGTTGGCCCAGCTTAGGTCATGTGCCTGCCCTAGACGGGCTGGAGTGGTTAATGAAAGCATCTGTAGAGGTAGCTTCCATGGGCAGCTTTGGCTGCCAAAGTGTGAGGGCAGGCACCTGGGTTTTCTTTCCACCCTTTCCACCAAGAATGCAAAATGATCTCAGGACCCTCTTTTAACTCTTTCAAATTACTGAGGACCTCAAAGAGCTTTGGTTTATATAGATATCTTATTAGAAATTACAACTGATAAATTAAAAAAATTATAAATTTATTTAAATAGCACAACAATAAACCTATTTCATATGAACATAAATGGTATGTTTTAAAAATGAAAATGATTGTATTCTCTGAAACCAGAAACCTTAGTGAAAAGACAGGTGTTGTTTTATATTTTTGCAAATTTCTCTTTATCTGGCTTAATTGGAGACAGCTAGATTCTCATATCTGCTTTTGCATTCACTTTGTTGTAATATGTTATTTTGGTTAAAGTAAATGAAGAAAAGATGTGAAGTAGGAAAGGGGGGAGTATTTAAAAGTCTTTCAGGTAATTGTGGAAATTCTTCTTTGATATTATGCCCAAACTCAACAAGTAGTAGTTTTTTGAAATCTGAAAACTTGATCATAAATTTTCATGCTCAGATACTTTAAGATCCATTAGTATCTCTTGCACTTTGTCTCTTACCCATGCATGATTTTTGTATCGTCGTGCACTGGTCATTTGGGAAATATTGATTTCCTGAGTGACCCAGATCTTCCAAATGTTCCCACACTTCACTGACAGTATACAAAATCAGTGATCGATATCACCACCCATCTCTTCAGAAAAATATTTAAGCACTGGGACACTGTTCAGCTCATGGTGGCAGACACTAAGTTTTCTATCTTAATTTTCACATGAAAACTTAAATTTTATTAGTAGCAAAAATACTGTCAGTTATTGTCTCTGAAATGACATTCTCATTTCATTCATTGTTGAGAAAGTGCCCAGTATTCAGGTCTGAATAACCACAGTTTGTCTGTCATCCTTTCAGCCAAAAGGGAATTCTGTGGGGAAGAAAACCCAGTTAATCCAGCTCACTCCAGCACTCATTGCACAAGTGCTTCTGCTCAAGACAGCTATCATGCTTCTGCACGCAGCAGAAGTGCTTTATGCGGACTTCCCATTTCATCCTAGAAAATATGAAAATGACATGTACCCAGGGGCCAAGGCTTAATAAATTAATAATTTGTATTGCTTCATCAATGACATTTTAAAATGAAACTGGCTTTTAAAAGAATTGTGAGTATGTGGTGGTGAAGAAAGTAATACAATGGCTACTAGTATCATTTGGTGGCAGTGCCTGAATTTATATCAAAGTACCAGAGATTTGACTTATTATTGCTTTTTGGGGCGGTCACTTTTTACCTGGAAGTAATTTTAAAATTCAAAAAATTTCAAAACTGATAATCATAAAAAGAACATATACTTTTTATTTTGATTCACCATTTGTTTGTCTTTTGCTCCTTTTGCCTTATCATTTGCCCTCTCCCCCACTCCTTTTTGTTTTTTTCCTGAATCATTTGAGGGTAAGTTACATATATAATTGTCATTTATCCCTAATATTTCAGTCTGCATTTCTTAAGAAGAAGGATATTCTCTTGAATAACCACAGTGCTTTAATCAGCTTTATCAAGTTCCATTGATACCGTATTTTTATTGCCCATATTCTGGTTTTGTCAGTTGACCTGATGAGGTCGTTTATTAAATGAGGAGTCAGATATGAAATGCAATACCTGACTCCACAAGATCCAGTGTGGAGTCAGGTATTGCATTTAATTCTCTTATCTCTTTAGCCTCATTTAATTTGGAATATACTTCCACAAATTTTTTTTTTCTTTTAAGACACTGACATTTAAAAAAAAATTTTATTGGAAGTATAGTTGATTTACAATGTTGTGCAAAGTGAATCAGTTATATATATATACATATACCATGGTGTTTTAGATTCTTTTCCTATATAGGTCCTTACGGAGTGTTGAGTAGAGTTCCCTGTGCTATACAGCAGATTCTTATTAGTTACCTATTTTATATACAGTAGTGTGTATATGTCAATTCCAATCTCCCAATTTATCCCTCTTCCCCTTTCCCCCGCGGTAACCATAAGTTTGTTTTCTACATCTGAAGACACAGACATTTTTTGAGAGTAAAGGCCATACTCCTCTACGCCTCCTTTAAAAAAAAAAAAAAATGATCTTTATTTTGTGTTTGTCTAATGTTTCATTGTGATTAGATCATGGTTATGCATTCTAGGCCTGAATCCTGCACAGGTGTCCTTCTCAGGAGCCATGTCTTGGGGCTCACCATAGCCATATGTGTTTCGCTGGTAATGTTAATTGTGATCACCAGTTAGGGTGTGGTCTCCACTGTATAATTACTGTGCTTTATTTTTCTCCTTTACCTCAATTAGTGATCTGTGGGGAGACACCTTAAGACCATGCAAATATCCTATTTCTTATCCATTGATGAGATTTTGCATCTATTGGTGATTCTTGCTTGATCTAACCTTTATTATGGTGGTTACAAAATATATATGTATATGCCTATTCTATATATCTCCTCTATGTAGCTACATTTTATTGATATAAACTCATGCATTCTTATTTTTCCAGTTGTTTACAATACACTCCTGCACTTAATTATTTGGGTCCTAAAATTGTCCCAGCTCTTGCCAGTGGGAGCCCTCTGAGCTCCTTCCTATGTCTTTGTGACATGTCCCAATCACTTTCTCTTTTCTTGAGCACTTTCTTTTTTTTTTTTAATTTTTTAAAAGCTTTTTATTTATTTTTGGCTGTGTTGGGTCTTCATTGCTGCGCACGGGCTTTCTCTGGTTGCGGCGAGCGGGGGCTACTCTTCGTCACGGTGCGCAGGCTCCTCATTGCGGTGGCTTCTCTTGTTGTGGAGCACAGGCTCTAGATGTGCAGGCTGTAAAGCGCAGGCTCGGTAGTTGTGGTGCACAGGCTTAGTTGCTCTGCGGCATGTGGGATCTTCCTGGAGCAGGGCTCAAACCTGTGTCCCCTGCATTGGCAGGCGGATTCTTAACCACTGTGCCACCAGGGAAAACAAAAACTTTCTTACTTTCTGGCATAAGTTCTCAGCTCATCTTGTACCTACCTTGGCCCAGTCCCTGACTCAGCTATTTCTTCAAGGAAGCCTGATGCCTTTTAGATCCCATTGCTTTTGCACCATCAGTGCCAATGTCAAGTGAAAGGGGCAACTAAAGTCTTAACTTTATTATGAAAATAGTTTTGACCTCTTGGACTCCTTGAAAGTGTCTCAGGGATACCCATAAGTCTGTGGACACTTTGAGAATTGTTACTGAATATAAATTATGTTTAAGTATATGGTCAGGTGTTCATAATTTATCTCATATAATGGTTGTTAAATTAGCTTAATTGGGGAGCTAAAAATCGCCACTTAGCAGCTGTGAAATCCTAGTTACCTGGCCTCTCTGGGCTTCATTTTCATCATCTGGAATTAGGGGTAATATTACTTCCCAGGCCTGCTGAGGATTAAATGCAATAACTCACCTAAATGCTGGATGCAGGGCCTAATATAGAGTGAATGTTTAATAAACGATGTCTTTCGGGGGAAGATAACTTGTCTCTTTAGTTTACACATCATCAGATAGAGGAATGGTGCTCATAGAGGCAGGCAAGGAGCTTCACTCACAGCTACACCTTTTTTAGTTGATGAGCTCCTGGAGTTGAGCAGATGCCATAATGGCATGAGACTAGGTGGTCTTAGGAGAAGGGATAAATATATTTTGTATGTGAGACAGAGGCAAAATGTGGTCAGAGAGCATATTCTGGTGGAATGTAGCTTCCAAGATGGTCACAACGAGATCTCCCATCCCACGTGCCCCTTGTACAATGTGAAAAGTGCCACTCCTTTCATCGAGAAGTGAGGTCTGTATTCCCTCCCCTTGAACCTGGGCAGGCCTTTGGCTGTGGCAGAACGGATGCTCTGAGACATTGGACGCTATGTCATAACAATCAACGCAGCTTCCACTAGGGTCTCTTGGAAGGCTCACTCTTGGAACCAGCCCCATTCTGGGGGGAAGCAAGAGTCACAGATGTTCTGGCAGACGGTCTCAGGAGAGGACTGCCCAGCTTAGCCCAGTTTGCCCTCAAAACCATGAGAGATGATAAGAAAACGTAGTTGTTGTAAGCTATTACATTTGGGGGGGTTTGCTCACACAGTGACAGATAACAGTGCCTATACATAGGTGGGCACACTAGAAATTAACCACGGGTCATCTCTACCCCAGACATGAGCTATGGAGTAGGTCATAGGTGATGCGCAGACACTTGTCCACACTTGGCGAATGCCCCAAGAAGAGGCCTGATGAGGAAAGACTCTTAACAGACTTACGCATAATAACTCTTGCTGTTTTGGAACCAAATTGCCAAGTGTGGAGTAGGTGGTTTCTGGCATTGATGACACCCCCTGGGTTCACTTGAGGCAGATGTAGAAGTCCTTCCACTCTTTCCTTCCTTCCTGTTTTCTTTTCCTTTCATCTCCTCTCCTTTCCTGAACCTCCTTCTCCTGTCCTGACTTGTCCTCACATTCTTTCTTTCTTCTCCACCCAAAGCAGTTGGATGAAAAAAGGAAAGAACATGAATTTTGAAGGTAAGATGCTCTAGGTTAAACCCACTTATTAGTAACTTGACTTTGGGCAAGTTCTCTTTTCTCTCCTAGCCTCACTTCCTCCATCTGTAAATTATAAGTAACACTACAGAGAGTCATTGAGATGGTTAGGTGGCATTATTAAAGCATTCAGCACATTGCTAGGCACGCAGATGACCACAATGCACAATCCATGCTGATTTGCTTCTCTTTCTTTAATCACAACCAGTGTTTTCTCCTTTGCTTACTCCAAAGCTCCTTGGCCTCTTTCCCCAGATAATCCCATTTCACAGATGCTGTTTTGTTTCGGCTCTCGGTTTGCTCTGCCAGTGCGCCCAGCAGACCTACAAATTCCAGATGCTGAGAGAAAAGCCCTCGATTCAGTCTCAGTGCAGGGATGATATTCGCTAAAATGCAGATGGCACGTTAGGTACCTGTGGGAAGCTTCGGTGCTGGGTCGGAAACAGGCAAAAACAAAATCTCTTGGCAAAAATGGGCTCCTGGTAGAGGGTAGGCAGGAAGGCACAGAGGCAAATGGATATTGACTGGTGGTGCCACGTTACTCTTCTGGAGCTGAAACGGGCAACCACAGCCCAGGTACAAGTGGAGTAGTTGCCCCCTGGGAAGAAGGGTGGTTTGTCTGAAGGATATGAGAAGGAGACCTGGGATTCGGGGAGAGAATATCTTGGAGAATAGAATGGTACCCACAGGGTGTTTAATTACCCATCTTTGTTTCAAATGGTTGTGCGGGTTAAATGGACCTGATCCTGCGTTTAATGCGCAAAGTCAGTGGGAATTTTGAGGGCAGATCAAATGCACCACTAGGAAAACTGTGAACTTTCCAGCCAGACACGAACAAAGGCTGAGCTGAATGATGTGACAGCGGCGTACATCTAGACATTGCTGAAGGAGAAAGAAATGGTAAAAGAGGAAATTGTGTTTATAAAGACCATTGCAGTAACCACCAGGTAGGAAATAGGACTCCAGGGTAGAGAGCAAGCGCTGTTTTGGTCCAAGGAGCCTTTCTGACAGACGCTTGTATTCTTACACAAATGTTTTCCTTTTGGCACTGGTTTCTGTTTTCCAAACCCAGTCCAAGGGTTCACAGATTGGACTCCCAGATTGCTAGTAATAAAGCGATCCTTAGAGATCACCTAGTTCCACCCTGTCATTTCTTGGCTAAGATTACTAAAGCCCAGAGAGATCTAATGAATTCCCCAAGAACACACAGCTAGTTTGGAGTCGGGCCAAGGCCAGAAGCTTGGCTGCATGTCTCCCAGTGCAGAGCTCTTTTCCAGTCTCTCTTTTCTCCATATCTTCTCAACAATTACAGGTTCTGCAGTTTCTTTGGTCAACCACTACTCATGAAAAATATTTATTAGATGCCACCAGCCAATCCTACATCCACATTTTTGCTCGAAGTGAAGTCACCTTCCCCTTCAGGGAGATTCCTAATAATCTGAAAGATGAATACTCTTTAAATACAGGGTATAGTTCAGTGAAGACTAGTTCAAAGTTGCTCATACATCCATTCCACAGACATTTATTAATCACCTACTGTGTGCCAGTTACTGTGTTTATGATCATGGTTATGAGCAAAACAGACAATTACAGAGAACAGAGAGACTCAACACATACATATCTGGTAGAAAAAGATCCAGCATTCAGAGTTGACCACACATTTAATACATTGTGGGGGAATAAAAGGAATATGTTCTATGAGAGCTGGGAGGTGGTTGTTTTTGCTATGAATTAGTCAGATCTTATAATGTCACATTTGGCTCATAAAAACTGTTGACGAATCAGAAAAAAAGATTATTATAGCAATTTTTTAAAATGACTCTCATATTCCTATAAGGACAAAAATAAATGGGCGTGAGGTACTCAAATTAGAATTTAGAAACTTAAGGATGACTTGAAACTAACTTGAATATGGGAAAATGTTCACTGGCCATGCTCTGTCTTCATAGAGAACTTTGCAAAAGAAAATGAGCTTAAGGCACAGTGGAAGAGATTGCGGCTGGACTTAAGGAAACCTTTCATAACACTCAAGGTGGTACACCTAGACTTGAGGATCAGGGCAGAGTCTGTAAAGGAGGGGAAAGCTTTTCTTGTTGGTCAGTTCTCTCCTTCTAAGTTCTTGGTCAGAAACTGTGCCAGTAATGTTTTCATTCTTTTCCCCAAGGTTTAGGCAGGGTCGTGAAATCCTTGAGGTCCTGCAGCCCCTGAGTTCCTGCTCTGCCCATCTGGGCCTGTCCTCAGGCATCCTGTCCCATCACACTTCCTGTGGTGAGAGCTGGTCCTTCAGCTCACTGTGCCCGTGAGTCTGTGGCGGCCGCCTCCAACCACGTGCCCCTAGCACAGACATTTAAGATCTTGTGCTCCAAGTGTGGTTCTCGGCTTAGCAGAATCAGCACCACCCCAGATCAGTTGACTCAGAATCCATTTCGTACAATCCCCAGTGATCTCTATGCATATTAAAGTTTGAGAAGCTGTGTTCTAGAACACTGGCCACTGAGTCAGGCAGACTTGACTTCAAAGTTTGGTTCTGCTGTCATCCGACTCTGTGACCTCGGCTAAGTCACCTGCTCTACCGGAGATATCTGTAAAATGGGTACAAGAGTTCTTGCTTCTTAGACTCTCAGGAAGGCCCTTCCCGGCTACCTGACTTCACATGGATCTTTCCTATGACATTCACCTCAGTTTATTATGTTTCTCCATGAGAGCAGTTATTACAACTTGAAATTACTAGTGTCTATACTGTTTAAATGTAGGTTCCATGAAGGCAGGCACTGTGCCTTTCTTTGATATTTGATATTCTTGGGACTTTGCACAGTACCTGGCACCTAAAGGGTCGCTCCATATTTGTTGAATAACTGAATATGATTATGGTGAAGTTACATAACACAAGAGAAACATTAGCTCAACATCTGACTTGGGGAAAATGTTCACCAAATGGTAGCTATTGATAAAACCGGGTGCCTGATTGTGGGGCCCAGTGTAAAATGCAAATATTAGTAAAAAAATTACTAACAATTTCAAGGTGGTGACAAAAGAGTATTAACCCAAGGGCCCTTCTCAGAGCTGGACCGTTTGTGATTATACCGGTTGCATGCCCGGGAAGGCGGCCCTGGGTATTGATAGTATTACTATTATTGTGGTTATTCTGTGGTAGATGTTTTCACCACCCAGGCATGGTCGTCTCCCCCTTCTCCTTGCAGTGTGACATCAGGCCAAGAGCCCCCAGGCCACCTTGGTTTCTGAGACTCAGCTTTCTCTCCTCTATCTGCTCCGATGAAGAGACTAAGAGATACCTTGAAACTTGACAAAGTGCAAAATGGACCCTGTCAGGTGGACCAGGTCTAAAGTATTCCTCACAGCAAAGTGATGATTTACACCTGATTAGTAAACGTGGCATTCATTGAATCAGCAAAAGTTCTTCAAATGTGCGCCGAACAGAATTTTAAATGAGTTTCCGTAATGCACGTACACATAATGTATGGCTTTTAATTTACCTGATAATGTAAAAATACAGTCCGAGGTGAGGAACGAGGCGGACAGAGTCACTCAATTCTAACGTAACAACTTTTCTTTATGAGAAACTGAAAGTAGGGGCAGGGCTCAGAATATAAAACAGTCATGAGGAATTGAAGCTAAAAACGGAGAGAGATGAATCTGCTCGAAAACAGCCAGCTTGGCGCTGCTTCCAGGGTCAGTTGAATTGTGGGAGTGTGATGACCAAAAGCAAAAGCAAGGTGTTTCCGGGGGCCCCAGCCCTGCTGGGTTTAGAATGACATCCTTACTGGGCTAAGTTTTTCCTTTCAGAGCCTGGGTCCGTTTAGCTGTTAAGCAGGGAGAATCACCCACCTCCTGCCTACAACGTTGTAGGCAGAGAAAAAAGAATGTTGCTCTTGTCAAAACGCTTTGTTCAACACTATGGGATACAAAAACAAGGTGGTATGCTCCGTAGAAAGAGCACTAGCCTGGAAATCAGAAAACCCCGTTTCTGACACAAATTTTCCTATTTATTAATTACCCATCTTCAGTGCTTTGGAACCATGCGGCTAGAGCTGGGTGAAAATTCCAAAGCTGTTACTTTCTGGCTGTGTAAACTTGGGTGGGGGGATACTTTAACCCTCTCTGAGCCTCAGTTTTCTCATCAGTAAAATGGGGTTGAACTAAATTCGAGGGAGTATTTAGCATACCCGACACATGGCAAGACCTCAGCAACTCTTTCTGAGCCATTTTCTCTACTGTTGATTGGGATATTGGAAAACTTCAGAGCACTGGCCTGCCATACAGCACTTCTGTGTGCTACATTCAAGCTGGAGACATTTTATTGGCCCCAATTTCCCAGGAGTTTTCTGGTTCTGGTGCGGCAGGGTCTTTTTGTTCAGAGTTATTTGTCAGCGACACCTTCCAATGGTGTTAACTTGTAACTCTGGTGGCAGCCCTCTCCTAGGGGCTTGTGCTTGAATTGAAAGATTCTGAAACCAAAATGCTTTCCAGAGGCGAAAGAGCAATAGATGGATGGAGTTAATATTCAGAGGCACTGGCCCTACTGGGTGTACCTTTCAAACACACAGCTTAGGCACCATACATTTGTGAGGTCCATTTGATCCAAGGTCTTAACTACATATTTGGTTAGAAAGGCAAGTATAGCTTAATATTTCTGTTTAGCCTTAATGACTGTGTGATTTTGATAATGGCCTCAATGTTGCCATCTATTATTTCATTCTGCACCATTCTCAGCATTACACAGAAGTCTGCTTAGTAGACACAAATCACAGTGGCTGCACAGTTCATGATTTTCCCAGCAGCTATGTATGTGTTGCCCCAGCTTCCTCTAGCACAGACACCACCCGACTCTAGCCAGCCCTGTGCTAGGCTACCCCAACTGCCATAGCTTCCCCCACCATAGTAAATGGCTCAAGAGGTGGCCAGGTGACTCAAGGGAGGCCAATTTTGTCCTTCTTCTAGGTTTTACCAACAAACTGCTGAACACGATGAAAAAATGTGAGGCCAGAGTGGTATGCAGCCCAGTTTCCCTGTTGGCACCCAGCTATGGAAGCAAGATAGATGGATAGTCATATAAATCATTGAAGATGTTCTAGCCCGTGCATTCCTGCCCTTTCCAAGGTCATGTCACTCACAAACAGAAGTCCTTATTGTGCAACCTGATACAAACATCCATACAGACGAGCAACAAGACGTCATCTGTCTCAGACTTCTGGTAACAGAGGTGATGTCACAGTGGGTAATAGAGCACAGGGTGTGATTAAGTAGAGGCTGGTGGTACAAATTACTCTTACTAGATTGTTGGTGGGGAGAGGAAAGAAAGAGGTCAGGCAATAGCAGATGTGATGCTGTGATACAATAGGAAATACATATTTGGCTTTTTTCCTCAGTTCCTGGCGTAGAACTTCTAAAACCTTTGGAATTTCTGAGTGACAGGAGTGAGAAGAGTGTCTTCTGTTATTCTTAATAGAGTTTTAAAAATACCTGGGTAGGGCTTCCCTGGTGGCGCAGTGGTTGAGAGTCTGCCTGCCGATGCAGGGGACACAGGTTTGTGCCCCGGTCCGGGAAGATCCCACATGCCGCGGAGCGGCTGGGCCCGTGAGCCATGGCCGATGAGCCTGTGCGTCTGGAGCCTGTGCTCCGCAACAGGAGAGGCCACAACAGTGAGAGGCCCGCGTACCGCAAAAAATATATATATACCTGGGTTTATACTAATGATGTCTCTCTTGGTGGGCTCCTCGGTAGCTTCAGGTTGGGTGCTGGTTAGCAGAGGAACCAGCCATGTGATTAAAGTGCAGGGACCTTCAGCCCCACCCTCTGACCTCTGGAGAAGAAAAAGGGGCTGGAGATTGAGTTAATCACCAATGGTCAATGATTTAATCAACCACATTTACAAAATGGAACCTCCATAAAAACTAAACAAAGGGGCTCTCAGAGCTTCTGGGATGGTGAAATGCATCCCCGTGCCAAGAGGGTGGCACACCCCAAACTCCATGGAAACAGAAGCTCCTACACTTGAGATCCTTCTGGACCTTGTACCTCTTCATCTGGCTATTTATTTGTATCATTTCTATTATCTTTTATTATAAACCATTACTAGTAAGTAAAGTGTTTCCCTGAAATCTGTGAGCTGTAGTAGCACATTACTGAGCCCAAGGAGGGTGTCATGGGAACCCCTGATTTATAGCTGGTTGGTCAGAAGTACAGGAGGCCTGGCCTTGCGATTGACACCTGAAGTGTAGGCAGTCTTGTGGCACTGGGCCCTTTAACTTGTGTGGTCTAGCTAATTCCAGGTAGTGTCAGAATTGAGTTGAATCATCGGACACCCAGTTGGTGAACTTAGAATTGGTTGTTGTTATGGAAGAAACCTACACATTTGGTGTCAGCTGTGTCCTGGTGGTGTAAAAACAGCAAATCTTATTAGCAGGGTAACAGGCTCAAAGGAAGGTAGGTTTTTCAGGCTAAAGGAGAATTTTAGCTGCCTGAGTTATCTCTCTTCTCTTTAAGACGGGGAGAGGGTAACCAATGGAGCAAGGTCTCAGCAGAAACGCAGAAGAGAGCGCCAGAAGGGGCAGTAGCACTGGTCAGTATGGGAGATACTTCTCCTTTGAGAGCACAGTAGAGGAAGAGAAGGTAATAATGGAGAAAATCTGAGAGATGGAGAGAAGTCATGGGAGCTCATGCTAGGGTGGCCATGATTTTCTCACTGCAAGAGAAGATTTGGGAGATTAAATTGCTCTTTGGACAGAGAGGGGTCCCTGTGGGGCTGGGGCTATGCTCCCATGCCCTCTCAAACCACCCAAGGGCCAAGGAAAGGAGAGGGTGGTGGCTGAAACAGATCTCATGAAGGACAAGGCCGCTGGGGTTGATGTCTACATTATAATTGATGGGTTGTCATCGTCTGTCATAACCTGACCTCTCCACCATAGCAAGGGCATCTGGTGAGGCTGTGGGAGCTTGCTGTGCACATGGCTGTGGAGAAAAGACAGGTTCTGTTAAATCAGTGAACCTGACAGAGCAGAGGGAATCAACGGGCTATCTGCCCATGTAATCTTTCTTTCATCTCTTAGTCAACTGCTGTAATGACATTTCCCAAGGGGAATTTTTCTGATGTCCTGGCCCCACTGGGGTTGTGGAGAGTGATTGTCCTATGTTGTCAAGACTCTTTATTATTCTCTGGTCGCCAAGACAGCAGACTCACAGGAAGCCTTAAGAATATTCTAGGGTATACTCATTGTTTGCCAACATAGCTTTCTGTTTTTATTTTGCCTTCGTATATCTAGATAAGAGAACATAAAATGTAGAGGGTAAGGGCTCTGGTCATACAAGTAGGTGGACCTGGGTTTGAATCTCATTGCCGCCTCTCATGATCTTACACGACATTTACAGAGTTATTTAACCTCTTTAATATTCCATTCTTCATCTGTAAAAAGGCATACTAAGAGTACCTACCTAATGTGCTATGAATATTAAATAGAAAAACATGTAAAATTCTTAGATTGTTGCCAGCACATAGTAGGTACTCACATAGCTGAATTCAGAGATGGGTAGAGAGAGAATCCAAGGCTCCTTATACCTTCTTATATCCTGAGGTTTTGGGATTTTTGTTTGTTTGTTTGTTTTTGTTTTTTTAACCTGTCACAAGACTGCAATGTACTTCGGGCATTTCTTTATACAATTAACCAGGGAGGTCAATTTAAATCTTCTGTTATTTAGCTTTATGTTTAATTAAGTGACTTGTTGAAAGGTAGACCACTTGGTCTCTCTGGTCAGTAAGTTTTATAACATGCTAAATCTAATCCACTGGTATTGACCACCTGGGGCATGGTAGTGAGGATTTTCTAGGCCACATTGAAAGGAGTGCTGTGATTAATTAGTGATGTCTGCCCAGGACATGGTTAGGATTGTGACTTAACCTGTTCCCCCTATGTGCTGACTCTGTATAGACCCTGAGGTCATGGGTCACAGATGCAAGTCAGAGGCCAAGGAATGTTACATAACTTGCAGAATTGCCAATGCTTATGGAGAAGGTACCTGCTAATTTGAAGAGGCTAGAGAATCGAAAAAAGTGCCAATCAATCAACTGGTTGATGACGTCTGGACTTGCCTGACTTCCTGCTTCATGTCTGTCCTTCCCCAGAGCTGGAACTACTTGAGTCCCACCTGCAGCTCAGCTGGTGCCACCCCATACCTTGAGCCTATTCCTCCCTGCTGTCAACAGAGATTTTAAGAACTCTAGTGCGCTTCTGTGTAACCTAGTACCGCCCACCATCTAAGCCAGCTCTCGTCCAAGTCTGGTCTTTTTGCCTTGAGCCTTTAAGTGCTGGGATCCACCTTACGGATGTTCTTGAACGCCCTGTCGTCACCCTGTTTGTCCAGATCTCGAAAATGATTTTTCTACTGGATTTTACAAACACCTGTCAGGATGTCCTCTTACCTCTTCCTTTCACATGTCAAAAGCTTTTTTTTTTTTTTTATACAACCTGCATATCATTAATGAGGCTTTTCACTTCCACGGGGGTGGTTATGTGATGGAAACAAGGTGAGCTTTGAAATTAGCCAGACCTAGGTTCCCATTTCAGCTCAGCTTTTGCTTAATTATGTGGCATTAGACATATGGGTCAATTTTCTCATCTATAAAATGGGGATGGTAATAGCATAGCAGACTGTTACATCCTATATTTGTCAACATAGACAAATATGTTGGAGGACCTAGCACATAGGAGTTGCTAACACATGAACAACAACAACAAAATGACACTAACAATAGCTATGATTTATTGAGCACTTATCATGTGGGAGGCATTGAGCCGAATACTCTCCAGAATAAATGAATACTGTGATTCCTGTTTCACAGACAAAGAGTCTGAGGTTTAGCAAGGTCAGTAACTTACCCAACATTACCCAGAGAATCAACGGCAGAGCCTGGTTTTAGCCAAGATCTGCTTAGCCAACCTAAAGCCTGACCTTCTTTCATCACACTGTACGGTCAACAAATAGTGTAAGCATCTTGCACCCATTCGGATGAATGTTCTCCTGTTCTCTGAAGCTGGGTTTGTCCCAGGCATTTACTATGCCCCTCCAGACATAAATGATGACAGTTTTCCTCTTCCCACTCCCCCCAGTATGCCTCTTTCTGTTCCCATGGAACACTTTATGGCTGACCATGTCATAAGATATGACATCCTCAAGTCTATCATGCCAAACACATTTGAGTTTTAAAATATTGAACTGGTTTTAGATGCAGCCCTGGGAGTAATTTTCAAATCTGGGCTCCCAACCAACAAAGTAATTTCCATTTATTAATGGGAAAAGAAACATCTCCTGTAAATGGGTCCTTCCTTCCATGGCCCTTGTCCTCAGACATACAGGGCTGGGTGGGCATCATTCATGCCTGAGGATGTCATGTGAGACTAGGTGAGCGGGTTGTAGGCCTAGAACAGACCTTATGTAGTATGTGTCTACTTGGCCCTGCCCTGTGATAATGCTTCCTGCTCCCTCGGTTCCTAATGAATGTTGTCTTTGTCTTTTTACTAAAGGTTAGGCTGGAGTCATGGGGGGAACTCCTTTTGTAGGGTGCCTGTAAGCAAGCCAATGAATTACGAGGAAGTCTTTAAGATTTGGCCCCTGAAATACCAAATGACCTTGAGGGAGATCTGGCAGCGGAGAACAGAAAAAACTGTAATTTATTGATCCAAATATTATTCCAAGTACTTTGTGTACATTATCTTATTTAATTATCCAATAATCCTGGATGGGAGTCATTATTATTTCCATTTTTATGACACTGTGACCCAGAAAATTAAATAACCCGTTACTAAACAGACTAAACAGTTACTAAACAGTGGTACAACCCAACGCATTTTATTATGAAGACCTACCTTTTGAACCCAAGGTTCGAATAGTGAATAATGAATGTAAACTCTCAAAACTGGTGTCAGAATTTCTCACGGATTCAGTACCTATGATACCAGATGCATAATTAGAATCTACCCAAAACTGATGTGAGTTTACAGCCAGAGCCTGAAATTGAGAAATGCCATTCAGTTATTTGCATACAGATAGACTACAGTTATTATGAAGGCTAGTCCATTACAGAATTCAGTTTAGCTTGCATTTTAGCTAAAACCATAAAGTCAGCTACGAAAGAGTTAGCTTTATCAATTACATTTTTTGTAAACCCAGTTGTTTTTTTTTTTTTTAAGGTTTTTGAATTGATGTGCTCAAGGGAAAAAAAATACCCATGGGCTAAAATTGTATAATCAACATTGTGGGAAATGAGATTGAAGTTTTTGCAAGTTTGGGTCTCTTTCTAAGGAATGTGCCAGAAATCTCAACCATCATTTGGATATGGCTCTGATCTCAGCATTGAATGAGTGCTTGACGGTCAAGCTGTGGGACAAGCTTTAGGTCGTAGAATCTCCTGGGAGCATCAGAAGATTCCGAGATTCCAGACTCGCCACTCTGGCTGTTTCTTTTTCTTTCTGGACAGTCATGGAGACCATTCTGCCAGGAGCTACCCTAAAAGATAATGTATGGGATTTAGAGATTTAGAAAAATGTGGGTCTGAAAACTATGTCATTACTTACCTGTGTATCTGTGGAAAATTTCATTTACCTCTCTCTGTTTTATAGCCTCGTCTGAAAAATGAGAATTATAATGGCATATACCTCAAAGGGGTGCTGTAAGAATTAAGATAAGAAGATAAAGTCCTCAGTGTAGTTCATGGTACACGGTAAATCACTCTGAGTAAAAATCATTATAATTGTTAGAGGATTAACTTTTAATGCACATAACCTAATGAATTCAGTGACGCATGTGGTCTAGTCAAAGAGTTGTGTGTCATATCCAGGGTAACACAGTCCTACGTTAAAGGCAGTTAAAAGCAATAGAAATCTTCTATTTGCTTTTAGTGGAGAAGATCAAAGAGTATCCCATTACTAAGCCACCTTGACATTTTGTAACATCACTTTTCCTTTTTTTCTCCCAATCGCTCACACCCTGTCGCTGCCCAAGTGTCTCTTTCTTTATAACCTCAACGCCAAAAAAACTCTTCCTGGATAACTAGGCTACAAAGTTTTTTAATCTCTCATCTCCATACCCCTCTTTCTATCACTTTATTATGTAGGTCATCTCAGCTTCTCTCTCAGTAAGCAAAAGTCCTTTCTTAGTAGGATTGGGAAGGAGTGGGAACTGAGCAGGCAATTCAGGATTATTTTTAAGGGGCTGGAGGTGGACTGGGGGTGGCTGTTAGCACTCATGGGCCAAAAACTTTAGTTACACCACACAGATATAATCTCCAGAGCAAGGAAAGTTCTGGCTTCTAAGCTGTTTACCCTATACCTGAAGCCATACTTTGGAAGAATGTTGTTACGTTTAACAATGTGGAGAGGGAGAGATCCGTAAGAAAATCCTCTGTGTCAGTGTAAGGTCATTCCATATGAACTGGCAAAAGAAAAACTCAGGGATGCTATGACTTTAGATATTAAAAATATGCCTTTTTTAAAAAAATTGTATTTATTTATGGCTGTTTTGGGTCTTCCTTTCTACTAGAGAAAGTGAGGGCTTTCTCTAGTTGCGGCGAGCGGGGGCCACTCTTCATCGCGGTGCGTGGGCCTCTCACTGTCGCAGCCTCTCTTGTTGCGGAGCACAGGCTCCAGACGCGCAGGCTCAGTAGTTGTGGCTCACGGGCTTAGTTGCTCCGTGGCATGTGGGATCTTCCCAGACCAGGGCTCGAACCCATGTCCCCTGCTTTGGCAGGCAGATTCTCAACCACTGCGCCACCAGGGAAGCCCCAAAATATGCCTTTTTAATATGCCTTTAGATATTAAAAAATGGCAAAAGTAGAATCAACAGAATTGAAAGGAGTGGACTTGTAGCTCCGTTGAATGAAGAATGTTCATATAGTCAAAGCTTTTGGAAGACAGAATGAGCTTCCTTAGGAGGCAACGAGTTATCCGGCACTGGAGATATTTAAAATAAGGCTGATGACTTCTAGGCAGATATATTGTAAATGATGTCAAGCATCTGAAGGGGGTTGGATGAACCATAGAGGTCTCTTTCCATGCTGAGATTCTATAATTCTATTAATCAGAACAGAGTTCAGTACATACTTCTGATATTTACAACTTGTAGCTCCTAATCTAAGGTTCATTCACTCATGGCATCTGAGAAGTAATTTATTTTTTTGGTGTGATTCTGTGCTCTAGTGCCTTCTCTGGCCCTGCCTCTTCTTTCCTTGGCTTTAGTAACATAGTTCCCATTCTCACTCCAGTCCCAGTCTAACTCCTGTGAAATGGTTGGTGTGATTTCAAACATCATTGGTCTCTTCCTGCCAACCTAGAGCGTCAGAGGAGGCGTGAGTCCATCAGAGAAGGGTCATATAATGTCCACATGTCTAGACCTTAGGAGCTCTGAGCTCTTGTCCAGGGTCTGACACTAATTCTGTAAGCCTCATCTCATCTCTGCGTCTCCATTTCCTTATCTTTAAATGAGGTACAACGTAGCTGCTTTCTAAGGTTCCCATGGTTCTTTCAACTCATGACACTAAGGTGCTAAATGCCCCTCTGCTAGGAAGTGAAATGACTTGGGAAAATTGTGAATAAGCTGAAGCAGCCTTTGGAATCTTAGTATTGTACTGTTCAACTAATATTCATTATGCACCTACTGCATGCCACATGCTCTGATAAGGCATAGAGGATGTAGCAGCTGACAGGGCAGATAAGGTTCCTGCCCTCACACAGCTTACATTCTGTGGGCCTATAGAACCTACAGTCAGGTAAATAAGTAGACAGCTCATTTCATATTATGAAGAAGATAAAATAGGATGTTATGTTTGAAACCGACCGTGGAAGTCAAGAATAGCCTGTCTGAGGAAGTCCATTTGAGCTGATTTTCTAATTATGACAAGGGCCAGCTATATGAAGACATGGGAGAGAGTGAAAAATAAGAACAAAGGCTTTGGTTTCTTTAAGGAGCAGAAGGAAGCCTGCTGTGTCTAGAGCACGATGGTATGGAGGAACCAAGATGCTAGAAAAAGTAGGCAACACCCAGATCATCAGAAATATGAGAAGAGTTTATATTTAATTTCATGTTTACTGGGCTAGTGCATTTCTTGGAAACATCACAGAGAATCCCACTACTAACCACCTTGACACTTTGTAACTGGCCAAGATGGCCGTAAGTTTAGATGAAGGGCTAGGACTGGCGTGATAGTGACTGGGCTAGGTGGCAGCAGGAGAAGTAGAGAGAAGAGGGTGCATTCTGAAAACGTCACAGTGGAGCCAGTATGACTTAGGTCGGAGTAGATATGAGGTGATGAGGGGGGCATGAGGCAAACTAGAAATCTAGAATTACTTTTTGCTTTTTCTCTCTCAGTACTTGAGAATGGATGTGTCATGGGAGAGGAACAGGTATTATTAAAATTAACAGTGGCGATTATGTACTGGATATTTATTACATGAGATCTGTGGGGGAACTTTTGTCTTCTTTATGTCTCCAGCTCAATACATTTGTTGAAAGACATTGTATGTCAGGCACAATTTTAAGAACCTTGCCTACATTATTTAATTCTTAGTCAATATTTGTTTACATAGCGACTCAGGAAGATTAAGTAACTTGCTCAAGGTAACATAGCAAATAAGCTACAAAACTAGGATTTAAACCCAAGTCAGTCTAGTTCTGAACTCTGGTGTCTTTTATATCTTTACATTTATTTCCAGGCATACCAGACACTGTAAAGGGAGCCGCTAACTATTTCTGGGGAACTCAGTGGCCTCCCGAGAGGCCTCCTCAGATAATACCAGGACAGAAGCGTGACTACTAGGAATGACTTCAATGAAAATTGAAGAAAGATGGAAGTTAATTTGAGGATCTGAACTAAACAAAGCTTCCATACTAAGGATCCTCCTATCCACAACAATAGCAAGACTCTAATGTTGTTTCCAAAATCTGGTTTGGAATTCACCAACATTACAGGCACACAATGAAGCCCAAACCATCTGTAAAATAATGACAAGTCTAGTCACGGGGTATCTGGCTTTTTTAACTGACAGAAAACACTTTTTTAAAGAAGGGTGGCTGAACACGTAGTTTCAGCCATCTGATACCAAAGAAGGAGAATTGTTTTCTTATGTGCACATAATTACCGAGGTCTCTGCACACCGGGTAATGTGTTCTGATTTTCAGTAGTTGTGTAGCCAGTCACATCTTCAGAGATCAAAAATAGCCTTTAAGGGGGAAACTTCCAGGCTGATTCCAGGAGCTGGAATCAATGTGAAGTTACACGGTTAGCACATTAACTCTTAATTCTAGAAAGATGTACTCTTTTCCCTCTTTTCAGATGTCTGGAATAATGACAAAAAGTGGTGAAGACATGAGAACTAAGCCAACTTCCATAGTGATAGGTTGGGTATATTGCCAGTTTCTCACTGTTTTACCATCATTCGCTGACTGCCCTTCAAGGACTAATTAAATTTGGTGAAGCTGCCTCTCTTATGTCTTTGCCAACTCCTCCTCCTTCTGATCTGCCTTTATTTCTGGAACGTTCTTCTGCTGTACTCAACTAATAAATTGCAGTGCTATATGATTACATGTTTGTCAGTGCTAGGCTGTGAACTCTTTGAGGGTTGTTCATGTCTCATTGATCTTCAACTGTTCTATGAGTTGGAATGTGTAAGCACACAAGCAACAGAAGAAATAAAAAACCTCAACCTTAAACTTAAGGAAATGTGCTAGATTGCATAACCGGAAACCCAGCCATAGAGCAGAGAGCTGAGTTAATCTGGTGGTGCTGACCTTGTTTCCCTATAGTTCTTTTGGCCCTCGCTTTTGTATCTTCAAACTGGTGGCGAGGTGTGAGCAGCAGTTATGAACTTCACATCCATACATGACCATAACCAAAGGAAAAGGGAAGTGTCTTGCTGTGATGATTTCTTCAGACCAAGGAAGAGCTTTCCCAGAAGCCTCCAGACAACCCTTCTTAGTCTCAATGGCCATTTAGGAATTCATCAAGATGAATGAGTTTACCATGACTGGCTTAGATGAATCCGCTCCCCTAGCCATATGGCTCTTATCCCACAGAGGACTGTAGGGAAGAAAGATCATGATGTCCTTCACCCATGTCCAAAGCCTAGTACGGAACTTGGCACTTAGATGAGGCTCAATGAGTGCTTTCTGAGTAATTAAGTGAATTACGTGACCCACTGCCTGATACGCCCTTTTCAGAACTTCTGTATTTATAATCAGCACCATTCACTTGGCTTGGAACTTAATTATATACTTTCTCTTGTTCTTTGATAATGTCATATGTGTTGGTCTTGTTTTAAAAATCAGATATTAACTATCTAAAGGCAGGGTCCGTGGCAAATAAATGTTAGTTGACTGAATGAGTCTTGCTTTCTTGGTGTTCTCTCAAGTGTGGAGACCAGGAATGGACATGTTAGACATACAGTGGTTTATTTGTGAGTTTAACTCTGTAGTGAGGAGCAAGGCACATGTTTCTCTGATAGGAAACCAGTTAAAAAGGAGAAAAATACCTTTTGTGTTTAATTTAACTAAGGCTCAGTGGAGCTCAGTTTGAATAAGCTGGAGCCAGCAAGAACTTAATCACTGGATTTTAGCAGTCGCTAAAATGCCTTGCTCTGCACTGGGCACAATGTGTCCACAGAACGGAAGAGCATACTCTCTTCTCTGTCTGCTGGAATGAACCCAGCGTGGGTCGTCAGATGTAAAGGTCCTGGGAGAGGAACAGCACTGAGAGGATGAACTGCACCGTTTTGACTAAAGAGTCCACGTGGCCATAGAGGTGACAGAAAAATGCCTCAAAATCGCTACCGTTTAGTGAGCAATTCTACGGTGTCAGGCATTGTTCTAACTGTTTTTCATAGAAACCATTTTGTCTTCTCAACAGCTCCAGGAGGTAGGTGCCATTATGAGCACCACTTTGCTGTTGAGAATATTAAGGTTTAGAGAATTTAAATGGCTTGCACAGGGTCATACTCTTAGTAAATGGTGTCAGGATTTGAATTCAGGAAGGCTGACTCCAGAGTCTGTGCTCTTACCCACTGCTGAAGACGGTCTTGAGTTCAAGGCTAAATGCAAGGAGCAAGGAGAGGTCCACAACCAGGTTTAGAAGGTTAAAACCAGGAGAAATAGTTCAGGAAGAAAGACATGAGATGAGCAAGAGCAAACGGTTCAGGACTCAGTAGCGAATAATGCAAAACATTGAATGAAGGTGGTCTTTTATTTGAAGCCAAATGTATGGCATATTGGAGGAAGCTGTCCTAATGGCTTAAAGTTATTACCTAGAGCTGATGGTCTTTGCCTTCATACAACTTTTGATCTAGCTGAGAAGATAAAGATTACATATATATGAAAAATATTAGTAAATTATATAAAAAAGTAGATACTCAAGGGCAACGGAATGGGCATGTGGACTGTATAGAGATTGTATGAGAGGTCTTTTCCTCTGTTGCCATCATTCTGTATTTTATACGGATTGGATTCGCAGGTAAAAGCTGGGCATTGTCTTCCCTGGAGTCAGAAGGTCCAAGTGCCAGGGTCTACCTCCCTGCAGTCTCCAATGGTGCTGCATCATGGAAGCCTTCTCAGCCCATTTAAAGTGTTACCTGACCCTGCGTGTTTAATGCCCTTCATGTGGGCCTTCTGTGAGAAGGCTTATTTCCTTTACTGTATTTGGCTAAGACAGCAGTACCGTGGGTGGCTTCAGTATTAAGTTTGGAACGGAGGAAGTATTGCAACACATGCCAAGAATTGAATTTTATTTTTAAAAGCTGCTTTTTACGGAATTGAATATCTTGACCCTCCCTGGTTACAGCAGACCCACACATGGGAATTGTTGTAGGGTGGGTGACTTGGGCATCCTTTAGTGACAGGTATATATTCTTTATAGGAGTAATCTCAAGGGATAATACTTCCTTTTGAGAGTTCTTATAATCTCTCAAATTCTTTCTTATGGCTCTTCTCCTTGTCCTTGTTTCTAGCACTGTGTTTTAGCATCATGACAATCTTTGTGGCTGAGGTAGATTGCTTTGCTTCATGAAAGAGAAGGTGTATTTTGTTGTTTCACAATCAAGTGTCCTGTTCCTCTGTGTGACCACTGGGATGAAACAGTTCAGATGTATGTCTGGGAAGTGGGGCTGGGGGAGCAAATCAAGACCACCAACAGCTTACCCTGTGGCTTCAGGAAAAGCATTCACTTATCCTCCCCTTCAGATGGTTCTTGATGACACAGGATGAGAACATCCTTGGAAGACGTGGTGAGGGAAACGATGCAGCATATAAAACACCGAAGATGTCTGCATGAAAGAGGCCTTGAAGTATCAATGGCACCATTACCCTCCTGTCCCCCTGATCCTCATTCTTAATTTCTTAGTTGCAACAATGCCCTTCTTTACAGGAGATGAGTACACTGGTGACTTAGAGGCCAGTGGGTGGGAATTCCGGATCTCAAGAATGCAAAGGCAAAGCTGACCCACTGGGTGTGAGAGGAAAAGGCATATCTGTTTTTTCAACTGTAGCAGGGGGATCCTTATGTAGCTCTATAAAGGCTACAGGCATGATCAATGTGCTAGTGTGGGTGTGGCATTAGGGAAGTGTGACAGTGTTTCTGCTTGTGAGTGGTCTCCCTTCCCCTTCCTCAGCTTTGTCTCCTGGACCCGGAGGCATCTCTTTACAATAAGACTGTGGACTGCCAAGCTGCCTGCTTAGAAGGACTTTGGAAGCGTTACAAAGCAGTGTCTTCACCAGACACCCGCCAGGGCAAGCTTTGCTCAGGACTGCTATCCAGTTGGCTGTGTCTTCCTTTGAAATGTGCTTTAAGAATTGATGTAGTTGATTTTTGACTTTGCTTGACGTTGGGTATTAACTCAATGCTCAGTCTTGTTGGCTGTTAGTCAGTGCTCTGGAGACAGGGCTGACGCTGCTTTGGAGAAAGGTCTTACAGTAAGGACTACTTCCCAACAATTTAAACATCAGTTTTAGACACCTGGCCTTACCCAGGTGCTTGAAATGGAGAGGGGCGTGAGGGGCAAGGAGAGGCACCTTTGCCTCTTCCCTTGAAGGCGTAAATGTTTCAAAACTTTCAAGTGATTTCAAGGATACTTTAAATTCATATAAAAAAGATCACAAAAAGGCAGAGCCCAAGAGAATAATGAGCTCTGAGTCCAAAAATCATAACTATCAACTAAAGGCAAAAGGATATGTGTAGCTTTGATGATTATTTGTATACGTGCGTATTTATTTATTGGTATCCACCCTCCAGCAAGGAAAACATGAGAAAGGAAGGTGAACATGTGAAGATTCCAGAATTCATTGGAAGAAAAGTCCTGTTCTTCCCAAGACTGGACCTAAAGAGGACACTGTATGAGAGATGAGGCACACACACCAAGAGTCAAGGTGAAGACGAATGGGACCAAACATGTGGTAGATAAACCAGAAATTGTAGCGCAAAAGAGCCACAGATCAAAACCAGGAAGCGGGTCTCAGGATGAGTGTAGCTTCAGGGGCACCTGGCCTCTAGGAGATGCTCACAGCACCTCTCCTACTCTAAGCCTCAAATGCTACCCTCAAGGAGAAATACTGGTGAAGGATTAAGGTCAAGATCATTTGCTGTGCCTCAAGCTAGAAGTTGAAACATCTTTTCTAACAAATAAAGGGGATGAGTCCCAGGTCCCACGTGACAGGAGTTTCTCTGGAGTCCTCTAGCATCTCCTGGAATTTTCTTTCCTCTCTTTCTTAAGACATATGCAGAAAGAAGGCCTGAATTATCTGTTCAGTGATTGCCCTGCTCTAGGAATACCCTGGAGTTGACCACTAGACCAGCTGACAAGGACAAATGCTGACTCTTTGGCTTGTGTTGGCCTTGCTGTGATTTTCTGTGGATTTGCTTTACCTCTTCATGGTTGTGGGCCCAGGGGGAGAAGAGGAGACAATCGCCTTTATCCTGGACAAACTTCACATTGTCCAGTTTTGCTCATTGGGAACTGGAGATGGAGATTGATGTTGGAACTAAATTCTCATGTAATAAAATGTATGTGTTTTACTCTTTTTCTCTGTATATATCTTCTTGGGTTCCTTGTGGAGGGAGTTTGTAGGAGGGCAGGATTCAAGAATTTGGGATTCTGTATCTTGGCCAAATACAATTTTCTCAATGTCTTCCTGTCATGTCATGATTTATGGCCCACAGTAACTGAAGAGGCAGAACAAAGAGTTTGGACACAAGGCGAGGATGCCAGCAACTAGGAGAACCATAGCAATTAAGAAAAATTGTTCATCCCTTCTCACTCATTCAAAAAATATATATGTTGGCACTGAATACAATGGAGTTGCAAATTTACCTAAGATGGGATCCCTTTTGTCGAAGAGCTCACTATTTAGCAGGGCAAGTAGACTTACAAATGAATATTTACCATCAGTGGGAGGAGTGCCGTATTGAAAAGGAGTATTGTAACATGTTGCAACCGTTAGGCAGAACTCCAAAGTCTCCCTCCTAAAACCCCATCCCCATTCTCCACTCCTTCCTGTCTTGCCCTCTTTTGTCTCTTTGTAGTTATAATTTTTAATATTTGTAAGTATATAACACATTTCAATGGACGTAGAAATTCGATTGCTCAAAGCATTCCCAGAGCCAACGTGGGGGTAGTAGATGATAAAGACCAGTCCCACCCTGGGCTCCATTTTCCTTTGGTCTCTTCTTCTTGGACTTCTTTTTTTTCCTTCAGAAGCACTGGTAAAACACACAGCCAGTGGTAGGTGTGGTTCTAAGGGGAAAAGAGGACACTCTAAGGGACTTTAAGGCCAACACAGGCACATTCTTGACATGTCATGTGATCTAGCCCAGCTCACCAAGAGTGAGTACTGGCACCTGAGGACCAAGCCTCAACCAGTAATAACACTGCCTTTTCCTGGCCCCGTCATCTATGAACATCAATTAGTATGGCTATGACAGGATAGGGGTGGGTGTTTCCCCCGGGGGGACACCAGCTCTCTAATGGAGCAGAAGTGGGTGGGTTGTGACTAGAGATAAACCAGGGATGAGAATGCCTATGAAATGTGATGTGTTGAAGAGAATCGGTTTTTTTTTTCCTTTCCCTCCCAGAAAAGAGATGTTGCCTAGTACTTGGCATCTATATTTCAAAAAAAAAAGGTATGCTTGGGAGGTTGGGAAGATAATGTCTAAAGACTCTGGAAAGATTAATAGAATCCCTTTATCCCTGCTGGCAAAAAAAATAAATAAATAAGGCCCAATCCATCAGCATAAAGTTTCAGTGAAGCAAGATGAATAAGCTTTAGAGAGCTGCTGTACAACATTTTATATGTAGTCAACGATAATGTTGGTACACTTAAGCATTCAGGAGGGAAGATCTCATGTTAAGTGTTCTTACCACAATAAAATAAAATTTAAAATAAATAAATGCCTAAAGACAAAGGGGAAAAAAAAAAGAAATGCAAGGCCCAGTCTGTGAAGGTGGGTCAGCAATGCCTTCCTGGTGTAGAGGCAGCATGTCCTGGGTAGAAGGGGTTTTAGTGGTAGAGGACTTGCTGGAAGCCTAATTCTACCACTTATTGGCTGGAACATCTTGGACAAGTGACATAACCTCTCCAAGACTCAGTTTCCTCATCTATTCTACAGAGTTATTTCTTTTCTCAAAGAGCTGTTGCATGGACAAAATGATATGCTATATACCTATGCGTGTATACCCCTGGCACAGTCTCTGGCTTAGAAAGAGCTGAATAAATGATGCTTTTGTGGTTGTGACTAAAGGATAGCCTTGTTGGGAACAGCAGGGCATGAGCCAGCCTTCTCAAACTCTCAATGTAGAGGAAGAGGCAGGCTCTCTTCCTCTTGATATTTCAGAAAGGTGGATATTGGACTGGAAAAGCAGAGTTCACTTTGCTGGGTACTATGCCCAAACTCCTGTTTTGGTGTTCTAAAGCTACATAACAAACTATCCCAAAACAGTGACTTAAAATGACATTTAATGATTTTCATTATTCTGCAATTTGGACAGGATTTAGCAGAATCAGCTCATCTCTGGTCCATGTCACATTGGCTACCATGGCTCATCCCGAGAGGCTCAACTGGGGCTGGAGGATCTTCTTCCAAGATGGTTCACTCAGCCGAGATGGCTAGTGAGTTGATGCTGGCTGTTGGTGGAGAGCTTGGCTGGGACTCTCAGTGAGGACTTCTGTTTTCCTCTGTGTGGTTAATTTGGGCTTCTCAGAGCATGGTGGCTGGGTTTTGAGAACGTGTATCCCCAAAGCATGCAATCCAAGAGGATAAACCTCTCTTTACACCAAGCTTGCTGATGTCCCATTGGCCAAAGCCAGATGCATGACCAAGGCCAGGAAAGTGAAGGGGTGGAGGAAGTAGGGAATGACACAAGTCATGGATGCCATCATGCATGGTTTGTTAGTGGCCACCAAAGTGAGATTCACTTAAAAAAAAAGTGAGATGTAAGAACTTACAACCCAAATTCTGTGAGTTCAGAGCAGATTCTCTATCCACTAGCTTCTATTCTTCACTGTAACAGATTCTTATGAAGTATTCTTTGGATCAATGCACACATGATCTTCAAATAGCCCTGGGAGGTGCCAACAGCCTTTGCTAATATGTTGCTTCCTTCACCCTTTATTTTCCAAAATATTTATAAACGTTTTAGATTAATGTACAAGGAGTCCAGAGCTGGGTGGATCAATGATTTGGGTCTAATATGTGCAGTTTTTGTGAGTCTGAGCTGAACCATCTAAAAATGTCGCTCACCTCCCCCTGTTCACCCTGCATGAACAACTTTTTTTAAAACTTTATTGAAAAGGAATGAATTCTCTGAAACCAGCAGCATTATATGTTACTGATAGGTGCTCATTACCTGAATAAACAGATAAAAGTCTTTATGTGCAAGAGAAAAAAATCCATTTAGTGATTGAAACAACTTGCTCTTTTATAGCTTGTAGTATTAATTAACCTCCCCCTTTCTCTCCCCTTTTAAAAAGAGCGTGTTTTAATTGTCTTTTCCCGTATCCCTTGTTTTGTGTCTGCAGTTCCCAAATTGATAGAGACTGATAGTAAGATCTTAAAAATAGGCTTGCATTACTTTTGAGAAAGACAATTTTCAATTAATTATAAATGATTTCATTTCAAAACTTAGAAACCTACTGTGAATCCTGAACCTAATACTTACCTTCTCACATGAAGAGGAATGCAGAAATATATTTGGTTGAATGTGTAATTGGCATGCTTGTATCAAGGTTACTGTTTTAGCCTAGTATGCTTCCCAGGGAATGTAGTGAAGTCTCTACTCCCACCGAAAGCTTTTGAATTTTTTGGCATCGAATGGTTTAGGAGTGGAAACATGCAGAGCGCAAGTGGGGCACCCACAGGCGGGCTGAAGGAAGGGAAGGATGGAGCAACTCTCCCTTGGGGTCCTCTCCAGATGTCTTTGTGTAGATGAAGGAGTGCTTGCAAATGTTCCATGCCGATTTCTCCTGGAGCTAGAGGCATGAAAACAACTGTAACATTTCCACACAATCAAAATTGTGTTGCTTTCTCCTTTTTTCCTCCAGCTGAACCTCCTTCTTTGTCCTAGTCCTGCCTCAATACATGTTACTCTAAAAGATGGTATTATCGATTAAGCCTTTGTGTTACCGGAGGGGCACCCATCCCAGGACCCAAGAGTGGGCTCTTGTCTAACACTCAGAAATGAATTGTCCGAGGAGACACACTTGCTGACAAAGCAAAAGACTTCGATGGGAAGCGGCACCCTGGTGGAGAGCGGTGGGATAAGGGAACCCAGGAGAACTGCTCTGCCACATGGCTTGCAGTCTCAGGGTTTATGGTAATGGGGTTAGCTTTCCAGGTTGTCTCTGGCCAATCATCTTGCTTGTGCCCATATTTGGTCTGATTCAAGGCCCTTCCTGGTGGTGCACGCATTTCTCAGTCAAGATGATTTCCAGCACAAGGGTTTCTGGGAGGTTGGTAGGACATATTATGGGCTGGTGTCTCCTCCTTCCTTTGGCCCCTCCTGAATTCTTTCGGCTGGTGGTGGCTTGTCAGTTCTGTGTTCCTTATTGGGACCTCCTGTTGTGAGATCACTCATGCAAGCGGTTATTATCCTGCCTGGCCAGGGTGGGCGGTTTCAGTCAGTGGGTCCCAAACACTTACGATGTGCCTGGGACTGGGCAATGCTACTTCCATGCAGTATCTCCCAATTCAAAGAAATAGATGTCATTATTTTTCTTTTACAAATGCGGAAATCAGGATGTAGAAAGGTTAATTGGTCTAAAGTCACACAGCTTGGTTCTGAGCTTAATTCTAAAGTCCATTTTTTTCAACCATTACCTTTTTGCCTTTCATGGAAGTAAGGAGAAAGTTACTGGGGCACCGAAGACTAATTTCCCTTGTGTAGGAATGTCTCCAGGGAAAGACATGCATTGCGTTGGAGGTAGTGTAGCAAGGTTTTGAGAGCAGGGTTTTGGGATCAGCAGATGCCAGATCTGTCTTTGGTTGTCTGTCTGACCTTAGGCAAATTATTTCATTTCTCTAAGCCTTGGTTTTCTTGTATACAGAATAAGAATAATAATACCAGCCTCAGAGAGGAGCACAGTGTAATGGTTAAGATTGTGACCTATTTGAAAAATAAAATGAAATGAAGTAATAATACATGTTACTACATGGGTGAACCTTGAAAACATGATCCTAAGAGAAAGAAGCCAGTCATAAAAGCCCGCCTATTATATGATCCATTTATATCAAATGCCTAGAAGGAGCAAATCTATAGAGACAGAAAGTAGATTAGTGGTTACCTAGAGCTGAGGGCAATGGGCAAGATTGGGAGGTGACAGCTAAAGGGTATGGGGTTTCTTTTTGGAGTGGTGAAAATGTTCTAAAATTGATTATGGTTATAGAACTCTGGGAATATACTATTGACCACTGAATGGTGAATTGTATGGTATATGAATTATATCTCAATAAATCTGTTATAGACAAAAGAGTGTGGTCAGGGGGACAGAAGCCTTGTTGGTTCCTATCAGACCTCTCCTAGTCAATATCCGTGTGATGGTGACGTCATTAAATAAGTCTATGCCTCAGCATCCTCACCAGCAAGATTGGGATCAAAGTATCTACTCCATGGGGTTGTTGAGAGGATTGAATGCATTAAAGTACCCAAAGAGCATGGAACAGTGCCTGGAGCCCGTAAACTCGTAATAAATGTCATAAAAGCAAGAGAGAGGCATGGACATATATACACTACCAAACGTAAGGTAGACAGCTAGTGGGAAGCAGCCGCATAGCACAGGGAGATCAGCTCGGTGCTTTGTGACTGCATGGAGGGGTGGGATAGGGAGGGTGGGAGAGAGGGAGACGCAAGAGGGAAGAGATATGAGAACATATGTATATGTATAACTGATTCACTTTGTTATAAAGCAGAAACTAACACACCATTGTAAAGCAATTATACTCCAATAAAGATGTAAAAAATAATAATAAATGCCATAATTTCTATGATCATTATCTTACTCTTCTTATTATCATCAATTGAGTACAGCATCTGACCTATGAGACATGCTTCATAAGTGACAGCTACTGGTAATAGCAACTGGGACTATTTAAGGGAATTGTCTGAATTTTAGAAATTCTGTGATGGGACTGCTTTTGGAAATCAACCATAATGGACCTAAAGAATACACTGCTCATCGTGCCGCAAAGCCCTGAGTTTGGGGTTCTAGTCCTCCTCTCTTGGCTCCAAGCCCTCAATCACGTGATTTGGACAGACATTCGGAGGTGTTTGGCATCACCCATCATCATCAGGAAAACCCCAGGGGTGACTTCATCCTGTCACTCTCCAAGGCTTAGTGCCGGTGGACCTGCCCACTCCCAGGTTGGACGGGAGAGTCCTTTCACTGCCCGTAAAGCTCTCTCAGGAAAGAGATGCTGAAAGGCGCTTCCCAGCTTCTCAATATTTGAATTCCTCAGCACTGACTCGCACACACTTGCAATCTGTTCCTTCTTCTGGCTTAGCTTCAGGAAAACTTGAAGCCAACATTATGCCCAAGAATGATAATCAACTCAATTCAGGCTACGAATAGCACATATCCCTTCTGTTTCCTTCAGATGAACTGTCCTCTGTTTTATTCTTAAACGGTTAGCATTGTTTCTCGGATCCTATCAAGAGCAGACGGTGATAAGAACCCTAACTTAATGAAAACATAAACACTAAGAAATCCCAACATGTGGAAGTCAAGATGATGTAATGACAGTTATTTTTAAATTCCTTAACACGAAGTTCATTCAGAACCTACAGAGGACTCAAAGCCAAAGAAAGTTTAAGGAGGAGGAAAAAAGATGAGGACCCTGTTTCTCCTCTGTGTTCATGAAATTTTTGGGGGACGTGAACATCCGAGCCAAGAGAGGAAATGTACATCCTTAGCTACTTGAGAGCAGAAAGACAGAATCGCTGGAAAGCTATGCCTTTGGCGAGGCTCATCGCTTACCTTGTTATTTGCCAGGAGAGAAGTTAAGTGCTGCACACATGATTGACAGAGCTGGGCCTTTTACTGGACTGCATTTTTTTTTTTTTTAATGGGGCAAAAGTTCCTGTGAAAACCTTCATTCCTCACATGGCAGCTATGCACCATCCCTGGAGCCAGATCTGTCATGGAACGCCAAGAGCCTGATACAGGCTGATGTGTGCCTTGGCCAAGAAATCTGGGGAAGCAGCATTGTGATAAAGTTGCTTCTTATTTGACTGCCTTTCTTTCAAAATAGAAACTTCTGTTACTCACAGGAACGTGCCAGAGGCTGTTTGCATCTCCTTCTTCTGGGCAAAATGCTTGATTTTTAAGCAGCCTATTTTTATCATCCTTTCCCATCATTACCAGGACATCATAATGTTGTTTTGAGGACATTGGAGTAATGTCTCCTGAACTTGAATAATGTTGTTGGGCTGTGAGGCTGAGGGCAGAGGGCTGGACCATGCGGTTTGCTTGGCTTCTATCCTATTGGGAAACTGGAGAAGAAGTCACATTCGCAGTGCAAGTTAGAGTAGCTGAATGTTAAACAATTGCTGGAACCATTTCCCCTGAAACTGCATTCATTTCAAGTACTTGTATTGAGTAACTCCTAAGGGCCAGGTGCTGTACTAGGGACTTGGGAAATTCAAAATTTGATGGAGTCACTGTGCTCCAATGAGGAGCTATGGGGAGGCTGGAAAGGACAGAGGCATGTAACTAATATGTATGTTATATTTGGTGTGCAAAGGAAAGGATGGACAGTTCTTCTTATAGGGTGTCAGGAAAGTCTTCATATTGGAAGTGATACTTCGGAGCTTTAAAGAGGACTAAGTGTTCTTCTCATGGGCAGGCTTGGAGGGCGTTTTTGCTCCAGTGATTCGTCCCAGTATAATATCAGGGAATTTCTTTTTAATGCAACAAGGATTCTCCAAAATAAACCACAAGGACAGTACTTGACGTATCATTGGCTCCCTGACATATTAGATGGGAATCAAAGATAAACACTAGGGTTTGTACATGGCAACAAGATAGGATCATGGCGCTATTGACATTTGGGCTGGATAACTTCTTTGTTATGAAGGGGCTGTCCTGTGCATTGTAGGATGTTTAGCAGAAACCCTGGCCTCTACCCACTATATACCAGTGGTTCTTCACCTCCACCAGGTGTGACAACTCAAAAATGTCTCTTGACATTGCCGAATGTCCCCTAAGGAGCAAAATTACCCTCAATTAAGAAATGCTAAAAAAAAAAAAAGAAAAGAAAAAGCAATGCTGAGCTAGAAAGACATTTGGAACAATTCTGGAGCTGAAGAATGGTAAGGGTGGTTAGCAGAACTTTAGAAATACTAGACACGTGATGCCTACAGGGGGTTGCTTGGGAGCTATTACATAAATAGCTCCTTGAAGCTATTCACCTGGAGAACTGCTAATCACCTGCAGAGCAATGTGGAGTATGAGAAACAGCTTGATAAGATATTAACACCTGCAATTCAGAACATCTGTCCAAATGACTCTCCATTTGGAACTCATAACTGCAACCACCTTTGGTTTCCTTAGTCTGTGGAATCTTCACACATGGAGTAGGTCTGTCCCAGTTGGCAGCCAAACCCCGCTTTGCATCGCATTCCACGTGAACTTCTCTGAAATCTCCTAGCCTTTCTTTGTGAGGTGACCCCAGAGTCTCACCAAATGAATTTCACTTCTAAGTGAGACTGTCAGAAAACGTACTCACCAGAAGTGCTCCAGTTCATCTGGCCATTTCTGCATGACTTGGTAAGATACAGAGAGCAGTTCCATTTTATTAAACAAAGTGCTAAGGTCGATTCAAAGCACCGAGAGGGAGGCCCTCTTTTAGAGCCAACCCATTATGGGGCATGCAAATATGAAGGACACAGTCTCCATTATACAAGGGCTCTGGGAGCAAATAGAATTCATGGTGATCTGAAAGAAGTTAATTAATCTCTCTGTGTCATTTTTTTTCCTTTGTAAAATGAGGTAATATAAATACATGTTTTCTTATGGGGTTGATGACAATTGAAAGGAAAGCGTCCGAGTAAGATATCAGCAGAGTGCATACAGTTAGCACTTTACACACGTTAACTGAAATTTATTATCACCGATGTTTAAACGCTGTCAAAATATGCTTGGAAGCTCTGAGAGCATGGAGATGGGATCCTTAATGGAGAATGGACAGTTGGAATCAGGCAAGGCTCCCCGTAATGGGAGAGACCCCGATAGGAGTCCTGAAGGATGAGAACTTAGAAGCTGGGCAGAGTGAGCGACACAAGGAGGACTTTCCAGCCTTGCTGTTCCCTCTGCCGGAACAACCATCCCCAAATCTCTGAGAGACTCACTGCCTTCCTCCAGTGAGATTTCGCTCAAATTTTGCTTCTCTCTCATTAAGTCCTTCCACCCATATCCTGGGTAAAATTGAACTTCTCGTTCTTTCACACCCTATCTCCTTTCTTTCTTTTTCTCCTTGGCACCCGGCACCATCTGACAATTTGCTTATTGATTATGTTTACTGTCTGCTAGAAAGTAGGCTCCAGGAGAACAGAGTTTTTCTTAAGTCTGTTCACAGCTTCGTAACTACCATCTAGATTCTAGAACAGTGCCTGGCAGAGGGCTGGAGTTTAATAAATATCGGTAAAATAAATGAATTGCAGGCACATGGGCAGAAGCATAAGGGTGAAAGAGAACATCTATTTAGGGAAATGAAAGTAAATTGATACGGCTTAAGCACAGAGTGTACGCTTTGAAGAAAAAGAAATTAGGCTGGGGAAGTAACCAGGGACTTGATCATAGAAAGCCTTCTTTCATATTGGCCTTTAACCTGAGGAACCATTTAGAGGGTTTAAGGGAATGGTCACATTTTCATTCTATAAAGCTCACTGTAGCACCAATATGAAGAATGCAAAGAAGAGGAAGCCGACTAAGGATAAGAGGAGCAGTCACTTGACCCTTGCCTGTTAAGATGAAAATGGATGAGGGCCTGACCTGGACGTACATAATACAGATGAGGAGACATCTTTGAAATGAGGAGGTTGATGTGGCAAGATGTTAACAGTTAATTGGATGAGGAAGGTAAATGGAGAGTGAGGAACCCAAGATTATTTCAAGATCTTAGCCTTGGGCCTTTGCCCAAACAGGCACGTGCCCAATGCTGAATCCATCTGGTACTTTATTCTGAGACTTTAAATCTGGAGTTAGGGGCACAAAGGCAATGCACCTCTGCAATGTTTCAGGACCCCTGAGTCAGCAGGAGAGGTAGCCATCCTGCTGAGATGTTTCTGATTATTATTTTTTCTGCTTATTTGCCCTCTGACTCTGCCTCTGTCTTGGTTTGGATTAGTCCCAGAAGCAGATGTTGAGCTCAGGATTTGAGTGCAAGTATTTTATTAGGGAGACGATGCCTGAAAACACTGGTAGAGGAATGGGAACACCTACCAGGGAAGGGAAAGAAGTCAAGAAACAGTGCACTCTTGAGCAGGTTACCATTGTGAGCATCTGGGGCTCAATTCACTGGGTACCTCTGGGAGACTGGGTAGAAGGTGGTTTTCAAAATATGGTCCTAGGAGCAGCAACATTGGCATCAGCTGCGGACAGGCTAGAAATGCAAGTTCACAGGCTCCCCTCTGACCTACCATATTAGAATCTCTGGGGAATGGAGTCCATTAAACTAGTTTAACAAATGCTCCAGGTGATTCTTATATACATTAAATTTTTGGAACCACTGGTATAGGATATGCCTTAGAATTAGTCCCCATGGACAGCAAAAAGCTGGGGGTATTTTGCTACCAACTCTGGTTCCTTTGGGCCTTTAAAAATAAAAGGAAAGAGTAAATGGGAAATGGAGGTTATACTATAACCTTGAGTGAATTGATTTTTAGGCACATAATAATTCTGTGCCATGAAGCGCTTTCCAGGATCACACCCAAATTTGGCTTACGAGGCAATGTTTTCAAAGCACTGTGGGAAAAGTTGAAATTGGTCTTATTCTGTTTCTTCCCCTGGCTGGCGCCCTACTTCACCAGCTGTCACGTATTTCTTCTCACGTTGAGACCTCTTTTCCTTCTGCTTGACCTGTGGTGAGTTGGGCATCATTTATGAGTCATAGAAAAAAAAAAAGAGAGAACAGGGGTAAGTACATATTAAAGTTGGCATACTTGAAACAAGCTGAATGACAAAGACCCACTAGCTCTTGATGTGAAGTTTTAAGTAACCCTTGGTTAGATTTCTGAAAAGTTTCTGAAAACGTCCTAGACCCAGAGGTCTTTGAAATGAAGACACTGGTTGCTGCCTATATACCCACCTAGGGACGGGTGTGCTGTTTGGAATTTGGCTCTTCCTTTTGTGATGAACTTACTGGATTTCCACAAAGCTTCTGACTGATAGGATTTGATCACTACTCTGGCTTCTCGCATGAAGATTTCACTTGGTTAAAGGGCTAGTGAGAACATTAACACTACGGATTTGCAGATGGCATTCGTGGAGAGAAACACCTAATACCCAGAAGTAAAGAACACACATCTGAGAGGGTATTTCTCTGCTCTCACTTAACAAGTCTTCTTATGTCCCAGTGTGCTGTGCTTTTGTGGATGAATTTTGGATTCGGGAGAGAGAGGAGATGGCAACTGCTGAGGTGGCCGGGAAAAGTCATAGGCATCCTCCCTTCTCCCACATCCTAATCCCATCATTTTAACTGAAAGAAAATCTGCCCATCATTCTTTGAGGACTCAAAGCCAAGCTCTCCCAGTGACAGTTAACAGTAGTTAATTCTGGTTGTAACCGGATCTCTCCCCTTCAATCTCTTCTCTTCTCCGTTTTCACTCTCCCTACGGGATCTCCTCACTCACAGGTCTTTAAATACCACCTAAACCTTGATAAATTCCAAATTTATATCTTCATCTCAGTCATCTTTTTCTCAGATATCCACCTGACTGCTGCCAGCTCCCGTAGCTGGCTCCTAAAACTCAACTTGTCAGGGGCTTCCCTGGTGGCGCAGTGGTTGAGAGTCCGCCTGCCGACGCAGGGGACACGGGTTCGCACCCCAGTCCGGGAAGATCCCACATGCCGCGGAGCGGCTGGGCCCGTGAGCCATGGCCGCTGAGCCTGCGCGTCCGGAGCCTGTGCTCCGCAACGGGAGAGGCCGCAGCAGTGAGAGGCCCGCGTACCGCAAAACAAACAAACAAACAAACTAACTCAACTTGTCTAGAAGAAGGCACCTGATCCTCCTCTAAGGTCCTGAATGTGCTCTTTCTGCAGAGTTTCCCATTTCTAAAAGGCACACATCCATCCACGCAATTGCTCAAGCCAGAAATTTGCGAATCATCTTTGTCAGTTTCCTTTTCCTCATTCTCTGCATCTCTTCAATTATTTAGGGCTGTTGATTCTACCTACAAATGTATCTTGAAGACGTCTGCTTTTCTCCATCTCCATTGCTCCCACACTAGGGCAAGTAGTGGCCCCACAACTAGACTCTCAGCAGCCTTTCTGCAATCCACTCATTACATGGCAGCCAAGGTGAACTTTATAAACATAGAACTTATTGCATCCCTTTCCTGCTTCAAATTCTTCAATGATTTTCGTTGCTTTTAGGATCAAGTTCTAAAGATCTAGAGGCCCTATGATATAAATCTCCAGCCTCAACTCCTGTTTCTCTCTTACTTAAATTCTGTCCTGACTCAAGGACTTTTTCCCTACTCTCAATCTGGATAATTCATATCTCACTCTAAATGCAATTTTTCCAGAGGAAGCCTTCCCTCATTCCACTGAACGGGTTAAAATTGTCCTGCTTATGATGTCGTGCTCATTCAAATTTTCTTTCACAGAATGTATCAAAAGTGATACATTTTCCATATGATTATTTATTTACTAACAATTGCCCAGACTAGGCTATGAGTTTACAAGGACGGAGACCATATCTGTTTTGCTCCCTGCTGAATTGCTAGAACATTTTACAGAGCTAGATACTAAGTGAATACTCAGGTATCTGTTGAATGAATGGATGAATTATGTTGACAGTAGTTAAATTCCAGAATGATTAGAGGTGACAGGATAATTAAGGTGTCCAGAAAGACTCAGGAAAGAGGACTGGCCTGGTGAGCCTGTGTGAGTGGTTAGAGATGGAGAGGGAAAGACGTTTCCTTCCTCTGTTCTGTGTACTAAACTGCAGAGAAGAGATGCAAGGATCACCAGACAAATAGGACCAGAGTGTCTACTTAATGAAGCTAAGCAAGAGTCAGTCATCTCCTGTGATTCAGAGCTCCTAGTAACCCTGTTAGAGAAGCTTCCCTACCTAGAACCTTGGGCCTGATTCACACACCTGGCAACTGGCACAAGATGGGGTGGAGATGGAGAGGAAGATGGAGATGTAGGTGGAGATGGAGATAGAGAAGGGAGGGAGAGAACATAAGGAGAGTGGGAAAGAGTGATCGTATATGGTGGGGAGGCCCTTCCCACACTGAGACAAGAAGCAGAGAAGAAAGACCCTTTCTGCCTGAGAGCCCAAATGCCCAAGGGAGCAAGGGGCCTCTTTGAGGGGGCTTAATGAATGGCAACTGATTAACTAGCCTGGCTACTCCCTCTTTTTTTGGGGAATAGAATAAAGCAGCAGTTGGTGGAATAAGGGGGCTAAGTGCTCATTTTCATATACCCCCCTTATTGGAAAGAAACAGAAGCTCCTCTTCTAGAGGAAAAGCAGTAAGGTTTCTCCCCTTGAGGCCAGGAGGCTGAATGTTATCACATGCCCTGTTAGCACCTGTGGAGAGGATCCTAAGAATTTCCTCCTCTGAACTATTAATATGGTGATTTCCCATTGTACCTTGTATTTACATTATTTATATCCCTTATATTACTAGACAGTTATTATCTCTTTATGACTCAGTATCCCCCAATAGTCTTTGAGCTTTTTGGAGGAAAGACCATGTTTTTTCCACTGTCATAACTTCTAGGTCTATGAAGATTTGGGGGGCACATTTTATACTCAATATTTGCTAAATAAATATGCACATAAAAGAAAAAGTGGTCAGGATCTGAAGATGATGAGATACTATTCATAATATTCCAGCTTTTAGGAGGCTGTCTGTCTTTGCTGGTACTTGTGTAGCTCCCATACTGTTCTGAATCACTAAAGTTAATCCATGATCATTACCGTTCTGTATTTCTCCAAATAATCCATGAGTATATATATATATATATATTGTTTTTTAATTTATTTATTTATTTTTTTGCGGTACGCGGGTCTCTCACTGCTGTGGCCTCTCCCGCTGCGGAGCACAGGCTCTGGACGCACAGGCTCAGTGGCCATGGCTCATGGGCCCAGCCGCTCTGCAGCACGTGGGATCTTCCCAGACCGGGGCACGAACCTGCGTCCCCTGCATCGGCAGGCAGACTCTCAACCACTGTGCCACCAGGGAAGCCCCATGAGTATATATTTTAATACCTCTTTATCCCTAAATAATCCAGGGAGAGACAATAGGAAGTCATGATTCTAGATAAGCAGAGTCCACATAGGTTTGCAGAACCATCCTAAGTTTACAAAAATATCTCTGGGGGTTGTTGCATTGTTTACAAATAATGAACCAAAGTGACTAACCTCTTCATGTGTATTTGAATGAGATTATCCTTTTTATTTTTTAACCCAGGTTTTGTGTGTGTGTGTGTGTGTGTGTGTGTGTGTTGGGAGACACTTGGAAATTAAAATAACTAGTGCCCAGCTTTTAATGAGGACCCAGAAATAATGAGATCATGGAACCAGCATGAACTTGATGCTACACAGCTAATTTAGTCCTAGAATTTCCATGCTACATAACAAGGTAAAGGGCTTAAACTCCACTGAGGTCTCTCTCTTTTTCTAATGATGGATTTCCCAAAACACATGGATGTATGACACAACTGCTCATATTTAAACTAAAAACTATGTTTTTCTCTTTGCTGTATGATCAGTGAAATGTGTCAGTCCCCAAGACACGACCAAACAGCATCAAAGCAGGAGTGAAAATGCAGACGTTGTCTGCTAACACTTCTTAAAGCCACCAGGAGACTATTAAGAGATTTGAGACAAAACACTACAGTAGTAAGAGTCCTAAGAGGGGAAGCTTAGTTGTTAAGAGAGCCACATCCACATGTTTGGGGAGTAGAGAATTGCTGCATGTAGAGCAAAGAGAAAAAAAGCATATTAAGGTATTCAAAGAGGGGTTCTCAGGGATTTTTTTGAAAATTGTTTTAATTTTAGATTTTTTTAGATATTGATACATTAAAATTTTATTTATTACATACTAGATATTTTAAGATATTTAGATATTTTAGAAATTAACATAAGAAAGGATTGGGAAGACACTGGGACACTGAGTTCTATGAGCCAGGTGTCTGTACTTCTTTTTTTTTTTACATCTTTATTGGAGTATAATTGCTTTACAATGGTGTGTTAGTTTCTGCTGTAAAACAAAGTGAATCAGCTATACATATGTCCCCATATCTCCTCCCTCTTGCGTCTCCCTCCCACCCTCCCTATCCCACCCCTCTAGGTGGTCACAGAGCACCGAGCTGATCTCCCTGTGCTATGCAGCTGCTTCCCACTAGCTATCTATTTTACATTTAGTAATGTATATATGTCTATGCCACTCTCTGACTTCATGGGGGGAAGGGTAAGCTAGACAGTTTCTTTTAAAAAGAGATAGATGCCTCGCTCCATGGAAAGGAAGAGGATTGGGGGACATGAGGAAACATTGGAGTGTCTGAACCCAGACCCATGGATTCATATTGGTGCCCTGGGGTGGGGTGGGGTGGAGGTGGGGAGAGGGGATGCTCTGCTAGAAGTTAGAGGACCCGTTTCTACCAGTGAGACTTGAGAAGAAGGTAATCCTGTTTGGGGGAAATATGAGATAATGATATGATGGAAACTGTGAAAAAGAGGTAGCTTCCTACTTCTGAAAGACATTGCTTTGACATTATAAAGATTTGCTTATGGATCACAAGGAATTAATCCTTGTCATGGATATCAGTGTTGATATGCCCCTGGACCACTTGTTTATGTTAGAGAAAGGAGGATCTCAGTAGAGACCAGATATGCTTGGAACACTGTGACAAATGAATGTTCTATAGTCAGAACTCCATCCTTTGGACAAGACTGTATGGACCAAGTCCACACTCAGCATGTCACCATGCTCACACTTTCTTTCATGGAAACTCTTAGGGTGTCTCATAAAACTCCAGGTTGGAAAATCACCAGAATCAATACAATTTAGGATGACCATTGCTGGTGATAGTCGAGGGAAGAGGTTAGTTATCTAAGTTCAACAAGTGTTCTACACAGATTGAGAACATCACAATATCGAGAAGGACCTCAGCCTTCTTCAGCCCTGTTCTTCTTCACCATCCTCTCCAAACAGGAGGATGTTGATGTGAATAGTAAAGTGGAGGGATTGTAAGTGGGCAGTGTTGGGCACATGGTCTCTTCCTTCCTTGGGATTCTTCTCCTCTATCATGCAGTACTCCTGAGATGGGTAAACTATTTAGTCATTAATGCTGAGGACATAAGATGATAGGGAAAAAATGGGACTTAGTGGAATGGGCACTTGATGAGAAAGAAAGAATGCAGGAAGAGAAAGGATGGGACCAATCACAAATTTCACTGACATCACAAGTTGGTGTGGGGCAAGCTTTGCTCACAGTCATCCTCAGTTTTTAGTGTGCTACATCCATTTTTGGTGTTGCCACCTCAAAATGCAGTTTTGCCATCTCTGACCTTATGTATTCAGAGTAAATGTATTCCTGTGAAACTTGAAACCAGCGTATTACAACACCATGCGGATTTCCCAATATGATCAATTCTGGTTGTGTGCTGGCCATAAAGCAGGATCTTTCAACCAAGCATGACAAGGTGCTTTATACCCAGTCTATATTTTTCTCCACCTTTTGCAATTAAAGGAGGGTAGAGAGATGGCTGGCTGGCTGGCTAGAAAACAGAGGCAGAGCCAGAAATAGAACCTAGAAGTCTAACTTCTCTTTTCTACACTCTTTCTAGAATTATGGGACCGTTTCCTTCTTCCTCCTCCTTGTCCCATGGCTCCTCCCACTTGTGACTGTTGTTCACACCAGTACATTACAGAAATGACTTCCCTGGAAGTCAAAAAGATATAATTGTGAAAGCAAAGTTCTGAATTTTCAACAGCCTATATTCTTGGAATGCCAGGATAGGATATTTCTCATCATTGAGAGAGCTGTTCAGAACTCATTATGAAAGTGTTACCAAGAGATTTATACTCATATCTGTCAGATATTATTGGACTGTGTTTCCTTATGTGAAAATTTGTTGTTATGACCCATAGAAAAGAGAGTAAAGTTACATCCTTGGTAGGATTTTCTGAGGATTAAGTGGGATAATTTATATTAAATGCTTAGCTACTTCTAATTTTATGGCTGTAGACGAAAGGGAAAAAGATGCCATGTTGAAACCTTCAATTTAACACCATTCAAATAATTTGAGTTTCACAAATATTTCCTGTGTACCCACTTTGTGTGAAGCAGTGCCTTCTATTCCCGAGAAGAGGAAGTGATAACTGAAATACATCACATTTTAGTTCTATGTGGGTGGTTACGGGCACCACTGTGGAGGAAAACAATATACCAACAATGGTATTGATACCATCTTTGTTAGACATTTCTTTAACATAATGGCTCAGAGCATGGGTTCTAGAACTAGAACTGCCTTAGATCAAATCCTGCCTCTGACTCTTTCTGGCTGTGACCTTGGCAAGTTGTTTGATCAGTGTTGCAATTTCTTCACAATAGTACTTATTTCATAAAGTTGTGGAGATTTAAAAGGTTCAGTTATGTAAGACATTAAGAGTTATGCCTGGCTTGGTGGTAAGTGCGTATTTACTGTTAACTCATCCTTATTCATTGCAGTGTGACCAGTCAGGGTGTACTGTCCTCTGGATGATTTGACTAGCTATCCATCACAGCTTCCCAGGACGAAGCACCTTGGTGGGGCATGGTGTCCTAGAGTCTAGTCCTCCATTTACACGTTCAGACCCCCAGTTTCCTAAATGCGCTGAAACTTAAAAATCTGAAGGCTGATTTATTAATTTGCCACAAAAAAATATAACCACTGTGTAGCGTAGTGGTTAAGAGTATAAACTCCAGGGATGTGTTCTAACTTAGCTTCAGCTCAGACATAGCTGCCTGTTCTTGGGCAAGTTATTTATCCCATCTGAGCTTCATTTTCCTTTCCTGTAAGATTAGGATTTCTCCTGAGGAATGTGATGAGGATTCCATGTTATAAATCATGTAAAGCACTTAGTACATGGGGCAGAAACTAAGAAGACATGTCAATTCCTAGATTCTCCTTTCTGAGTACTCAGGAAGACATTTCTCAGCTTTCCTTGCAGTTAAATGTGATGATGTGACAGTTCCAGCCATTGGAATATGAACACAAGTGACGTGCATCAATTCCAGACTGGCTCAACAAACCTCCATGTGCAATCTTTCCTCTTTCTCTCTATCTACCAGTTGCCTTAATAATCTCTGAAGACTTAGGGGACAAGACTGCCAATGATAGAAGAGGCCAAGTTTCCTGATTAAAAATGTAGATTGGAGCCTCCCTGTTCTTTCCAATTAAAACCCGCAATTCAGCATAAGTGAGGGAGAAATTTTAATACTTTTATTAGGTTAAGCTGTTGAGATATAGGGTTTTTGAAACAGGACTTCTAGCCTAGTGTGTGTAGCACAGTATATGGCTGATCAAAATGATCAACGAATGTCAGCTAATAACCATCGTCAGCAATCAGACCATGATGCTCATGGTCACAATTCTCTCCCCATTTGTGGCTCCACATGAGAAATTAAATAAGGCCTATGTACATTTCTCAGAACACTTATGAGCAAAGGAATCGGAACAAAGGGACGTGGTTGTTAGACCCAAAAGCAATTGCATCTAGGCAACAGTGATACTGACCACTGACAAACAGTAATACAAACCCCACTTGTTCCTCAACAGTGAACTTGCATTGACCATCATGCTTCTACTTTCTGATCCAGTCAAGACAGGGCTAGGTAAACATTGACACATTTGTTCCCTTTGGAGTAGCCTTTTAGAGGTGGCATGCCCATCATCCCCATGGTGCTTGCACAGCCATTCTTCAAGTGAGATCCGAAGCAGTTGATACAGTAGAAGCTTTGACCAAGTTACCAAGAATCAATTTTTTCTCTGTTACATTGATTCACCCTGATGTGCCAAATTGATGTTATGTGTATGCAGTTGGAGATATATTAGTATAAATTATGCTTCCTTGAGGCTATTCCCTAGTCACCTTGATTGGAATTTTGAGCATTTCCCCAAACTCCTTAAGAACTGATTGGTTTATATTGACAGATGGCTTGGGTCATATTTGAGGGAAAGATATTAGTAGTTAATTTTCAGAGAATAGCCTTGTTTTTAAGTTTTTTAAGTCACCTGACTTTTGCCCATACTATTGTCTCCCTGCTTTGATTTCCAGTTATATTTTGTGCCCTTCAAACCTTTACTGAGGCCACTTGACATCATTGGACATTCTTTTACATCTCAGCATTCCCAGGTTATCTGCCAGCTCCTGGGCTTATTTGGGGTTGGTGCTTTCAGAAGCTTGACTAACTCCATGTGATAGCTGGCATGATGTATTGGCACAGCACAGTGGAAACAATGGATTTCTAGAGATTTACCATCTGGACTGCACCATCACATGAGCTTGAGTACTCCAAAAGGGAAAACACGATAAATTTATGCCCTCACATTACTGTAATTCTGTACCACTCAACAATGACATATTAAACATATACTAGGTGCCAAGAAGTAAGAGTATAATTATGAATAAGTTGCAGTTTTGTGCTGGGGGAGCCCATAAGCTTGTAGGGGAGAAATAGGCCTATTATTATTATGTGACTATTGTTTTTAACAGGTAACTTGTTTTGGTTCACTTAAAGAATGCCTGAGTAATGCACAACTTTTGTACCTTTTAACTGAGACATGATTCATATACAGTGAAGCCCACGAATCTTAGGTATAATGCTCAATAAATTTTTACATGTACACTCGTGGGACTATCACCCAGTTCAAGATATAGAACATTTCCAGCACCCCGGAAGGCTTAATCATTCCTCTTATTAGTCAATATGCACCATCATAAAGGATACCTCTGACAAGATAGATTAGTCTTGTGGTTTTGAATTTCATAGAAATGGACTTACATGAACCTGCTTGTGTTTAGCTTCTATTGCCTAATATTGTCTGTAAGATTGATGTTATTGAGTGTGGCCATAGATTCATCCATCTTACTCTTGAATGTTTTGGTTATTTCTACTTTGGGGACTTTATAATAGAGCTACAGTGAACATTCTTGTATAGGCATTTGTTGTCTATATGCACTCATTTTTGAGGGCTTATACACAGAATTGGAATCACTGGGTCATAAGGACACATATGTTTGCTTTAGTAGGTACTGGTAAATAGTTATCCAAAGTATATCAATTTGTATCCTGCCCTAGCAATGTCTGAGAACTCCAGTTTCCCATTCTCACTAAAACTTGGTTTTGTTAGTTAGTTCTTTAGTTTTAGTCATCTTCATGTAGGTGTGATGGTGTTAATCATGGTTTTAATTTTCATTCCCTGATGACTAATAAATTTATTTGTTTATTGACATTTTTATATTCTGTGAACTGCTTTTTCAGTTCATATATTATGTGAACTGCTTTTTAAGAATTTTGCCTTTTAAAAAGTTGAATTATTATTTGTTTCTTTTATTATTTGTAGAAATTCTTTACACCTTCTGACTATGAGTATTTTACAGTATATAGTATTTATTTATATAGTATTTGATATCTATACTTATGTCTATATCTATATCTATATCTAATGTCCTTATAGTTTCTGTAGGAGCTGTAGTGATGGCTCTCTCTTTTTTCTTTTTTTTTTTTCCTTGATCAGTATTGTTTGGAGTATATCAATTTTGTTAATCTTTTAGAAAATTTTTTTTGCTTTTGTTGATTTTTTTCAATTGCCTTTCTCTTTTCTATTTACAGATGTCCATTTTTATCTAATTGATATCTAATTTTATTGTTATTAATTGTTTCACTTACTTTGGGTTTAATTTTTCTTAATTTTTTAACTTCTTGAAAAATGAAATCTTAAAGTATTGGTTTTAAATCTTTTTCTAATACATGCATTATTTTAGCTTTATACCCCACATTTTAACATATGGTAGTCTCATTGCCATTTGGTTCAAAATAATTAATTTTCCTTATTACTTTTCTTTGACTCTTGGATGTGGTTGCAGATTTGCTTACTTCTCCTTTTAGTTCTGTCAACTTTGCTTTATATATTTGGATGCTGTGTTAATTGTACATAAATTTCAGAATGCTGTATCTTCCTGTTTGGTTGTCCCTTTTACTGTTATGAAATGCTCTTCTTTAATTCTTGTCTTGAAGTCTACCTTATCTAATATTAATGTAGCAACCTCAGCTTTCTTTTGATTAGGTTTGTATAGTATATATTTTAAAAATTCTTTTAATTTCAAATTTTTTGTGGACTTATATTTAAGTCTGTCTCTTATATGTAATTTTGGTTAAATTGCCTGGAAATATATGCCTTTTAATTTGACTTTTAAAAACCATTTACATTTAATGTAATTGCTGATATAGATTTTAGGCTTACCATCTTACTTATATTTTATTACATCTGTTTTTTCCTTATTTCTTTTTCCTGTCTTCTTTTAGATTAATCAAGTATGTGTTTTGTAAATACATTATATGTTATAGACTCCACAAGACATTACTATTGTTGTTACTTTAAATAGTTAATATGTATGTTTATATTAATAGTTGTTACCAGATTATTTCTGATAAAAGCTTGAGGTCTGAATGGGGGCAGAATTACCCTGTTACTTGCAAAGTAAAGACTTTGCTTAATGCTTGATGAAGGAGGACATGAAGAAAGAGAGGGAGAGTGGGGGTGGAACAGGAGTTAGTGAGATGGCAGAAGGCCAAGAACTCTCTGATAGGATTTCTTCTTGAAACTCCTAATTGCCAGATCTTTTGTAACTACTACAGAAATATTGAAGTGCTTGCTAAGTATGTATTTTTTATAGAATAATTTATTCATTTATTCAACCATTTTTTCATTCATCTGTAAAACATCAACTGAGCATGTATTTAGGTACTGGGCTAATTGCTTAATATAAAATGACGAAAATAAGATAGACATGGTTCCTGGCTTCAAGGAACTCATAGTCTAGTAGGCAAAACATCTGTACAAACAGATATGAAGAAGTTCTCATTTTATTCAGAAAAATGTTTTGGTAATTTGATTAGGTCACCCATGTCTCTAAAATCTCCAATAGATTTCCGTTAGACTTAGAAAAAATCTAAACCTTTGACGTGATCTGCCACTACCTGTCTCTCTCTTCATCTTTTATGGCCACTCTCTCACATAGCTTTGTCCCAGGACACACAAAATTCATTGCTACCTCAGAGTTTCTGCCCTCATCGTTCTTTCAGTTTACAACATTTGTCTCAAGTTCACCACAAGGCTGATTCCTTCATATCTTCAACCCTCAACTCTATGGTAATTGCATGTCCATAGACAGTCCACACCTGACCACTCTATCTTTATTCTGTCCACCCCACCAAGTAAATTTCATATTACCACAACCTGAAATCATCTCATTTATTAATTTGTTTTGTGTTCCCTCTACTAGGATGTAAATTTCATAATAGTAGAAATCTGTTTTTCTTCACTTCTGTGTTCCAATTTCATTGCATATAGTGGATGTTGAAGACATGAGGGGTTAGATTAGGATGTGACCGGCGGGCACCCCCCCCCATACTCTATTCTCATTCTCCTGTGGTCCTTTCATTCCAAGGCTTTGATAATAGTTGGTGCCAGGATTCTGGGGAAAACTGCTTTGCCATAGACTGTGTGAAGAATTCGGTGCATTATTCTACTTATAAGAGAGAGGGGGAAAATGGTAAGGGTTGGAGTAAAGAAGATATTAGAGGCAGAGTGCTACACTACTTGACTCCTTTAGATGCCCTTCTCTCCAAATTATGAGACTCATGAGTATCGGGTATTGATTATAGAAAGCAAAGTGTTGAATTTCATCCCAAAGTGGTCTAATGATGGACAAAAGCAATAATGGAGGAAGTTAAAGCTTGAGAGATAGAGCAGAGAAGGAGACGTAAAACTCTTGGAGTTGGGCTGCACCCCACAGGCTAACAAGCCCTGTACTTGCCCAGCCTCAAGACTGAAGAGCCCAGAGTCAGCGACAGAGACATCAATGGTTTAAGGGATAAGGAGGATCTTACATGTCTGAAGCAAGGTCCTGGAGTGATACCCTGGCTGTGTGCGGCGGATAACAGGCAGGACATGAAGATATGGCAACAGTCTTCCCTGGGGCGGGTTGGGGAGTGGAGAGAGAGGTTACCAGTTATAGGGGAAACTGAAGTCAGGTTGGCTTATCAGTTACCAGGGAAACCAGCAGAGGAGCAAGCCTCTCACTGCCCCTTTGATAAGCTATCCTGGTGGGGATGTTCTGATCTAAAGATTGGAAAAATCACTGGCTGGGGCTGGGGGCAAGTGTGTAGGCATTTACTGATTAGGATCTATGATTAAGAGGGAAGGTCAGTCATGTGAGTAGGGTATAGGTGAGGCAGGGACAGGTCAAGCGGGGATGTACAGAGAGCAAGAGAATAGTCATCTTTAGTGGCCTGATCATATGCTTGGGAATTAGCAGAAATATTGAGGGGGCACTTCCTGAGGCCATGCAAGTGGCAATTCAAGACAATTTTGCCTAGCTTTCACGGGGTAGGGAGATAATGATAATTAAAATCTGCGATACATAAAGGAATTGTGCCACAAAAAGATATTCTAAAATGTGGAGCAAATGACTGAGAAATGATTAAGACTGTCCACTGGATGTGGGAAGGGGACTGTTCTGTAAAGTCTTTTCATACCGTCTGTAATGACTAAAATAAGTCTTGAAGAATCAGTCGATATTTTCCAGGTAGACAGAGTAGTTGTGAGTGAAGAGTGTTTCAAAAAGAGACATGTGCAAAAGCATAGTGGTGTGAATCAGTATTCATTAAAAAAAAAATTCATTCAGTCACCTTTAGAGAGTTCCCACTAATCGCCGGACTCTGGACCGATCGTGTAACTGCAAGGATTCAGACTGGCTGGCATGCAGGCAGCAGAACTGGGTAGAAGTTCAGAGCATAGGTTTTGGCGTCAGACACACTTGAGTTCAAATCTCAGCTCTACTACTTTGGAGTTGTGCAGACTTGGGCAAGTTATTCAATCTCTTTGTGCCTTGGTTTCCTCATCCATCAATACTTGCTGTGATTATACAGGAGAAAATGTATGTAGAGTACTTTGCCCAGTGCCTATATGTGACCAAATGTCAGCCACTAGTACTTCTTCCATGTTGTTAATTTGGTAGAAATGAGTACAGAATACTTGCATGGGTGTACAAGATAATGAACTTTTTGTAACCACTGACAGGTCTTTTTTGTACATCATTATGGGGAAAACAAGAAGCTTTTCCAAACTCCTCTCCTGGGACCCGGGGTGGGGATTCTTGATCTCATTCCACTGGTTATGAAGAGTTTTCACACGGAGGCAAAGCATCCTTTTACTTCTCTCCCGGGGGGTAGGGAGAGTTGCTGTGGGGGGGATACATCTGCACCACAGCTTTTCTGGGTAAACTGATCACTCCCTACTGATTTGTTATCATGCTAAAAGCGTCTCCTCCCTTCCTTTCTGGAGCTTTTGCAGCTGTTCCTGGAGGAAGACTCAGTTGAAAGGGGTTGTTACGGACCTGGAACAGCTGGGATCTTTAATGATCTGTCAGCAGCTCACAGCAAAGTTCCAACACCCTGAGGTAATGATGAGGGTGGTGGAAGACTCAGAGGAGGAGCTGATTCTGCAATCAGCTGAAAGCTGCTTTGAAATCTGGTGACACAGCTATTGAGAGACTAGCATGGGGAAGGCTGAGGAGAGGAGAGATTCTTCTCTATGGATGACTTGAGGGAAGACACATGAGATCCTGTGGGAGACTTCCAATATGGGCAGTGGGGGAGAACTCCTGGGGCCGAGAAATTACAGGCTCATAATTAGCTGGTCAGAGCAATCAATAGTCACATCGATTGTCATTTGCTTGCAAATTGCCCACCTGGTGTCCCTCAGAAGATCTTGGCCACAAGACTTAGATTGCTGATTCTGAAGGTTGTGAACAATAATTACTCTCTGTCCCATCACCTGTCACAGTACCAGCCCCAAGACACTTGGTCACTGGATTCCAAAACAGAGTACAAAGGACTGAGTAAGTTAGTATAGAGAGTGGTGTTTCCTCTTGCAGGCATGCATGGTCTGATGGCCCCATTTGTTTGGTTTTCAAGAAGACTAATAATAAGTTAAGAGATCCAAGGCCCTGCTATTTTTAAATTGCTTACATACCCAGGGATTACCACCCTATGTTTTTCAGGCTTTTTTTGTTTTGTTTTGTTTTGTTTTCTTTGGTTAGGGTTAATGAGAAAAGCCCAACTCAAATGAATAAATGAGAAACTGTTTGTGTCAGTGAAAATTTAAGTCAAAAGGGATTTTGTTTGTTGGTAAATTCAGAGGATGACAAGATTTGGACATGGCTCAATCCAGAGGCTCGTGATGTCTTCAGGACTCAGTATTTCTCTATCGTTATCCCTCAGTTTTACATTTTTCTATGTTATTCTTTATGCGGGAGGTTTCCCCCAGAAGGTGGCAGAGAAAGCCACTAGTGGCTCTAAGGCTTTATTCTACTAGCTTCCACAAGCCCAGCCTAAAGAGGGAACTCCTTTCTCAAAGGTTTCAGTGTAAAGGACCCTCATCAGTTAAACTGCCATGTGTAACTCTTGGAACCAATCATGGTGCCTCTTACTAGCAAAGCCTGAGTCCCAGATGAGTCTGTCCTTGAAAGGGATAATAGGGTCATTGCCATATGAGCAACATGAATGAAAGTGAATGTTGTGATGGTTCCCTAATGGCAACTTGGGGTGCAGCAAGCAGAACCTGAACGAATGTGTGCTGGGGAGGCAAAAATTCCAGATGTTCTACTCCATGCCTAAACCAGGTTTCAAGTCTGTACTGCTCTTCCAATCGTGAGTCCCCACAACAGAGGATTGAAAGTCTGGTTCAATTCAATTCCACAAACATTTACCAGGCGCTTACTACGTGCCAAGATCCATGGGAGGCCCTGGGAAAGCAAAGATGAATGAAACATAAACTCTGCTGTCAGAGATCTCACAGTTTGATGACTAAGACTAATAGTACGGATGAGGTTCTATAGTGGTGGGATGGACAAAATCCCATAAAAACACGAACATCAAACACATTGATTGATAGCTGGCTGGGGACTGAGAAGACCCCCCTCAGAGGGTCTTCAGGACTTGGAGTCTCGAAGTGTGATAGTAACTCCTCAGTACCTCCTCAGCCAGTAGCTCAGCCTGGCTGGCACCTTGATTTTGGCCTTTCAAGACCTTCAGCAGAGAGCTCAGTTGAATCTGCCCAGTTTTCTGAAATCCAGAACTGGGAGTTAATAAGTGGGTGTTGCTTTAAGCCACTAAGTTTCTGGTAATTCATTCTGCATGAATGGAAAACGAATATACATGAGAACAATGAACAATTCATCATGAGGTTGTACCTAATTGACTCTAAGACTCTCACAGAAGTGTAGGCTCCTTGGGGCTGAGATTGTGTCTTGTATTTACCACTATATAGCCAGCACCCATCACTCTGCCTGGTACACAGAAGACAAACAAGAAGCAGTTGAATGAATGAATATGTGAACGATCAGTTCTAACCGCTATTAGACAAAGGGTACACTTTTCACACCCTCTAGATGCTAGTGAGCATATAGCCTATCTGTGTGTGTGCCACCCTGCCTGCAAGCCTGAATTCCCAAGATGACCCGACAGCAGCCAAATGCCCATTTCCTAAGCCAACAAATTATTTTGGAATACCAGTCCAGTGCTGTGCTAGCCTTTCTGCAGGTACAACCCAGCAGCTGAAAGATATGCCTCCTATCTTCAGGAAGGTTGCTGACTTACTGGCAAGTGAAGATCATCAAATGGAATATAATTAGAGGCAGTGTGTTATGGGAAGAAAAGCAGTGGATTTGTTTTGTTTTGTTTGCTTATTTTACTTTATTTTTTTTCTCAATTTTATACACATCAGTGTATACATGTCAATCTGAATCTCCCAGTTCATCCCCCCCCACCCCCTCCCCGCTGCTTTCCCCCCTTGGTGTCCATACGTTTGTCCTCTACATCTGTGTCTCAACTTCTGCCCTGCAAACAGGTTCATCTGTACCATTTCTCTACGTTCTACCTACACGCGTTAATATACGATATTTGTTTTTCTCTCTCTGACCGACTTCACTCTGTATGACAGTCTCTAGATCCATCCACGTCTCAACAAATGACGCAATTTCATTCCTTTTTATGGCTGAGTAATACTCCATTGTATATATGTACCACATCCTCTTTATCCATTCGTCTGTCAATGGACATTTAGGTTGCTTCCATGACCTGGCTATTGTAAATAGTGCTACAATGAACATTGGGGTGCATGTGTCTTTTTGAATTATGGTTTTCTCTGGGTATATGCCCAGGAGTGGGGTTGCTGGGTCATATGGTAATTCTATTTTTCATTTTTTAAGGAACCTGCATACTGCTCTCCATAGTGGCTGTATCAATTTACATTCCCACCAACACTGCAGGAGGGTTCCCTTTTCTGCACACCCTCTCCAGCATTTGTTGTTTGTAGATTTTCTGATGATGCCCATTCTAACTGGTGTGAGGTGATACCTCATTGTAGTTTTGATTTGCATTTCTCTAATAATTAGTGATGTTGAGCAGCTTTTCATGTGCTTCTTGGCCATCTGTATGTCTTTTTTGGACAAATGTCTATTTAGATCTTCTGCCCATTTTTCAATTGAGTTGTTTGTTTTTTCAATATTGAGCTGCATGAGCTGTTCATATATTTTAGAGATTAATCCTTTTTCCATTGATTCGTTTGCAAATATTTTTTCCCATTCTGAGGGTTGTCTTTTTGTCTTGTTTATGGTTTCCTTTGCTGTGCAAAAGCTTTGAAGTTTCACTCGGTCCCATTTGTTTATTTTTGTTTTTATTTCCATTACTCTAGGAGGTGGATCAAAAAAGATCTTGCTGTGATTTATGTCAGACAGTGTTCTTCCTATGTTTTCCTCTAAGAGTTTTATAGTGTCCAGTCTTACATTTCGGTCTCTAATCCATTTTGAGTTTATTTTTGTGTATGGTGTTAGGGAGTGTTCTAATTTCATTCTTTTACATGTAGCTGTCCAGTTTTCCCAGCACCACTTATTGAAGAGACTGTCTTTTCTCCATTGTATATCCTTGCCCCCTTTGTCATAGGTTAGTTGACCGTAGGTGCATGGGTTTATCTCTGGGATTTCTATCCTGTTCCATTGATCTATGTTTCTGTTTTTGTGCCAGTACCATATTGTCTTGATTACTGTAGCTTTGTAGTATAGTCTGAAGTCAGGGAGCCTGATTCCTCCAGCTCCATTGTTCTTTCTCAAGATTGCTTTGGCTTTTCAGGCTCTTTTGTGTTTCCATACAAATTGTGAAATTTTTTGTTCTAGTTCTGTGAAAAATACCAGTGGTAATTTGATAGGGATTGCATTGAATCTGTAGATTGCTTTGGGTAGTAGAGTCATTTTCACAATGTTGATTCTTCCAATCCAAGAACATGGTATATCTCTCCATCTATTTGTATCATCTTTAATTTCTTTCATCAGTGTCTTATAATTTTCTGCATACAGGTCTTTTGTCTCCTTAGGTAGGTTTATTCCTAGATATTTTACTCTTTTTGTTGCAATGGTAAATGGGAGTGTTTTCTTAATTTCACTTTCAGATTTCTCATCATTAGTGTATAGGAATGCAAGAGATTTCTGTGCATTAATTTTGTATCCTGCTACTTTACCAAATTCATTGATTCGCTCTAGTAGTTTTCTGGTAGCATCTTTAGGATTCTCTATGTATAGTATCATGTCATCTGCAAACAGTGACAGTTTTACTTCTTTTCCAATCTGGATTCCTTTTATTTCTTTTTCTCCTCTGATTGCCATGGCTAGGACTTTGAAAACTATGTTGTATAATCGTGGTGAGAGTGGATATCCTTTCAGTTTTTCACCATTGAGAATGATGTTTGCTGTGGGTTTGTCATATACGGCCTTTATTATGTTGAGGAAGGTTCTGTCTATGCCCACTTTCTGGAGGGTTTTTATCATAAATGGGTGTTGAATTTTGTCAAAAGCTTTTTCTGCATCTATTGAGATGATCATATGGTTTTTATTCTTCAGTTTGTTAATATGGTGTATCACGTTGATTGATTTGTGTATATTGAAGAATCCCTGCATCCCTGGGATAAATCCCCCTTGATCACGGTGTATGATCCTTTTAATGTGTTATTGATTCTGTGTGCTAGTAATTTGTTGAGGATTTTTGCATCTATATTCATCAGTGATATTGGTCTGTAATTTTCTTTTTTTGTAGTATCTTTGTCTGGTTTGGTATCAGGATGATGGTGGCCGCGTAGAATGAGTTTGGGAGTGTTCCTTCCTCTGCAATTTTTTGGAAGAGTTTGAGAAGGATTGGTGTTAGCGCTTCTCTAAATGTTTGATAGAATTCACCTGTGAAGCCACTGATAGAATTCACCTGTGAAGCCATCTGGTGCTGGACTTTTGTTTGTTGGAAGATTTTTAATAACAGTTTCAGTTTCATTACTAGTGATTCATCTGTTCATATTTTCTATTTCTTCCTGGTTCAGTGTTGGAAGGTTATACCTTTCAAAGAATTTGTCCGTTTCTTCCAGGTTGTCCATTTTATTGGCATAGAGTTGCTTGTAGTAGTCTCTTAGGATGCTTTGTATTTCTGCGGTGTCTCTTGTTCTCTTGTAACTTCTCCTTTTTCATTTCTAATTTTGTTGATTTGAGTCATCTCCCTCTTTTTCTTGATGAGTCTGTCTAATGGTTTATCAATTTTGTTAATCTTCTCAACGAACCAGCTTTTAGTTTTATTGATCTTTGCTATTGTTTTCTTCATTTCTATTTCATTTATTTCTGCTCTGATATTTATGATTTCTTTCCTTCTGCTAACTTTGGGTTTTGTTTGTTCTTCTTTCTCTAGTTCCTTTGGGTGTAAGGTTAGATTGTTTATTTGAGATTTTTCTTGTTTCTTGAGGTAGGCTTTTATAGCTATAAACTTCCCTGTTAGAACTGCTTTTGCTGAATCCCATAGGTTTTGGATCGTCGTGTTTTCATCGTCATTTGTCTCTAGGTATTTTTTGATTTCCTCTTTGATTTCTTCAGTGATCTCTTGGTTATTTAGTAATGTATTGTTTAGCCTCCATGTGTTTGTGTTTTTTACGTTTTTTTTCCTGTAATTGATTTCTAATCTCATAGCGTTGTGGTCAGAAAAGATGCTTGATATGATTTCAATTTTGTTAAATTTACTGAGGCTTGATTTGTGACCCAAGATGTGATCTATTCTAGAGAATGTTCCATGTGCACTTGAGAAGAAAGTGTAATCTGCTGTTTTGGGATGGAATGTCCTATAAATATCAATTAAATCTATCTGGTCTATTGTGTCATTTAAAGCTTCTGTTTCCTTATTTATTTTCATTTTGGATGATCTGTCCATTGGTGTAAGTGAGGTGTTAAAGTCCCCCACTATTACTGTGTTACTGTCGATTTCCTCTTTTATAGCTGTTAGCTGTTAGCAGTTGCCTTGTGTATTGAGGTGCTCCTATGAAGATATAATTGTTATATCTTCTTCTTGGATTGATCCCTTGATCATTATGTAGTGTCCTTCTTTGTCTCTTGTAACATTCTTTATTTTAAAGTCTATTTTATCTGATATGAGTATTGCTACTCCAGCTTTCTTTTGATTTCCATTTGCGTGGAATATCTTTTTCCATCTCCTCACTTTCAGTCTGTATGTGTCCCTAGGTCTGAAGTGGGTCTCTTATAGACAGCATATATATGGGTCTTGGTTTTGTATCCATTCAGCAAGCCTGTGTCTTTTGGTTGGAGCATTTAATCCATTGACATTTAAGGTAATTATCGATATGTATGTTCCTGTGACCATTCTCTTAATTGTTTTAGGTTTGTTTTTGTAGATCCTTTTCTTCTCTTGTGTTTCTGACTTAGAGAAGTTCCTTTATCATTTGTTGTAGAGCTGGTTTGGTGGTGCTGAATTCTCTTAGCTTTTGTTTGTCTGTAAAGCTTTTGATTTCTCCATCAAATCTGAATGAGATCCTTGCCGGGTAGAGTAATCTTGGTTGTAGGTTCTTCCCTTTCATCACTTTAAGTATATCATGCCACTCCCTTCTGACTTGTAGAGTTTCTGCTGAGAAATCAGCTGTTAACCTTATGGGAGTTCCCTTGTATTTTGTCTGTCATTTTTCCCTTGCTGCTTTCAATACTTTTTCTTTGTCTTTAATTTTTGCCAATTTGATTACTATGTGTCTCGGCATGTTTCTCCTTGGGTTTTTCCTGTATGGGACTCTCTGCACTTCCTGGACTTGGGTGGCTATTTCCTTTCCCATGTTAGGGAAATTTTCGACTATAATCTCTTCAAATATTTTCTCAGGTCCTTTCTCTCTCTCTTCTCCTTCTGGGACCCCTGTAATGCGAATATTGTTGCGTTTAATGTTGTCCCAGAGGTCTCTTAGGCTGTCTTCATTTCTTTTCATTTTTTTTCTTTATTCTGTTCCACAGCAGTGAATTCCACCATTCTGTCTTCCAGGGCACTTATCCGTTCTTCTGCCTCAGTTATTCCGCTATTGATTCCTTCTAGTCTAGTTTTCATTTCAGTTATTGTATTGTTCATGTCTGTTTGTTTGTTCTTTAATTCTTCTAGGTCTTTGTTAAACATTTCTTGCATCTTCTCGATCTTTGCCTCCATTCTTTTTCCGAGGCCCTAGATCATCTTCACTATCATTATTCTGAATTCTTAAAGCAATGGATTTGTAATGAAAGGATCTGGGTTTGAGACCTGGCTCTGCCACTTACTAGCCATATGACTTTAAGCTATTAGATAATCATTTTTGAGCCTCAGTCTGCTCATCTCTTGGGGCATAATGGTAGTGTTTATCTCTCATTGCTATTATGACACTCATACAAAATGTTTGAGAAAAGCAATTTGCAAACTAAAGTTATAAGTCCATATTAGTAACAAAAGGGTTAGTTAAAGATAACCCTAGACATTGCTAGAGAGTCTGGCTTGGGTTGCGATTTCAAAGAAGCCATGGGTGTGATTTGATAAAAGGCAGCAAGGGCATGGAAAGGGGTGGGGTGGCTTTGGGGCAGAATTATATCCAGAATCCATTGTTTTTGAACAATTTAGTGCACAACCTTAAATGGCTTTTCACCTCCTGGGAATCACCTGTGTTCAACAAGTGCTGGAAAATTTGGCAAACTAAGAACAAAGAGACCTTACTATTCTTGTATTATTCAAGGTTTCCATCTTTTCACCGTGGCTGGAGCAATCCAGTGCTTCTGAAGATTTTAGAGAATAACTGATCTCAATAAAAATGCAAATTGCTTGCTTAGGGTAATTACCAAATTTTTATTGACAGCCTGATGGGGTCAGTCATTAAGGTCAAACTAAATTTCTTTCCTGCCAGAAAGAAATGACTAGAAGCAGAGTCCCCTTGTATGGCTTTTCCAGGGACTTGCTCCAATTAGTCTAGACCCTAGGTTTGAGGCAGTCAGGAGGCAAAGCAACTTCCAAAGTCTTAGGATCCCTACTCCTTTTCTGTTTGGTAAACTCCTAACCACACTTTGATGGTGCAGGGTGGGGCTGGGGCAGGGGGAGACGCTGAGGAAATGTTTTAAGGTCACTGCAAGATAATAACAATGATAAGAAGGCATACAGAATGGTGTGAATCTCAGCCAAAAGCCTCGAGCAGGCTGAATTGAGGTTGAGGTACCAGCTGTAGGATGGTGATGGACATCTGTTGGTTTGTCTGCATTATATCCTTTCTGTCTTCTTCTGGTAATATAACTCTTCTTTTCTCTGGAGCCTGAGTAGGGCTAACCCATCTGGCCCTCTGCTCTAGCCACAGTGGTGGGCATGTGACCTAGATACATCCAGTAAAGTACCCAAACCTTTTGGCCATAGTGATTCAAGAATGGATACATGGCCCAGGCTGAACCAATCAATCAAAACATTCCCTGATCCCCTTTTGACCTAGTTAACAGGGAACATGTCTTTTTAGGCTGCTGGAGTTGCTAGGCTAGATCCTGGGCTCTTGGAAACCATCATTGAAGAGACACCATAGAAGACATACCTAAAACATGGAGAGGGAGAGACCGAGCCCTGATGCCTTATTTTGAACCTCTGGGTCCAGTAACATCTGAAGTCACTCATTTGATTTCCCTGTTATAGACACTAAAATTCTTTTTTTGCATAAGTTAGTTTGTCAAACCTCTATTTGTTGCAATTGAAAGTGTTTTAACTCATATAAATACCAAGTCCAAAGATCAAAAAGCTTCCCACTTGGCAATACACACATTTACTCAGTCTAGAGCCATCTAGGCGTTAAGTACAGGGCATTATTCTAGATGTTAGCAGCTACTAAGATTCATTTAACTATCCGTCAATAAGCATGACTGGGGTACATGCATCAATCAGATGCTGTGGAGGCAGAAGTTATTATGTCACATTCTTTTTTGCCCTTGAGGACGTTACAATTTAGGAAGACATATAAACAAATCACTAAAGTAAAGTCTCAACATGTTTTGAGAGTTCAGAGCATAATGCTTCATGGTTAAAGATTACTTCCAAAATCGGATAGTGATACAAAAATCTAAAACATGGTTCTTGCTGTTACTGAGTTTGCTGTTAAGATAAGAAGGAAAGGCATTCAACAAAAATGAAAACTCATATGCTAGAAAACAGTGTGGGATTGGAACCCAGTGGATGGTGGTATAGTCAGTGGCTATGGAGCTTAGACAAGGGAGAGATCCCAGAGAACTACCATTCATCCGGGAGGACTTCGCGGAAAAGGTTAGCCTTGGAAGGGGCTTTCAGGACCAGGCTGGATTCTTACTTGTTGCACGTGATGCAGCTGGGGACTTTAAATCTGGATAGGCAAATCAGGAAGAGGGTGTACTGGTGGCCTCAACCAAGAAGATCAGTCTTTTCTGGTGGCTGGAAGCCCTTCAGGGGAGGCTGGAGATCCTAAGGTGAGGATTTGTCATTAACAAAGCCTGGATATTCAGAGATCTCCGAACACCTCCATATTAGATCAAGTTTACTTTCATCTACAAGGATGAAAAAAACAAAGACCTAAAATATCAGTGGTTTAAACAAGAGAGATGTTTATTTCTCACTCAGATGACTGCACATAAGCTTTTGGGGGCTGACGTGGTTTCTCCAGGGCTCAGGAAATTAAGCTTCTAATATGTTGTCGTCTGCTTTCTCGAGGGTAGTGCCCTTGTCCACGTTGTTCAAGATGGCTCACTACTATGTTTGAATCTCTTACAGGGAGTGAGAAAGAAGAAAGGGGACTCACTTCCCTCTCCTATAAAGGCAGGACTTAGGAGTGCATTCATCGTTACTGCTCATATTCCACTGGCTAGAACTCAAGTCACATGGACACAGCTAGCTGCAAGAGGGGCTGGGAAATGTAGTTTTATTCTGAGCACCTGTGTGTTAAAACCCAGGGATTCTAGATTTGAGGAAAAGTGAAGCATAAATATTAGGACACAACCAGTCTCTGTTACAACTTCCTTTTCCAGGAGGCTGTTGAGGGGTTAAAGACTAAGAAACACATGCACTGAAACCCTTAACAAGGGCTAATCCATTTTCTTCCTTTTTCCAGCCCCACCCATTAGCCTCCTTATGAAACTGGGAAAACGTAAGGAGAAGAGAGAGAATATTTGTTGAACACTGTTCCAGGAACTTTCTGCAGCAATTTAATCTTCACACCACCATTATGAAATAGGCATGCTTATCCCCACTTTAAAAACAATAATCTGAGATTCAGAAACAAGATATAGAGGTGGGGAACTAGCATTATTGACCCATTAGAAAGAATCAGACACTTTATATTCATTAAATATGCCCAACATTTAATGTTTGTTAACTCATTAAGTCCTCACAATTCAGACAGATAAATATTATTTCCTTTTGCATATGGGGAAACCAAAATTGGGAAAATAAGCCTGGAATTTGAATTTACTTCTAACACCAAAAGCCAAAGTATTTCTATGGTACAAACACACTACATCCCACCATTGTCAGCTACAACTTTTTCGGTGTGAGTTGATTCCTTTATTTGCTTACTAATTAATTAATCGATCCATCACTTCAACAAAAGTTTTTTAAGCACCCAGGATGTGTCAGGCTCAAGTCTCTGACCTCTTATTGCTCACATTCTCGGTGGGGAAATTGAATCCCCATTGAATCCATTGAAACAAACCCTTATTGTATGCCTATTATGACTAAGACTGGTTTTATAAAGACAAGTACAATGCTTGGCATATAGCAGCACTCAATAAATATTGAATTAATTAAAGACATAACCCTCAGGGAGGGACTTCATGGTCTATTAGTTCAGATTCAGAACAATGTGAATGTGGGAAGGGATGCTACTTGCTACAGCTGTGAACTGAAAGGCTGTCTTTAGATGTGCTGGGTGTGAAGAGCTGCCAGAGTCAGGACCGTCTTCTCAACGTCTCCCATGTACACTCTGCTTCTCTGAGCTCCCTGTGAGTAGCAACTGCTCTAAAAACCAAGCACATGCAGAACCCACGCAAGAAACAGGACAGGAGCATAGAGCCAGTGACTAGCAGTTGAGTTCATTCCTTGGCCTGTCGGGGTTGCCTTTTTGTACTAAATATCTGGCCATGATTTCAGGGTGACTAAGGGCAACTCGAGAAAGAAAAAAGAAATAAAAGAACAAGAACCCCTTAAACACATCTCTATCAAATCATCCATAGATTTGGTAATGAACACAAGACATTCCTGAATCCGACGGGCCCAACATCGGGGGAATGTTGCTGAATACATTCTGTTTCTTGCCTTTTCAGTTCTTCCCTCCACCTCCTACCTCCCTCCAGGGTGTACTTCTGAACCACCTATCTAAGAGTTATCCATGCTACAGCCAAGGGAGAGGATGGCTTCCTCATGGAGATTTCTTGAAAGAAGATATGAATTTTAATGTCTTGATGGATGCCCAGGTGGAAAAAAAGTATGAAAAGGAAGAGAGAGCCCTGAAATAGAACGTTTCTAGAATGGAAAATGAAGTGAGAGGGTGCAGGAATTCTCATTATTCTAGGCACCTCTATGGACCTGCTGGCTTTTTAGTGGAATGATCACTGTCTCTATTCCTATTTGATGGTTGGGCTGTTGACAGTTGACAAGAGAATCTCTGATTCTGAAAGAGGAAAAATGGAGGGTAATAGTAATTCTTGTTGAACTTCGGGGTCTTCTTTTAACCCATCTCAATGCGACTGTGTTTTGAGTTGGGGAAAGAACTAACAATGATTTCTTTAGGGATAGAAACTTTTAGTTACACTGCGAGTGCACACCTCCAGAGTGCTATCCAGTTCGGAAGATCTGTAGGGGGAGAGGGAAAAAATAAAATCCACCAAGCAAAGCAGTCAATCCAAATGTTTATATCTAAAATCAGTGGTACCAGTAACTTAGACACCTCAGAAATTTACACACCAATTCCTATGTAGCTACCACTGAAACAGGATTTTTGGAATCTTTCTTATTTTCTTCAAAATGCCTTTACAGCCATGATTTGTGCTCCTCAGTAAAATAATTCTAGTTCTTCTTTGTTTGAAAATACATTTGCATATTAGGAAGGGTGGTAAGGAAATAGAAAAAAAAGAAATACAGTTGATATCTTAGCATGACAAAATAAATTGCATTCTTTTAAATGATCAAACAACCTATGTTCATCGTAGGAAATGTCAAAAATTACAAAGAAGAAAAAAGAATTTTCCTGTAATCCCAGCCACAATGAAAAACACTTGTAACATCTTTCAGGCTTTTTAATACCTACATATGTGGCAGGTTAGATGACTCATTATCACAGCTGAGGTGGGAGAGAATAAAAAGGTAATTAATTTCCCCATCTTTCCCATTCCACCCCTTCCATTTCTATCCTCTTCTCTCAAGACGCTCATATTCTTCTGAGGAAAAAAAAAATCAAAAAACACTCTCGCCTTTGTCTTCCAAGGTTTAACCTCATTTGTGTTTGGGTTTGTGTATGTCTTGAGTGTGCATGTGTATGTGAATTGGGTTGGAAGGATGAAGATTGAGAGTTTATTTGGTCTTAGGGGTCTTCAAAGAAATAACCAACCAAGGCTTTAATTTGGAAGATTAGGCTTGTCATGGAATTAAGACAGAAATGTGCTCCATGGGGAGGAGAGAGAGCAACTGGAGCTTAAGTATAAAGGGTAGAGTAGCCCTAGAAGAGAGCTGATGTGTCCAAAGGAGGTTGAAAGGAGAGACTGGAGGTTGAAAGGGTCAGAGATCTGCACCCCTCCCATCCGCACCCTGGAGTGGCAAAACCTCTGGTGATGTGTCCCTGGGGAGAGAACACTGAACATCACTGCTTTGAGATCAGGGCCAGAAACTTCCTGTAGCCAAGCCTGTGACAAGTCCAGGGCTATGAGGGACCCCCCTCTTTCCATCTCCAGAACTGCAGCCCTTGTCAATATCAAGATGTCCTATGAGGAACTGTGGCAACAGAGGCACTTGACCATGATCTAGAGATAGGCACCTCTTCCACTTCTTAGTACCACATTAGCCCTGGCTTAGTAGGACGGTCCAAGGGAAAGTGTGTATGTGGGTGCAGGGGAAGGGGTATGAACCAACAGTCCCTGACGTGGTTCTTCCTTCCAGCCAGGTAGGATGGGACTCTAAGCCAGATTTCATCCGATTTAGAAAAATAAAGATAAGTGGTGATTCTTGCATCTGTATGGAAGGAGCAAATTCATGCCTGGTATAGATGTATTTTTCAAACACAGTAAGGAATGGAGTCACACTGTATAATGTATCATGATCATTCCATGCTGTTACATGTTCTTTTGCAACATAATTTAAAGTAGCTGCATAATAACTCATTGTGTAGCCAAGGTATAATTTGTCTACTTCCCTATAATTAGATATTTAGGTGGTTTCTACTAGTCTTATACAAATTTCTGAGATAAACAATGCTACTGCTATATGTCTTTACTCACATCCCTTATTTCATTAAGATAATTTCCAAAAGAATTCCTGAGTCAAAGATTTTACAGAATTCTGAAGTTCTTGAACTCTTGATACATGTTAATAAATCTTCCCACAGAGGGAGTATCTTACTTTTCACCACCAGAAATTGCCCATTTCCTGGCACTCTGTTCAAGCCTGGGAAGTAACATTTTTTAAATGTTGGAAGTTGGATCGCTGAAGAATGGTATTGCCATCTTTTAACACTCTTTTTAAAATAAAAGGGCCATCATTTCTTTTCATCACTCCCTTAGCTTCAGACTTTTGTCTGCTTTATAGACCTGATCTTTCTTAATAGATCAGGGATTGCCCGGCTGAGGACACATCACAGGATGTGTTGTGTGCCTTCTAGTAAGATGGTTCCACCTAGATGTGAAGGAGTTGGGGGCTGGGGGCAGGACAGAAGTGTTCCTGGCTTAGCAACCGCTTCCCAGCCAAGATTCTCCATTATAGAAGAGGAGGTACGTGTCTTGGGGGGCAGGTAGCCATCTTTGTAACAACTACTTGCAAACTGTATGCACCTGGATGGGTTACTTCACCTCTCTATGTGTCCATGTTCTCATCTGTCAGATGAGAAGATAATCATTTAGAGAAGATAATCATATCTACCTCACTGGCTTGTTGGAAGACCAAATGGGACAGTTCTTATAATGCTCTGTGCAGAGTGGTGGCACATAGTAAGATCTCAGGAAGTGTCAGGTGTTCTTATAAATATCTAAGTCTTTATTTGGGGAGCCTATGTTGGGATTTCACCTTTTTTAAGATTGTAGGCATTATCTGTGGTTCATTTATCTGTATATGTATGATGACTTGTTTTCCTTAATAAAATTTTAGTTTTTCAAGAAATGTACACGACAAAAATTTAGAAGTTTAAAATAGAGAAAAAGAAATCCAAAACTGCAATTCTTTTCTGTATTCTTTCTAGTCTTTCTTTATTTGCATGTGTTCACATAGCTATAATCATCACATGTATATAATTTGAACCCTAGTTTATGCAGTTATGTTAATTTTATATTGACATTTTGTCTTTATATTTGGCCTTTCTGGTGTTTCTATAGTATTCCCTTGAGTGAATGTCCAGTAGTTTCTGTGATGATTCTTTTAACATTGAACATTTGGGGATGTTTCTAATTTTTTGCTATCATAAATAGCATGATTGTAAACATTGTTTTCACATGGTGTTTTACATATTTTGACTTATTCTTTAGGGTTTGGGACCAGAAATTAATTGCCAAATTGCATTTACCAACTGACAACGCCACCAACAAGGTGAAAATACATTTTACCGCACTCTAGGTAGCAAGGCGTTCTAGCTTTCGGTTATAAATATCATGCAGACTTGCAAAACATAACCTTTGGATTTGCATGAATGAATAGTTTTGTGATGAATAGTTTTCTCTTTTACTTTCTAGAGCTAGTTATTCTTCCTCTTATGTGATTTTTTTTTTAGAACCATTATGATAGCTTCTTGAATTATCTTAAAACTAGTTTTCTCTCTACCTCAGAACACTATTACATTGTCACCAATGGTTATTTAGTACCTATCTTGTGCACAGAACTGTCTGAGCGTTTGGTCTGTGTATAATAATGGGAGAGAGCTGGATTGGACAATAATGTGCAGAGGAGTGATGGAGAGACAAGGCTTGGGCTGTACAGCAGATGCAACCCAGGAAGAGGACATAATGAGGCTGAATATCTTCTTGGAGATTTACTGGCATTTGATTTATTCTTTTTTTTTTTTTTTTTGCGGTATGCAGGCCTCTCACTGTTGTGGCCTCTCCCGTTGCGGAGCACAGGCTCCGGACACGCAGGCTCAGCGGCCATGGCTCACGGGCCCAGCCGCTCTGCGGCATGTGGGATCTTCCCGGACCAGGGCACGAACCCTTGTCCCCTGCATCAGCAGGCGGACTCTTAACCACTGCGCCACCAGGGAAGCCCTGATTTATTCTTTTGTGAATTGCCCATTTAAGTCATTTGTCCATTTTTTTCTATTTTTTACTTTAATACTTATTGATACTCTTTGTACATTTTGATTATGTTTTGAAATGTTTTGTTGTATGCGTATGAGAGAGACAAAGAAATCTATATATAGATAGGATTAAACTATTTTGTTATGGTGCTGCCATAACAAAATATCACAGATTGAGTGGCTTAAACAACAGACATTTATTTTCTTACAGTTCTGGAGGCTCAAAGTCCAAGATCAAGGTGTCTGCAGGTTTGGTTTCTCTTGAGGCCTCTCTCCTTGGCTTGCAGACGGCTGCTGTATAATAATAGAAAAAATATATTATTGGTCTTTGTCCCCAGTTACTGGCACAACGCTCCTAAAACCCGTGTAATTTCCTAAGTGATAAGAGTACTACAAGCATCTTTTGTTCTAATATTTGGTCTTCGACCTTGGCTGCTGACACAGAGCTCCTAAGTCCTTTGGAATTTCCTGGGTGACAGGAGTGTCTTTTGTTCTAAAGAAGCAACTCTTGGTGGCCTCCTGGATGGCTTCAGGATGGGGGCTGGTCACCAGATGGACCAAACCATGATTAGAAACTCAGAGATTTCAGCTCCATCCCCCATCTTCCGGAAAGGGGAGAGAGACTGGAGACTGAGTTAATGATTGATTATGCCTACGTGATGAAGTCTCCACAAAAAATCCCCAAGGTAGGGGGTTTGGAGAGCTTCCAGGTTGAACATATCTGTGTGCAGGGAGTGACACACAGCTCCATGGGAACAGAAGCTCCTGTACTCTGGACTTCTCCAGACTTTGCCCTATGTATCTCTTCATCTGGCTGGTCATCTTTACCCTTTTCATATCTTTTATTATATAATAAATTGTTAAGTGTAAGTGTTTCCCAGAGCTCTGTGAGCTCCTTTAGCAAATAATCAAATCTAAGGAGGAGTCATGATAACCTCCAGTTTGTAGCCAAGTCAAACCGAAGTTGTGGGTAACCTGGAGACATATTATTAGGGATCTAAAGTCGGGGGAAGTCTTGTGGGACTGAGCCCTTAACTTGTGGGGTCTAATCTAACTCAATCTAGTGTCAGAATTGAATTGATTTGTAGGATACACAGCTAGTGTCAGAGAATTGGTTGGTATGGGAAAAAAATCCCACACGTCTGGTGTCAGAAATATTGTGTTTGAGGAAAAGGAGAAACACTGGGAGTTTTCCCTAGACAGCTGCCTCCTCGCTGTGTTTTCAGATGGTCAACCCTCTGTGCAAATGTGCCCCTGATGTCTCTCCGTGTGTCCAATTTCCTCTTATAAGGATGTCAGTCAGATTGGACTAGGGACCATGCTAACAACCTCATTTTAACCTAATCATCTCTTTTAAGGCCTTATCTCCAAATATAGTCACATTCTTAGATACTGGGGGTTAGTACTTCAATATATGAATTTTGGGGGTGGAGTGACACAATTCCACCCATAACATACATAGATATATTTTATATATACATAGATATATAAAATATACACATACATATATGCATGTATACATAAATAAAAACATTTAAAAATATATTCATGATGTCTTTCTGCATAACACTTACTTACATGCTTATTTAGTTAAATCAGTTGTCACAGTTGAGTCTCCTAGAAACAGAGGCTGAAGTGGCAATTTGTATACACGTGCTTTATTAGAGAAACACTCTCAGGAGAAAACTGCAAGTGCAGTGAGGGAATTAGGATGGGGAAGGGGAAGAAGCAACGATGTGATCTGGGGTTAGGTCTAGCCTCAACTTCAAGGGGATGGGAAGAGGAGCTCATAGCAACTTTGGATTAAGTTGACAAAGGTCAGTTAAGTCAGTTAAGTCAGTTAAGTTCTCCAGAGACTCTTGTGTAGCAGTACCTGCAGAAGCTGGACTATGGCACTCCCAAGGGAGAAAAGATCCCGGGGACCCGGACCAAGTACCAAGAGCATCTACAACATTACCTTTTGCTTCATTCTGCCTGGGACTTGGCACAGAGTTAGAAAAATGGTCTCCCACATTTGCTCCTATTTTCTTCTAATATTTTTATGGCTTAAAAAAACGACTTGGAATTTATTTTCCTATCTGGTATAAGGTAGAAATATAATATGATCTTTTCCTAATGGCTAATGAGTTTTCTCAATACCGGTCACTGAAATAGACCACCAGGGCTTACAGAGGCCAGAGTAAATGGGAAATTGCTATTTGGTACCCATCTGGGTAGAGAAGTTGAGAGAACAGGCTTTTTAATTTTTTTTTAGTATAATGCAGTATTTGTTGTGTCTCAACTAACTACTATCTGAGAACACTTACAATATTTATAATATTAATGGAACTTAACGTAAGAGAAGTTCAACTTACATTTTTTTAAAAAATATATTTTAATACTGGGTATTAATCAGAGAGATAGTCAAAATAATTATGGTCAAAAGTATTGGGTCAAAAACTTATAATAAATGTTTGATGTTAGTCTACATACAATTCAATTTTTGGTGTATAGTTCTTTGGCTGCAAGAAAGAACTTTTGCTTTACTCCATTAATAGGAATATCTCAATGTTGGAATGACCTCCTCTTGATATTTCTTCTGCTATTGATTTTTAACATAATTATTTGTGATTGTATGAATGAGTTGAGTGGGGAGGCACTCGCTGTGTTTATTCCAAGTAAGAGAATATAACCGATTCCTATAGTAATGAGGAGGTAGACGGTCAGTGCAACTGCCCAATATTTTTGAGGCCAATAGATTAAGCCTAAGAGGCTCTGACTAGTTATTCTTGGTGTAGGACCAAGTGTTCATCCCAGCTATGCTCCCAGAATGAATAGGTAATAGAGGCAGAAGTGATGAAACCGGCAGTAAGCAGGGGGTTTATATCCAACCTTGACGTTCATGCTTGAGGTCCTGTCATCATGTCTAAGAAGGTTTGTTCTTAGAGGGGTGTCTGGCCCCTGACCTCCTGGAATTGAGACTCAGAAGATGGAAGATTAAGTCTCTCTCCATGGCCTTTGTGCCCATCACTTCTTCTCTTCCTCTTCAGGAGAGCCAGTCTCCATGGACTTCCAGACTCTCTTCTTCCTGGAGATGTTCCTGCCCCAGTGGTTGTCACTATAGCATTTCTTTCCTTAAGGAGAGCGCTTCTGCCTTGACTCACAGTGTATTTTGCTCCCGGGTGAATGCTGAAAAGACACAGTCATCCATCTTTCCTGCAACATCCAACTCCTCTGGCAAGTGACCTTCCTTCCAATCTTGGCAAAACCCTGCTGAGGCCTTAGTTCATCTCTTATTCCTTTTACAGTAAAAAAAAAAAAAAAAAAAAAAAAAAAAGTTCTATTATTTATCTCATAAAATCTTCATTTTATTCTCTGCTTCACTTTTTTTTTTTTTAAATCATTTTCATGCACTCCCTTCACCTTCAGTAAACTTCCCCTTCCTCCCCAGGAAGGATACCTGATGTGTATATTTTTATAACTCCTGTGGCTTTTTCTTATCTCTGATTACTTCATGTTAAATTTACTCAGTCTGGCTGGGGGCACTCACACACACAATTGCTTTAGTGCTACAGCAAACAGCCTTGCTGCAAAGATCTCCTAGTATTGCTGATGAACTATCTGAAAAAAGCTGACATCAGCTTAGTGTGTGAACTGTCCAGGATGGGAGTGGGACATATCCCTAACTTCAGACCTGTAATTTGCTTGCTCAGTTTAGTCAGAAGCTAATGTAGAAGGGAATGAGGTCTCCTAGCTATAGTAAAGGAGGAAGTAGGGTTGCTTTCCGTGGTAAATTATACCATGCAACCATTAAGTAGGAAAATGGTAAGAGAGGTTGGTGAATTTCCAAATTGAAGCTTGGTTCCTTTGAATCAGCCTGCAAATGGCTTTGTCAAGGTCATAGTCAATGGACAAGACAGGATCAATGACCTTTGGGTCTAGCCGTGGGTGCCGAATACCAGCCGAGCATACACTGGGCGGCAGACGTTCTTCTTGAAGCTGCTTGTTGTGCAGCTCCAGCAGGTCAGAAACGTGTGGAACATGAGATCAGTACAACCTATTTGATCCAGTCTCTAACGACTTAGATCTGTTTTACTCATTCATTCATTCATTTTTTCATCTTTATGTAACAGGTCCAGGTTAACCCCGGACCAAATTGTGAAGTAGGTAGTTAATTATTCTTGGGCCTATCACCTCCTCTTTAGTTGAAGTGCTCTGCTTCTTCCCTCCATTCTCAGGTGCTAAGGGCCATCATATCTGCTCTCTCCTTCCTTCTAACATTGCATTGCTTCTCTTGACTCTTGCTACTTCTCCAAAACATACCCCTCCCTGTTTCTGTTCCCACAGAACGCTGATGAGTGACTCGCTGTCCAGTCTGGTTAACCATTCACCTAAAGTGCTGTAATATTGCAGACTTAACAGTGAGTTACCAATATGAGAATTTCTGGCATCAGGGGAGCTGTTTGGAGAAGTTTTTTTAGAGGGTGCTCATATTAGAGGCAAATTGAGGGGGTCAGTGGAGAATGTGCAAGTGGCTGCCTACTTTTGAAGCATGATTGTTAAGAAGTTTTTAAAAAGACTTTCATATAAAATACTATGGAGGGCTTCCCTGGTGGCGCAGTGGTTGAGAATCTGCATGCTAATGCAGGGGACATGGGTTCGAGCCCTGGTCTGGGAAGATCCCACATGCCGCGGAGCAGCTAGGCCCGTGAGCCACAACTACTGAGCCTGCGTGTCTGGAGCCTGTGCTGCGCAACAAGAGAGGCCGCGATAGTGAGAGGCCCGCGCACCGCGATGAAGAGTGGCCCCCGCTTGCCACAACTAGAGAAAGCCCTTGCACGGAAACGAAGACCCAACAGAGCCAAAAAAATAAAAAATAAAAAAAAATACTATGGATTTGGGTTAGAAATAGACTGTTAGATAAAATAAAAAACTACATAATACTCTATAGGGCAATATAACCATAACCTTAGGGGTTATCTATACTACTGGACAGAAATCATTTGCATATGTATTATATAAAAATGTACAGGTTAGGGCTTCCCTGGTGGCGCAGTGGTTGAGAGTCCGCCTGCCGATGCAGGGGACACGGGTTCGTGCCCCGGTCCGGGAAGATCCCACATGCCGCGGAGCGGCTGGGCCCGTGAGCCATGGCCGCTGAGCCTGCGCGTCCGGAGCTTGTGCTCCGCAACGGGAGAGGCCACAACAGTGAGAGGCCTGCCTACCGCAAAAAAAAAAAAAAAAAAAAATGTACAGGTTAACTTGTGAAAATGCACTCTAATCAATAGCATGAACAAGTCAAATAGAGGCATGTTCTAGGTAATTAAAAAATCTTTGAGTAGGCCTGTGAAGCAGTGTTGTAGTATGACACTGACGAGGACATACTTTCGTTTTTCCAAGTGTCGAAGATACACACACACTGATGTTTTATACCTGTGCATATGTATATATGTGTATATGTATGTACTATATATATTACATACAGTGTTATATATGCTATGTATATATACACATATATAATGATATATATAGTAAAATATACATTTATACAAATGCACACATATATTTCTCTCTCTCTCTCTCTATCTCTCTCTATATATATGGCCTACCTAACCTCTTTTTTTAATTGAAGTATAATTGACTTATAATATATATATTTGTTTCAGGTGTACAACATAGTGATTTGATATTTTAATACATTACAGAATAATCACCATAATAATGCTAGTGACCATCTGTCACCGTACAGTTATTACAATATTATTGACTATATTCCCTATGTTGTAAGTTACATCACTGTGACTTATTTATTTTATAACTAGAAGTTTGTACCTCTTAATCTCCTTCACCTATTACTGCCTCCCCCTCCCCCAGCCCTCCTCCCTTCTGGGAACTACTAGTTTGTACTCTGTATCTCTGTAACTATATCTCTATCTCTATGAGTCTGTTTCTGCTTTGCCATGTTTGTTCATTTGTTTTGTCTTTCAGATTCCACATATAAAGGAAATCATATGGTATTTGTCTTTCTCTGTCTTATTTCATTTAGTATAATGCCCTCTAGGTCCATACATATTGTGGCAAATGGCAAGATTTTACTCTTTCTTATGGCTAATATGTATATACACACACACATATATCACATCTTCTTTATCCATTCACCTATCGATGGACACTTAGGTTGCTTCCAAGTCTTAGCTATTTTAAATAAAGCTGTAATGAACATTGAAGTGCATATACCTTTCCAAATTAGTGTTTTGTTTTCTTCTAATAAGCACCCAGAAGTGGAATTGCTGGATAGTATGGTAGTTCTATTTTTAATTTTTTGAGGAATCTCCATACTCTTTTCCATAATGGCTGTACCAATTTACATTCCCACCAACAGTGCCCGAGGGTTCCCTTTTTTCCACATCTTTACCAACACTTATTATCTGTTGTCTTTTGAATAATAGCCATTCTGACAGGTTTGAGGTGATATCTCATTGTGGTTTTGATTTGTATGTCTCTGATGATTAGTGATGTTGAATATCTTTTCATGTGTTTGTTATTTTTCTAGTTACTTTCGGTAAAATTCTTTTTTGTTTCTCGAGGGAGGTCTGTTTCACCATGAACTTCCCTCTTTTTCTGTGTTCCATAGATTTTGGATTACTGTGTTTCCATCTTCATTTGTCTCAAAGTTTTTAAAAAGATTTCCTCTCTGATTTCTTCATTGACCCATTGATTATTTAATAGCATATTGTGTAGTCTTCACATGTTTTTGTTTTTTACAATTTTCTTATTGTAATTGATTTCTAGTTTCATATCATTGTGGTCAGAAAAGATACTTGACGTGATTTCAATCTTCTTAAATTTGTTGAGACTTGTTTTGTGGCCTAACATGTGATCTATCCTGGAGGATGTTCCATGCGTACTTGAAAAGAAATGTATTTTGCACTTTTGGTATGGAAAGTATTATGTATATCTATTAAGCTCATCCTGTTTAAGGTGAAGTTAAGGCCAATGTTTCCTTATTGATTTTCCATCTGAATGATCTAATCACTGATGTAAGTGTGGTATTAAAGTCCCATAGTATTATTGTATTACTTTCTCCCTTTACATCTTTTAGTATTTGCTTTTTTATATTTAGGTGCTCCTATGTTAGGTGCACAAATATTTATAAATGTTATATCCTCTTGTGATTGACCCCTTTATCATTATGTAATGACCCTCTTTTTGTTTGTTCCTGTCTTTGTTTTAAAGTATATTTTGTCTAACATTAGTATTGCTACCCCAGCTTTCTTTTTTCTCCATTTACATGGAATATCTTTTTCTTTTTCTTTTCTTTTTAAAATTTATTTATTTATTTATTTTTGGCTGTGCTGGGTCTTCATGGCTACATGCAGGCTTTCTCTAGTTGTGGTGAGTGGGGGCTACTCTTTGTTGTGGTGTGCAGGCTTCTCATTGCGGTGGCTTCTATTGTTGCAGAGCATGGGCTCTAGGTGCACAGGCTTCAGTAGTTGTGGCACGTGGGCTCTAGAGCACAGGCTCAGTAGTTGTGGTGCATTGGCTTAGTTGCTCTGTGGCATTTGGGCTCTTCCCAGACCAGGGATCGAACCCGAGTCCCCTGCATTGGCAGGCAGATTCTTAACCACTGTGTCACCAGGGAAGTCCCTGGAATATCTTTTTCTATTCCATGACTTTCAGAATGTGTGTGCCTTTTAGATCTGAAGCACATTTCTCATAGGCAGCATATATACGGGTCCTGTCTTTTTTATCCCTTCAGCCACCCTATGTCCTTTGATTGGAGCATTTAGTCCATTTACATTTAAAGTGATTATTGATAGGTATATACTTATTGCTGTTTTGTGAGTTGTTTTCTGGGTGTTTTTGTAGATCTTCTCTGTTATTTTTCCTCTCTTGGTCTTCTTGTGGTTTTATAATATTCTTTAGTATTATGTTTGTGTTTCTTTCTCTTTAATGTGTGTATCTGTTGTATTGTTTTGGTTTGTGATTACCATAAGGTTCATAGATATCAACCTATAAATATAGCAGTTTATTTTAAGCTGACGTTTACCTAAGTTTGAATGCGTTCTAAAAGCACTACATGTATCATATGTGCCCTCCCAATGTTTTATGTTTTTGACATCTTTTTATTTTGTGTATCCCTTAACTATTTATTATAGTTATAGTTAATTTTACTACTTTTGTTTTTTAACCGTCATAGTAGCTTTTTAGTGGCTGATCACTGCCTTTCCTCTATATTCGCCTTTACCAGTGAGATTTTTTTCCTTTTATTTATTTTACTGTTCCTATGTTATAGTGGAAAAGTGGCCTTTTATTTTCCACTTAAAGAAGATCCTTACCAATTTTTGTAAGACCTATTTAGTGGTGATGAACTTCTTTAGTTTTTGCTTGTCTGGGAAACATTTTATCTCTCCTTTACTTCTAAATGATAACCTTGCCAGGTAGCACATTCTTGGTTGTAAGTTTTTTCCTTTCAGCACCTTAAATATATTGTGCCACTCCCTTCTGACCTACAAAGTTTCTGCTGAAAAATCTGCTGATAGTCTTATGGGGGTTCCCTTCCATGTAACTAGTTGTTTTCTCTTGCTGCCTTTAAAATTCTCTATTTTAGCTTTTGCCATTTTAATTACAGTATGTCTTGGTGTAGATCTTTTGGGGTTCGTTTTGTTTGGGACCCTCTGTGTTTCCTCAACCTGGGTATCTTTTTCTTTTCCTAGGTTAGAGAAGTTTTCAGTCATTATTTATTCAAATAAGTTTTCTGCCCCTTTCTTTCACTCGTCTCCTTCTGAGACCCCTATAATGTGAACGTTAATATGCTTGATGTTGTCCCAAAGTCCCCTTAAACTATCCTTATTTAAAAAAATTTTTTTTAATTTAAAAGAATTTTTTTAAATTCCTTTTTCTTTTTGCTGTTCTGATTGGGTGATTTCTATTCTTTCTTCCAAGTTGCTGATATGTTCATCTTATCTGCTATTAATTTCCTCTAGTTTACTTTTTACTTTCATTTATTCTTCAGCTCTGATTGGTTCTGTCTTATATTTTATAAATCTTTTTTTGTTGTTGAAGTTCTCACTGTTTTCCTTCATTCTTCTCCTGAAGTCAGTGAGCATCTTTATAACCATAATTTTAACTCTTTAACAGGCATATTACTTCTTTTCTCTGTTTCTTTAGGGTTTTTATTTTCCTGGGGTTTTATCTTTTTCTTTCATTTGGGACATATTCCTCTGTCTCCTCGTTTTGTTTGACTTTCTGTGTTTGGTTCTATGAAATAGGTGAAACAGTTACCTCTCCTGATCTTGAAGACATGGCCCTGTATAGGATCATCTCCTGTGTAACTGTGTGCTGGGTGGTTTTGGCATGCTAACTGGAGCTAGAGCAGGCCCAGGCTGGGAGGCCCCTGGGATGTGTCATGTTGGACCACCTTGGCAGGATGGCTGGACCTGGAGCAGGTATAGGCTGGGGGTACTCTGGTGCTACATGCCAGTGCCACTCTGGTAGGATGGCTGTAGCTGGACCAAGCATGGGACAGGGGTCCCAGGATGTGCTGCACTGGTGCTGCCCTAGTGGGGCAGCTGGTTCCCTCCTTAACTTCTAAAGCATCAGTACTGGTTGTTGGTAGTGCACTGGTACTGGTACCTGGATACTGCCCCCAGAAATTCTGCTTTAAATGGTTTGGGATGTAACCTGGGCATCCAAAATTCCAAAGTCTGCCCGGATAATGACCTTTATCATTTCTCCTAGGGGATACTTTCTGTAAAAGTGTGGAGAGGTTGTATTTTTACTTTATGGGAAAGGAATCCTGTGCTGTGTCTGGATAGTTCACGTTTCATGCACCTGGATTCTCCTTAGTCTCATTATTCTTCATTATAAGGGGAAGACATCCAAATAGCTCCTTACCTGGCTGGCTAAAATATCAGAACTCCAAACCAGCACAGAATTAGTATTTCCTGTCAGGTATCTGGTAGCCTATTAAGATGGTTAGCCAGTTTGAAAAGGGCGTGTGGCGGTACAAGCCTCCTTAACCAGGAGAAAGATCTTCATGTGCAGCTGGTGGCAGAAGGGGCAGCCTGTTGAACCTTAGGTTTCCCAGGCTCTTTGTACAGATGGCTCCACTTTGGCCCCGTTTGTGTCCTTTATGAAGAGTTGCTGCTTGCTTTCTTGTTGGGAAAGAAGCTTTAAAGCCTTAAGCCTGCCTTGATCCATTTATCCTGTAATTTCTCAGCTAAGGATGTTATTTTCACCTCCCCACCACACTTCCCTCTTTCCATCCTGTTCTTCAATCCCATATTAGGAGGCTGGCTCAGTTTTCTTCAAGGTCTTTTACCCTCTGACCTGGCTTCCAGCACTCCTGTGGCTTTTCCTCTTGACCCATCCCATAGAGGTAGAATGGGAGGAGGATGTCAAAGGAGAAAATGAGACACAAGCATTGATAGTACAGTCGAAGCAGGAGACTGTTATGAGTTGAATCATGTCTCAATTCATATGCTGAAGTCCTAATTCCCAGTGCTTCAGAATTTGATCTTATTTGGAAATTGAGTCATTGTAGGTGTAATTAGTTAAGATGAGGTCATTAGTGCAGACCCTAATTCTCATTAAAAAAGGGAAATGTAGACACAGAGATAGTCTCCTCTCTCTCTCGCTCTCTCTCATACACACACACACACACACACACACACACACACACACAGAACTCCATGTGAAGATGAACGCAGAGATTGGGGTGATGCTTTGACAAGCCAAGGAACACCAAAGACTGTCAGTAAACCACCAGAAGCTCGGAGGGAGGCAGAGAACAGATTCTCCCTCGTAACTCAGGAGGAACCGACACTGCTGACACCTTGATCTCGTACTTCCGCGAGACCATAAACTTCTACTGTTTAAGCTCCTCAGTTTGTGCACTTTCTCATGGCAGCCCTGGAAACTAATACAGGGAACCTGAGAGGATGGCCCATGGCTCCTCTTCTGTTTGTTCCTCATGCACTAGAGCAGTTTTCTCCAAAGTGTGTTGCTTGGAGATGGGAGCTTCCCTGGAGCTGCCTCAGGGGCCAGAGGAGGACAAACCAATGGGTCTACAGCCTCCCTTTTCAACAGAACAGCCCTGAGTTTGTGTTTTTACACCTTAGGCCTCCATGTAAAATTTCGCTTGCAAAAACAGTTCATCTGCCAAAAAAGCTAGAAACCCCTGTAGCTACCCTAGCAGAGGGGACTCCTTTTTTCAACACTTTGTGAACCTTCCAAATGTTCTCGTGCTAAGTGTTTTCTTAGTCTGTGCTGGGCTAAGATAAATTCCCTCTCGTGATCACTGTTTTCAATGATCTGAAACAATGGACTGAACAATGGACCTGCTTCTGGAAATGTGAAGTCAGGAAAGAGGAAGTATCCAGGCACTGAAATAACTGGGCTGTTTCCCCCTGCTCCAGAAGACCAGGTTTCCACCAAGCCCTCCCCAGAGAACAGGCTCTAGGAGCAGCATGGCTGGGGCAGGGAGGTGGGGGTGATTCCAGGCTGGAAGAGGAGAATGAGAATGGCATGACTTGTCCTGACCCTATGATGGTTTTCAAAAAGCAGTCTTAGCTGGCTTGGGTTCCTACCTAGCTCCTCTGGTCCAGGGTCATGCTTACCACCTTTGCTATCACCTGTGGATACTGTGCTCTTCTCTCCAGAAGCAAGGACTCATTTGCTCCATTGTGTGGTGGGTACTTTGGGCCACCTCCACTGTGGGCTGCTTTGAACTTTGAGGCATATTCTACCTTTCCTGTCAGCCTCCCAGAAATCTTCACTCTTCTCCTTGCACTATGGTCCAACTATTCTGCATCACCCACTCACGGAACAGCTGATGAGGTCTTCATGTCTAAGGGTACTTTGGTAACTATGCCTGTAACCACAGGCCATAAAAAGCTGAGAAGTAGAGTAATGAGATAAAATGTAGCCCAGTGCCATGCATGGTTCTGAGAGCCCTTGCAACAATTCTGTGAGGTAGGTACTACTATCCTCATGTAACTGATGATGACATTGAGGCTCAGAGAGGTTAAGTAAGTTGCCTAATGTTACATGGTCCATAAATGAGAGAGCAGGAATCCAGCCCAGGCAGTCTGGCTCCACAGCCCTGCTCTGAAGCACATGTACATCACACTTAATGGAGATTCACAGTAGAAAGCCTCAATTATAGGCCCAGGAGCATGTGTTTTGGGTGTGTTTCCGAGGTCCAAGCCAAAGCACTGAAAATAGTGGGGAAGGTGCAGGTCAATCGTAATTCACAAGTTAACAAGGATGTTGCCTGTTAATACAAAGAGCATAAGAAGGACTACAGTAAGTACTGAGCTGAATTTCCATTGTGAATTTTTTTTAACCAAACACAAACAAGCAACAGATTATTACAGCTTCCCCTTGGGCCTGAGGCCAACCTAAAGGAAATGTTAAAGTATTGAAAGGGACCCTTTGTCTCAGCCACAGTAAGGTGGCTCTGTATCACTAAAGGTGATAAATATCCAATACATTTTGTTGTCATTTCCATGTCTAATTTCCCTGAGAAGTTGAGTCTTTGCCAAGAATTTCCTAGAAATGAATTCAAGGAAAGAATTCTTTCCTATACTTAGTACATCTTTTTAATAATATGCTGGTTGTATGGTCTTTCCTCTCCAGGTTGTGGAATTGAACTACTTTGCTTGGACAGTAGCCTTTGCCGCTTGTGAGGTTAGCTGTCCCAATTGTCCTCTGCGGACAGGGTTTCAGAGTGATTTCCATGGCAGGGTCCAGGCTTGACCTACAGCTGAGAGCCCAGGTTGCACTTGGTTGATGGCCACAGCTTCCTGGCTAATTGGTGTGTGGTCCTTCCTGCCTCCTTGCCATACCGGGCTCTAGCTTTGTGGAATGCCATTCTTTGTTTGTCCTTTCACTGGTGGAAGGTGCAATTTCCATCTTCAACGTGTGGGGCTATGAGCTCCAGTTCAGCCAGGCTATGTGCCCGTGAAGTAATTGAAGCCAGAGCCTCTGTTGGACTCCCACTGCCAGGCTGACCGGAAGGTTAAAAGACACAACTGCTAATAGGCACTGAAAGCAGTGATGTCTCCCTGGAGGCATGAGGCACTCGCACAGGAGGTCAATATGGCAGAGATTATCCTGCTTCTATCATTGTCCCTTTTTACCAAGACTAGATAATAGGAGGGATGTCCCCAGAGTCTACTATAAATATTACATGGAGAATTGGAGGTGAGGCCAGAGGAGACAATAGCCCCCCTTTCAAAGTGCCTTCTGCTGTGGACTTTTGATTGTAGGACTAGTAACCAGTCTGTTCTTCTAGACAGATGATCTTCTCTTGAAAAAAATCCTCCATGAAAATTCAGTTTATGAAACACAGACGAGCAAATGTAGCCGGAGCCATTGATGCCTTGTTCCATGTTGCCTTGGCCCAGCTTGAGTTCACCAGCCAGGGTGGGCAGTTTGTGTACCTCCTTCTCTGTCCAGGATTTTTCCTCTGCAGCCTCTATAGAGGCTCTTTCAGCTGGCCCACAGGGTCACAGGGAATTGAGGGGTTTGTGACGCCCTAGGGGCCACCCTCAACCAATGAGGTTCCAGACATGGAAGAAAAATACTCCAGTTTTCTATCACTCAGTGGTAAATATTTGAGGTGAGTTCTACACAAATCTTCAGAGGGTCTCCAACAGATTGTTTCCCTGCTGTCCTCAGAGATAATGTACTTATGAATACACCCTTCGGTGGCTTTTCTCCCTTCCCAGTTTCTCCTTCCCCACCTGTGCTTCCTGGAATCATCTTTCAATATACTGCCTGTGTCTTAATCCTTTCCTCAGAGTTTGCATCTGGGGGTACCAAATCAAGACAGCAGGGTAAGGGGCCCAGAGCTAGACCACTTGGCTTTCTCCTCTCCCCTGCTCCTGGCCCCAGCCTCCTCAAGCAGCTGGGGCCTGAAACTCCTATGGAGCTCCAGGCATGCTATCCAAGGGTTATCTATCCCTCTTCACTCTGAAAATCCCCAAGGCTGAATTGATATGTTCCCCCAAGCCCTGCTCTTTTCCTTACTCTTCTTATCTTTGAAAATGGTCCCATCATTCCTTTAGTCACCAGGGCCAGAAACCCTAGTCTGGTCTTATACTTCTTATGGTCCCTCAGTTAAACTCCCCTTGCTCTCCATATACAATTAGTGTATGTCCTCCCAATTCTATCATCTAAATAGGTCCTGAACACATCCCATGCTAACCACCTCCACTACCATACTTCCTTCAGACCCCAGATGTCCTGGGTAGGGTGACTGTCTGACGTTCTCTGTGGTAGATGTTTTTGGTGCCATGTTCAGAGCTCCCTGATGGCTGCTCTGGGTGAGTTCAGTGAGTGCTGCAGCTAACAGCTTACACCTGTGGACTTCTGCAAAGCATTACCCTCGGCATACAGTCCAGCTGATGCAGGGATGCTGGGAGGTTAGACCCTCTTAATCCCTAGAAGCATCTGATGACTGATGTGGAGTTCAATTATGTCCAGCTCCTCATGTCAAGGTGGGACAATTATGTGATGCAACTTGGACTCCAGCACACTCTGGATCAGGCCGAGGGTAGACTATCTGAGACCATATCTTTGCTATGTTTCTATCCTTTTTCTTTTCTCGTTGCTCTCTTATCCGTTTTTCCTGGAGAGCAGTCCCTTTAGTAAATCACATGCACCGGAATACCCATCTCAGGCTCTGCCTCTAGGTAGCCCAGCGTAAAAAACTTCATGAACTAGGCTACAAGGACCCTTTATAAGACACTCTCCACTGCAGTCAAACGTTTGGGAAATTCTTATAGGCAGTATTATTCATTATTTGCTTCAAACCTTCTTTGGAGTGAGTTTCTCACATTTCCTTTTTGCTGCTTCTTTCTTGGATTTTCTTCTTCTCTCCACCCCCTTTGGATCAATAGCTCTGTGGAACCGTAAAGTTTTGTTGCTAAACTGTGTTAAGAATTTTTGTATCTATTTTCAAAATATTGATATTGGTCTATAGTTTTCTTGAAATGTCCTTTTCTGGTTTTGTTATCAGAATAATGCTGGCCTCGTGGAATGAGTTGATAAACAATGTAACGTTAGTTTAAATTCTTCCTTAAATATCTGATAGAATTCACCAGTGAAACCATTTGGGCCTGGAATTTCCTTTCTTTTCTTTTTTCTTCTTACTTTTTTTCTCCCTCATAGTCCATGGGCAAGTTCTGCCCACTCTCCGCTCTCTCCAACTTAGGTCTTAGGGTATAGGATTTTCTTAGCCTCTGGATTCCAGGGAGTAACGCTTGTCCCTCTCCCAGAGGGACAGGGACATTCCCTTTCCACTCCCACAGTCCTCCATACGTAAGTTCCACTCAGCTGTGTGGTTGCCAGCTGTGTGGAAAGCAAGTTATGGTAAGCACGTAGAATTTTCTGCTCTGGATTCCCAAGTCCCTCTCGCTGTTTCTGCCCTGGGGCTTCCACAGCCAGGTGTGGAGAGGACAATGGTGCACTAATGCCGCCTGCACCTGAGCGGTATCCGCCAGCTCTGGGCACTCCATGTGCAGCCACAGCTGACATGGATTTGAGACCTGGGCCCAGGAAACCCGGGGCTACTAGCACCCATGTTCACTGGAGAAACTCAGCAGAGAACAAACCACTCCATCCCTCTTCTGTCTCAGGAGATACTAAAGTCAAGTTTCCAAGACGGATTTACATGTCCCTTACATTTTTACCTATTTAAAGAGGAGGATTTTCCATTTACCCTTGGTGACCGAGAGTCCTGTTATTTCCTTGATAGATAGAATAGACTCTGCAGACACACAGCAAGTATGTAAAGATCAAACAATTGTACATTTCTAATGAATTATTTACGTTGTGTATAAGCATTAGTGTAAGTGGTTTTGTTGAAGTGGAATTACAAGTCAAAAATCAGTGCTAGATAAAGGAGGTGAATCATTCTCATTTCCAGTTAGTTGGAGGAAAATATTTCTGGGAAAAGCGACGTTTTAAGGACTTTTGTACCAAGGCAGAGAGAAGCCCTGAAGGCATTTTGGCAAAGAGAAAAATCTTCCAGTCACAGGATGTAGAGCAAGAGAAAAATTAAGATGAGAGAGAAGGAAATGTCTATGGAGGTCTTCCACACATTTTTTGATTGGGTTGTTTGTTTTTTTGATATTGAGCTGCATGAGCTGTTTATATATTTTAGAAACCAACCTATGGTTACCGGGGGGAAAGAGAGGGAAGGGATAAATTGGGAGATTGGGATTGACATATACACTCTACTATATATAAAATAGATAACTAATAAGGACCTACTGTATAGTACAGGGAACTCTACTCAATACTCTGTAATGACCTATATGGGAAAAGAACCTTAAAAAAAGTAGGCATACATGTATGTATAACTGATTCACTTTGCTGTATACCTGAAACTAACACAACATTATAAATCAACTCTACTCCAATAAATAAAAAATAAATAAATAAAGGAAAAAGAAAGATAAGAGAGAAAGAAATGGTGAATTTGGTGGGCTCTGTGTCCATCCTAAGCAAAGCAAAAACCAGGGGCTCCCCCACTATAGGTCATGTTGCATTTATATTGAGGCCCAGGAGTTATTACATGCTTCATAAAGAAAGTGAACGGGAAATATTGTGGCGATAGCAGTAAGTATAACATAAGTATAGCCAATATTTACTGAGTGCTTACCATATACTAGATCTTGGGCCAAGTGCTTTGCACATATGACTTTGTTTAATCAATCCCAGCGTGGAGATGCAAAAGGTAATATCATGATTTCCCATTTATCCACGAAGAGACTGAAGTGTATTGTTGCTAGCAATTTTCCGAAGGCCATGCAACTATTCATTGTTGGAGCTGGAATTCAAATTAAGGTTTGTCTAACTCTAAAATACAGTACTAAAATAAAATAAAATACTGATTCTGATGCACTAACATAAATACTGAAATAGATAAATAATATATGCATATCTAGAACAAACTTAACCCTGAGGATATTAACTGAGTTCTCTGGTTGAGGTGACCTCAGTTACATAATCTTGAGATTTTTTTCCTCTTCTGAACGTGAGCTATTTAAATGCTCGGACATTCTAGAGATTCAAACTATTTTCTCAGAAATCGACTGTTCCATTTCCTTGCTGAGAATTATAATTTGGGTAACTTCATCAGTGGTAGCCGCTCTGAATTACATAAATATAAAGAAATGTTGATGTGGTTTTCTTTAATATTTTCGCCTCCCCCCTCCCTCCCTCCCTCCCTTCCTCCCTTCCTTCCTTCCTTCCTCCCTCCCTTCTTTCCTGCTATGCCAATCTGAATAAAGTCTATCATTTGCCTTTCATGTTCCAAAATAAGTCTTGCCTTGCAAAAGAAATAACACCTGCAAATTCAAATTTTTACCCTGAAATGATATTAGAAGGGCAATTTTAAATAACAAAATCTGGTATCATTCCTTGTGAAATCCTTGTTAATAATTGAGCTTTTTTTGTGTGTCAGACATTGTGCTTAGCACATACATTGTTTCACAACATCTTTTGGAAGTAAGCACTATTGTTCTCTCGAGGTTAAGTGATAGTATTCTTTCCAGTTTAAAAAAGAATGAACTGAGGTTGATGGAGGATAAATCACTTACTCAAGGTCACACAGATAGTAAAGGGTGGAAGCAGGATTGAACCTAAGCTGCCTGATTCCAAGGACTGTGCACTTAATCATAACATCATATTGTATCTCACCAGAGGAAGAGCCATTCCTGCCAAATCCATAGGAGACATGAATAATGGTTAGACATCTATCCATCGCTTTGTCCATTCTTTCATCCATGCATCCATCTATCCAAAAAGTATCCATTATGTACAGACAATGTACGGACTTTCCAAACAAGCAGGGAAATTAGCTGCTTGGAGTTTTGTATCCCCTTAGTATCCTGTGATGTTTCTAAAAGATAGAACTAGAGGAAGGATGTTCTAGAAGAGAAAAGCCTTGCTTCTCCAAATAATTAAGACAGCATGTGACTTAAATAAGCACAAGATTAAGGGGCTGGGCAGGACATTAAAGGTGGGGTCAGAATGACGCATCTCTTACCCTCTTGGCACTTTCCTTTAATGGGGACGGGAAAACTTGTGTGACTTACTCAGTTCCGCTTTCTTCCTGCTGTAGCAGGCTCGACAGATTTTTCCTCGCAAACCCTTGCTTCTATGGAATCCTTCAACCCAGAATATACTCAACAACATTTTGTACCTGCTATGTTCCAGGTACTGAATAACACAGAGTCCCTTCTTTTCAGTAGAGCTCGGTAAATGATCGTTTTCTACATGTTTCACCTTTTCTACATGTTTCACCGTGCCTTGCTTTCCAAATGCCGGTCCAGCTGGATTCATCAGAATCACCAAGGGGGCCTTGTAGCCACCATTTTCTGTTTTTGAGAATCAATAGAGCAAAGTGACTAAAGGCAGACGCTGAAGGCTGACTGCCTGCGTTCAAATCCCAGCAGTACATGGCCTTAGTCAAGTTACTTAGCCTCTCTGGGTTTTAGTTTCCTCAACGTAAAGGGGAATAGTTCCTAATTCATAGAGTTAGGATGAGGATTTAGAGTGTTAGTATTATACATAAAACACTTAGAAGGAGTGTGTGCCAAGTAGTAAGTGTTACAGATTATTAGCCGTTGTTATTATTAAAATTATAAATCATGAAACTGCTCAGATGGACTGGATGAGAATTTTTGGAGGTGGGGCTCAGGATCCTTCTTTGTTGTTGTTCTGCTTTCCAGGTGATTCTGTTTCTAGGTCTTGTTTTGGACTCACTGACATAGAGTGAAGTATTCTTAAATGTGAGTCTGGGTCCTAAGTCTCTTTATCTCTCTTTTTAATCAATGCTTTTATTCCATTCTGTCCTACTAGAATCTCATTTTCTCCAAACATCTTTTTCTTGTCTGGATTCTATTGAGTCTCCCTCTTAAGATATGAGTTGATCAGGGACTAATACTCAGAAACTAGCAGCTGATTAAATCTTTCCCCTACATATGATTCATCTTCCCTGGTTATTATTTGCACAGTTTGGTTGCCCTGTGAGATTATAAATCCCTTGGTATAGACCCATACCTATGGGGTTGTACACAGTCAGAGCTCAATAAGTATCAAGTTCAGTAATGATCCAGACACAAAGTTTAAGAAGGTATTCTCATTATACGTGCCACGGTCATTTAGAAAGTCTCCCTTCAACTGATAGGAGTACTTTTCTTGATATTAGCCATGACGAATCAGTAACTATTCTATTTTTATAAATCTTAAAAATATAAAACCAATGTGAAGAAAAATCACATAGTGAATAAAAATATCACGTAGTTTGGTTTACCTGCCTCATATATCTCGGACTCATTGTCTATGTAATGTTGTCCACACAGCCTAAGTAAGACAAAGAAAATCGGGAAAGTTCTATGAAAAGCAAGTAAGTTGATTAAACATGCTTGCAGACTATGTGCCCAATGACTCCAGGGTGAAAAACAATAACTTTAGAAGATACAGATTGGCTTCCTGGTCAACAGTGACCCCCTAGGGCTATGGAAAAATTGTTCCTCTCTTGCTCCAACCGTTCTAAGGGGCTGCCATTCTAATTTGTCCAAAGGTGTGGACACGAGACCCATGTTGGGTGTCTTAGTTCGGGCTTCTATAACAAAGTGGCATAGATTGGCTGGTTTATAAACAGCAGAAATTTACTTCTCACGGTTCTGAAGAGTGGAAGTCCAAGATCTGTGTACCAGTGTGGCTGGTTCTAGAGCCCTCTACGAGACTGCAGAATGGCTGACTTCTCCTATCTTCACATGGCAAAAAAAACAGGATGAGAGATCTCTCTGGATACTTTTATAAGGGCACTAATCTCACTTATGAGGGCTCTACCCTCGTGACCTAATTACCTCCCAAAGGCCCCACCTTCTAATACCATCACACTGGGGGTTAGAATTTCAGCATATGAATTTGGGGGAGACATATACATTCAGTCCATTGCATTGGTCAAGTAAAGACCTCTCCTGGGAGTTTCTGAATTGAAACTTCAGATGAAGATTACCCGTATCTGTTACAGCCACGACCAGCCTCATGCAGCCGGTGGCTTAGAGAATAAATCCAGCAGGCAGAGAGATGCCTTGATGAGAGATAGTAAAGCAGAGGGATGGAGTCAGAACAGCATTTGAGTCCCTGATCTGAGTTCTTTCAACCTCACCCCAACCCCATCTTCTCTGTAGTGTAGCATGTGCAGTCACTGCTCTCTCTTTTTCGCTTATGTTACTATGAATTGGTTTCATGTGAATGTCATGGAGTTCTGACTTGGTAGAGTGGAATTAAGTTTAGAGTTGAGACCCTGTAAAACTTATTCTTCTATTAATTTAGCTGTTTTAGTATACGTTTCTGGAGTCTAAACAGTGTCACTGTTAGCTCACAGCAAAGTAGGGGTTAACTAACACCCCCAGGTACTTTTTGGATAAACTGCTCTCTAGTTCTATCTCTACCTTTCTGCAAAGGGCATTTAATTCAGTTGACTAGATGCAAGATTTTATCTTTATCTTTCTTAAATTCCATCTTGGTGATTTTAATAGCCCCGAATTCTAACTTAGGTAAAGTTCAAACATTGATTTTTGTCAACTATCATATCATCTTTCCCTTCTGAGTTTGTGTCATCTGCAAGTTTGATAAATGTGTGTTTTACATCTTCAAACATGTATATCAGTAATACAGGTTTAAATGTTTAAAAAGTTGAGTGTTTTTGACCTTGCAGTTTCCCTTCTAGGTATGTGTCTTTTCACATAAGGAGACTTGTTGAAGGCTGTCCCATGCAGCGTTGTTATAGAGAAAAGTGGGAGTAACCACAATATCCAGTAATCGATAAATAAATGTGGTACATTCAAGGAACTATGTTACTACAAAAGAAATAAAAAGTTAAAAGGGCTACCTAGAGGCAGAGCCTGAGATGGGTATACTAGTGCATGAGTACTTATGAGTACTTATCCCATTCATGAGAGTTGCATCCTTATGACCTAGTCACCTTCCGAAGGCCCCACTTCCAAATACCATCACATTGGGGGTTAGGATTTAACGTATCAAAATTGGGGGGGGGAACACAAATATTCAGTCTAGAGCAGATGCTTTGTCATCTCATCTTTTAACTGTTGTTTCTCAGACCTATTTGACCTTTAATGTCGCTAGGTATAAAAAACAACTATTGTCTACTTCCTGCTTTTTTCTGGGGATAAGTTTTCAAAAACATTCCCCTTATTTACTTTTTACTTCTGTATAAGTCAGTAGAGGCTAAGTTGTGCTACAGTAACAAAAACGTCGACTTCTAAGTGGCTTAGTACAAGGTTTTATTTTTCACTCATGCTATACAGCAGGTGTCTGGGGCTCTGCTTCAAGTTATTCTTACACCAGGATATAAGGTGATGGGGAAGCCACCATCTGGAAGATTCCCGGTAGAGGGAGAAAGAGGTTGGCAGATTCACACACTAATTCTTAAATTTTCCTCCCAGAAGTGGTACATATGACTTCCACTCACATTTCAATGATCAAAACAACTCACACCATCCTGCCTAATGCTAAAGGAGATGGGAAGTACATGTGCCTGGGAGAACAACCAGAAACACTCAGTAAAAACAGTAATGATGCATCCAGTATTATTTCTATTTTACTAGTTACAAAATTTTTGCAAAGACATAATAAAATAGGGATGACATAATAATACCTAACATTTACCATGTGTCAAACATTTTCATATTTTACATATTTATCTCACTTAATTGTCACAGTCTTCATTTTCTTCATGATGATTACCCTCATTTTATAAATGAAGCATAGAAAAAGCAAGTGTCTTGTCCAAGATTGCATGGTTAGAAAGTGGTTGAGCTAGGATTCTGATTCTAGAACATGCATGCTTAAATGCTTCCTACTTTGTGTTGTTTTTTAGATTCGGAGTGGTGGTTTTCTCCTTACTCATCTTTGAAAGGGGGAAGTTCTATGCAGACCTGCTGTCCCTAAATAATGCACAGGTAAGCTTCCTTTTGTGGTTATTTGGGTGCTACCTGGTTTCTCCCCAAAGAAACAAGCAGAAGGCTGGATGAAACAACATCATACGAACAGGTAAGTCTTTTTCAATCTAAAGAGGGAGAAAGGCCCCATGAGCCAAGGACATTGGAAACCTGGGTACTTTGCATAAGTTTTCCCTGTTGAAACTACTGCAGAAGTGGTGGCTTCACAGAGCTGGGAGAGAATCTATTTCCTTGGGGAGAATTTTTCCAGTTATGTATTGAGCTCAGGCTTAGGGCAAAGGGACACTATTAGAAATAAGTTAAGAGAAAAGAATCTTTGGCCTATAGGTTTTTTGCTTGATGTGGCTACAAATATATTCTCCCAAACAGCTGCCTTTCTTTGTCATTTATAGTTGATTAATCCCCATCTCTCTCACAGTGTGCCTTTGCTTCTAGACCTTACTCCTTCAAATTGGGAGAATTTTCCCCCTCAAGCCTATAGTCATCTGACTAGTGTCACTATGAAGTTGCCAAATACGAGATAAATGGCTAGGAATGGCACAATGATTTCTCTTTCCTTAATTGCCAGTGGAGCTGTGGCCTGGCCCAGCTATAGAGAAATTGACTCCAGGTGTGGCCATCTTCCTTCCATCTGCTCATGACCTGCTCATGAGCATTATCATAATTTCCCTCTTTTCCTTCCTGCAAGTGCCTTAGCGGAAAGGTAGTTATTGCTTTTCACAGTTGGTACTGAAGCTGGCAGGCATTCCTCACTTTGTGGTTCAGATGGGGTTGGCACCATTCCCTGGTTCACAGTGGGTGACTCTATGTTCCTACCCCTGCCCCATCTCCCTCCTCCATGGTCATTTCAGTGATTTTCCCCGGGGAGGAGTGGAGACTGTGTTTATGTTGTCATCCTTCCTGTAAGTCTGTTTTCTATTTTTTCAAACTTTTTTTTTAAACTTAGCAGATGTTACAAAGTTGCTTAAATTTGCATTTCTTGATTACAAGTTAGCTTGAACATTTTCCCAGACATTTGTTTTCTATTTGTATTTTCTCTTGTGTATATTTTGTTTGTTTGAGACTTGATCATTTAGTTATTGGAGTCCTACGGGTGGTTACTAAAAATATATGTATGCATTCTGAGATCATTAAGGAATCGTTCCTTTCTGTCGTTTCTGATGGAAATATTTTCTTTTCAATTATGTTTCCTTTTCATTTTATGTACATTTTATAACGGCCTTTTGAGCACAACTCACCAGAATTGTTTTCTTTCCTGATACGTTTACCTGTTTAGTGCCCGGCTCTTCTCCTTAGAATTCAGGCTCCTTGAGGGCACGGGCCCTGGGTGGCCTGCTTACCACTGACTCCCTAGTACCTACAATGTAGTGCCTGGCAGTATTAAATTAATAAATGTTTATTATATAAAAATATATTTGATTGCTTCAAATCTTTTGAAGTAACCATCTCTTCTTAATGGCATAAATCTTTATAAGCTGCTTTTTCCCAGATTATTTGATTAAATGAAAACATTTAGGTTTTTTAGTTTTACTGGAAGGTATCTTTTTTTTCCTTCATACTATTATCTTAGCCCCATATATTATGCTTTTTTCTTCTTGTTTTAGAAGTATTATAGGAAGTATTTTAATATCATATATTAAATTACTATGTTCCATGGATTAACTTTTCTAATTTTGAAATATTACCATATGGGTTCCCTTATTATTGCTTAAAATAAGTTTTAAAACAAGTCTCGTAAATTTCATCTTTTGTCATGGTTCTTTTAAGAATATTCTTTAATGACAGTACTCTTGTTCTTTCTATTTAATCTTACAACCTTTGGGGGGTTATTACTGATGGCTTCTTATAATTACTACCATCTTTTCTAAATTCCGAGAAACTAGATATTTGTTAATTTGGTTGTGGGTTGGCATCAAACTTATATGTTATTTCCAGTATCCACCTTTCCCCACTTCTAAAACTCTAAATATTTCCCCATCTCTGACTTTTGAAGCCTCTTCCATTTTTCACAATTGATTGAATGTTAATAACAGCAGCTTTGAGATTGTACCTATGAGATTCTTTAGCATCCTGTAATGTAGTTCTCTTTGTATTGTTGATTCAAATGTATTAAATGAATGAGGTGCATTTTAAATTGTCTTCGTTGATATCTTAAGTTGTAATTTCCACCCCATATGCATTTCCACCCTTGTACTCTAAAAACTTGAACCATAGTTAAATCAGAAAACTAACTCATTCCTCTTTTATATAATCTATGTAGCCATCCATTCACTTTCTCCATTCATTCAATCCAAAAAGTACTTATTTTCCAGGCTTTATCCTAGGCTCTGGGGGTTATGACCAAAATGGACATTGTCCTTGATCTTATGTGAAACATTGAAACTTTTCTTTCCTCAGTCCGAAAAATAACTAGAAGAAGGAATAAAAAGGGATAAAAGAGAGAAAACCACTAGAGTTTTCTCATCTTCAGATTTCTAACCAGGACAGTAGAATTTTTAGAGACACATTTCAGTTGTCTTTCCCCCCCCAATTTTGTCACTTATCCCACAGTTAATCTTCACAAGTTAGTAGCAATTTGTGGGCTTGATGAGCCTTTTCAGCCCCTCTGCCACATCTTGGATGTATGTTCCAAGACCACAAACCTACACTTGGGTGGTCAGGTCTGAGCACCACAGAAGGAAGGGAATTGCCAACCACCTTGATTAGTCTCTTGCTTTTCTGAGGAACTAGCTGTGTTCTCCCCCAAAGGATGAACCTTTGAATTCTTCTTAGCAGTCGGTACAGGATGGTCTTCGTCAGGAGTTTTGAAATTAATCTCCAAGAGAAAACTCTATTGTATTTTCTCCACTTATCTTTCCTTCAGTCTCTCATTCTTCTACTCTCCTAATCCTTACCATTCGTTTCTCTGTTCCTTACTGGTGGGGACTGCTTTATTGCTTTCTGTTTGCATTCTTTCTACCATTCCGTTTTAAGAATCTCTCACCCTCTCCTATAAGGGTACTGTGGAAGGGCGTTCCCCAACCCTTTCATTCATTTTCTTCTCTAACAGATTATATAAATAGCAAATGCAGTTAAGTCTTCAACATGAACTTTGAAGGTCCCTAAAACAGTTTCTTTTTCATAATTTTGCTGCTCAGATTAGTGAATTCTCCCCCTGCCCACTCCACTGTACCCGTCCCCACCACAACACACAGACACACACACACACACACACACACACACACATACACACAGACACACATATGTTGCCACGAGCTCTTTCTGTAAAAGCTACAAACAGAATTTAGAAAAATCAAGTTGTTTATCATGGAGGTTATAAAGCTGAGAGAGACAAATACAGACTGGGCTTCTGGTATACATAGGAGTTGATAATGGAAGTTAGAAGGAGGTTTAAGCTGTATAAAAATGACACCATCTAAGGGAGAGGCCAGATGAATCTGATACGCTTAAAAGGCCAAGGAGAGATTTATTTTGCTCATTGCCCCAGGGATGACTAAGCCTAAAAAATATTTGTACCAACTAAGTCACTCTGGAATCTGAGGCGGACCCACAACCAGAATAATTACCACTGGCCTGATCAACACGTCTCCTTTCTGTAGTCAAACTGTGTTCATCAATTCAACACTTTTTCATTTAGCATCTATAATGTGCCAGACACTGTGCTGGGTTCTGAGGCTAGGGGAGACCAAAGAAACGCCTGACCCCTCATATAGAAATCTTAAGGAGGTATCGAAATACTGAGGAGCAGATGATAATAAACTGGATAAGAAGGGCAATGATAAAGGAAGTGCAGGATGCTATACAAGCCTACAAGGGAGGCATCAAATCTACATTAGGTATGTTGGAGAAAGCTTTCTAGGAGGAAATGACTTCTCATCTAAAACCGGAAGGTGAAAAAGTCCTTAGCTAGTCAAAAGTGAGATGGCGATAAATTGGAGTGGCGGCCCTGGTTGAGGGAGCAGGGGGCTATGGATATCATATACCATTCAGCTGTATGATATTTGGGCCTCTATTTCTTCATAAGTAAGTTGAAACTGAGATCCACTTAAAATCTATTGTTTCTATCCAGCTCCATATTGGAATTATATTACCCTACAGACTAGAATACTCTGAGTCCAATGGCCGAGACTCTGTTCTCCCCGGACAGTGTTTGTCTGGGCACTGCCAACATTGGTCTTGATGACTTCCTTTTTTGTTTGTTTTCATAATTGGCCACCTTTCCCCCTTTCTGCATCCCCAACCCCAAGACTGACATACTCTCCAAGCTATGATAGTACATTCTAGTAGGTTACCTCAAAGTTCTAGAAGCTATCCTGCCTCCATCAAAGGTCTCTACATATGTGTGTTCTGACCAAGAGTTCTTATGTTGCAATCTGACTCTCAGAAGATCTATTTTTCTGTTGCTGGGCGTCACCTTATTGTGGCTTTCCATCTTCTTGTACTCCTAACTTATTGTTTACTGTCTTTTCAGTAGACAAAAGAGAGCACAAATTTAATTTGGAATCACAGAGATCTTCTACCCAAAGGACCACTGTCCAGTGATGTATGCTGTGCACCACTGAAAATATTCGTTCATATTCAAATATTGTGATTATCTGTAAGAAATGGTACAAATGTGATTCCAGGAGTTGAGAGGAAATTGCTTCTGTTTTATTAAGATCCTTTAAACCTTAGACTCTTGCTTAAAACTAGAAGATAAGTCATCAGAAGATAAATATAAGAGCTCATATAGTTCAATAGCACGCAGTCTCTGAAATGAAGATAAAAATGTCAAGAACAAAAGATTATAAAGGCTATTGCTCTCATTGTATGGAAGGGGGAAAACGTATCTTTATGAGACTCCTGGCTCACTAATACTGCAGAAAAATCAGGTCATGCTGCACTTTAAAATCTCTTAGATGACCTTTCTGGCCTGTCAGAATTAGTGGAGAAAATTTTAATGATACTCAGATCTATTGACGTTTTATGTGCTGAACTTTCTTGGAGAAATCAGGGGACAACATGCCATTAGAAGTTTCAGTTCTACTTCTCGCTTACTGTCATAACTTTTGATCACACCTATTTTTTTCTTTGCCCCTTTTTTTTTTTTTTTTTTTGAAATGAAATGCTTTAGAAAATGTCATCCTGGAGAGTTTTGGTTGATGTTTTCAGGGTTTGTCATTTTTGTTAGTCATCAGATGGCTCCGTGTCATTTATGTCAAAATATATGAAAGTAACTGAGCAAGAAATTTCATTGACTGATAATGTGGATCATTATACACGAGGGTTGAGACCTCTCTGCCATAACCTTTTTTAGAAGTAAGCTTTCCCTAACTTCCTATTTGCAGTCCCTGAGAATTAACTTGCTCCTTAAGAGTTACATGACTTGGGCTTCCCTGGTGGTGCACTGGTTGAGCGTCCACCTGCCGATGCAGGGGACGCGGGTTCGTGCCCCGGTCCGGGACGATCTCACATGCCGCAGAGCGGCTGGGCCCGTGAGCCATGGCCACTGAGCCTGCACGTCCGGAGCCTGTGCTCCGCAACGGGAGAGGCCACAGCAGTGAGAGGCCTGCATACTGCAAAAAAAACAAAACAAAAAAGTTACATGACTTTTGACCTCTCTTCTAAGGGAAACAAAGAGTGTGGGTAACCACAAAATGGTCCTTTGGTTATGAACTCCTCCAGAGTTGACTGGCCAATGTTTGTGTAATAGATACACAGGGCCTCAAACACTGTGGGTATATTGAGAGGTATCTGGGAAACGTAATGTACTTTAAATTACCAAGAAGTAATTTGATCTGAATAAGACAACTCCAAAGAGAGCTCATTATGTTTCACCAAAATGCAATTGTAATTGGATTTCTTTTTAAGATGAACAGCAAACCCAGGGAAGTGGTACATTTATCATTTTTGTCAATCCCTTTCTAGAACCTGAGCACTAGGGATGATGGTACACAGTGCCACCCCCTTAGGAACAGAGAGTATTCTCTAACTCAGGTGGGGTAGGCAGACATGGCTGTTGCTCTTCCTGTACACAATAGCCATTAATGTGTTTTGAGCAGAGGAGGAATTATTCAGTGGACATTTTCAGAAGGTTAATCTGAGAGCAGTGTTTAGAGAAAACTGGGGGTAAGAAAAGAAATTTGAACGTGGTAGAATATGAGACTGTTGTATTATCCCAAACTTGTAATGTTGGGGGTCTGGACCTGGGAAGAGGTGGTGGGATTGGAATGGAAGATGCGGGTATGAGGAATAATCCAATGTGACTGCACCCAGAGCACTTAATAACTAGTTGCATATTGGAGATAGTGTGTAATGGCAATAACCCTGGTCTAAACATCAGGAAGAATAAAGAGGTTTTCAGAGCAAGGTTGAGGCTTAGTTTTCTATTTTATGAAAGAAAGGAATTGAAGTACAACAATCTCCAATTCCTTTCCAGGCCTAACATTTTAAAATAGGAAGATTTTAAGGCATTACAACTTTGCCCCTCATCTCCATCAGGAGGCTTGACATCAGGAAGAGTAAAAGGTACAGTTGCTGTTTGGTGTATCTCTGAATACTCACTGGCACTTGCACCCCTAATAGATTCCTGGCTAAGCAAAACCCTCAGTTTTACAACCATATCACACTTTCTGATTCCTCTCCAGAGTCAAAGATCATCTGTCTTAGATGTACTGTGTTGGTAGATGGCATCTCATAAACTAATTTAGCAGTAAGGAATAAATAGCCTGTAATGGCTAAAGCATTTTTTTTGGTTAGAGATGATCATATTTAATCTTTGTATAGTTGGCCCAATTTTCAGAAATACATTTCATTTAGACTTCTTGGAAACACTGTGAGGCACATCGACGTTGGGGGTGTCAGTATGTCTGTTTTACAGATGAGGAAACTGAGATTTGGGGCAATTAAGGAGGTTGCACCCCCCCCCCCACGGGGGTGACACTGTGTACCATCATCCCTAGTGCTCAAGTTCTAGAAAGGGATTGACAAAGACGATTGCCCAGATACTAAGTGGCAGAGACAGACTTTCTTACTCCAAGTCCATTGAACTTTCCGTTCTGTTAGCATATTCATGGACATTTTAAGTCCCTGGGCAAGAATATAAAGAAGTATTTTTGGTCCAGGGACATTTGAAACCATCCAATGATCACCATTTGGTCTATTTTTTCTACTTTCAAGTATAATCCCTGCAACTATCTCATCTGGAATAGTTCCAATAACATTCTATTTAGTAATCCACAGCAATAACGATCATAATCACACTTTCTCCCTGACCATCCCAAAGAACCTTTAGTGTATTAATGCTGTTAATTAATCTTCATGACATCTTAGCAAATGAAGCAGATTGCAGGTAGGATGTCCCACTTGGCTGACTGGGAAGCTGAGGTAGAAAGCAAGGTTAGAGAGTTGCCTCAAGGTGAGAATAAATCAGCAGAGATGGTGAGCCAAGAATAGCCTTTTTACAGCTGAAGCTTAACAGTCTATTGGGAAGGGGCTTTGCTATTTATTCCTCTTAGAAGATTACTGTTCAGGCACCAGAAAAAATTGCCATTTTAAAGCCAAGCTTTGCTTTGCTTAGTTATTTTTCAGTGCTTTTGAATTCGCTGTTCTCTTCCTTTGGGGTCCCCACCTTTTTGCAACTGAGGCGACTTCATCTTTCTCTCTTCTGGGATAACATGCCTAGTTGTCCTGCAGATGACAATCTCCTTTACCCCTGCAGTGTCACCTCCCCCTTACCTTCTCTGAGACCGGAGCACTCCACTTTTCAATGGTTTCCCGGGAATTTGTCCCACGGGTCTCCCTTTCTCTCTTCAGGGACCTGGGATGGAGTCTTGTCTTTGCAGCACCCACGTCTCCATTGGGAGGAAGAGTGTTTGTTTCTGATGTTGTATTTCAATATTTTATTTTCATCGGAGAGAAGATTGAGTGACTTCGTCTCTCTGTGTTAAAAATGATGATTGTGTCCATGACCACGTGCTCCATCCAAGCTCTGTGTGGTTTCTGTAGTTACTGAAGCACTGGGGATGGGCTGGGGAGCAATGACTGATTGCCCTGTGGCAAAGCTAAGGAGGAGAGTGTTTGTTTCTCCGTGGCAGGGAGTCTGGTTACACTGGGGGAAAGGGAATGGGATTCCTGTAGGCTGACAGGAAGACCACAGCTATCTGTGGGAAAAGGCATGATTATGTTGCTCTGTTGTTGGGAAATGTGGTCGCCTTTAACCTTGAGCCAAACCAGAGAATCCTGCTGTGATTTACTTTAACACTGTATTTATACTCCCCACAATAATTAACCATGTTTCAAACATCATCAGGATGTGAGTTATCAAAATAATATTACTCTGATGATAAAAGTGTCTTTAAAAGCCTAAGCCACTTAGCTCAGCAAAGATAAAAAGGCCAAACAAAGCCCACGCCAAAACATTACCAAAATGTTGGCTGTACGTCTTTTCAAAATCATTGTCTGAGACGTTTTCGTGAAAGCATCACAAGATCCAGACAGGTAGTACAGGCATGGGAAAGAGCCGCTAAGTAGGCTTTTTAACGAAATATTTGCTCAATACTTATCTTCTGTGACTGGAGACAAATGAAGTGGTAGAGGAGAAGATTAAAATGCTGGCAGGGTTCTAGCAGCTTCAAGGCTGGGAAGGGAAATAAATGCTATACATGTTGCCACCTGCCATTCTCAAGTTCATGGCAGACATCACCAATGGATCACATCACTCTTCCCTGTTGAGGCTGTTCTCAGTTAACAGTCTTTCTCATCATGGCACTGAACATAGCCACGATTAAATTTTAGCACTCGGTTCTGCAGCTGAAAACGTTTTACCTTCTCTGTTTTAGAGCAAGCTGACTTACCCTGCTTTCCTCCAGAGTAAAACCAAAGGTACAGAGAAACTGGGCACGTGTGGTGGGCGGGGTGGATTCATATTGATATAATTAAGGTATTTTCCAAGAGAGCTAGGCTAATCTGAAGTCTGCAGCTGTGGTCAAATGATCTCCAAATTTAGGACACTTAAAATACTGCATCACTAATGAAAGAAATACAACTTAAAACACCAGTGTTTTACCTTTTGAATTAAAATTCGATAATACAAAGAATTTGGGGAAGAATTGTGGAAACATGTAACCTCATTCACCTTGGAAAGTATAGATTGATACCATAATTTGGAGGGCAATTTAGAAGTATCCGCCCCAAAATTAAATGCATATACCATTTGTCCCAGTAATTCAACATCTACAGATGTTTCCACAAGTATTTAAGAATGCGTATTTAAAGGATATGCATGATTTTGTAATACACTGATTGCAAAATAATTTAAAAATTAAAAATAAAGGTTACGATCTCTATATCTCTTAGTAGAATACTATGTAGGCGTTCAGAAGAATGGGGTAGGTACAAAGTGGTAAATGGCATTGTTTCTTTGCAATAATTCAGTTCCTTCTCTTCCTAGCTGTATTTCTTTGCCCCATTGTCTCCATGCTTGGTCAGATAACATACCTTGCCCATGGGATGTGAATGGGCATGATATTTCCTACATTCTCAAATGTGATTGCCTAGCTTGGCTGGGACTCTTCAGCTCCAACGCTCTATCACATGAGCATAATGTCACATAGTGGCTATTTTATCAGCTTGGGTGCCAAAGAGAAAATTAGTTGAACAGAACTCATTAGAGCAGAGCCAGATGAACCCAAATAAGTTAAGCCGAGCCCAAGAACCACAGCCGATCTACTGCTCTCATGTAACATAAGCAATAAATAAATATCTGTTGTAAGCCACTGAGATCTTGAGGTTCTTTGTTATATAGCATTACTGCAGCAAAACCTGCCCGATATATCTAATGTTGAAAAAAAATGTCAGGGATATGCTAACATTTTGAAAAAATGAAAAGTTAATTACATAACAACATAATCAATATGATTGGCATTTAAAATTATCTATCGGGCTTCCCTGGTGGCGCAGTGGTTGAGAGTCCGCCTGCCGATGCAGGGGACACGGGTTCGTGCCCCGGTCCGGGAAGATCCCATGTGCCACGGAGCGGCTGGGCCTGTGAGCCATGGCCACTGAGCCTGCGCGTCTGGAGCCTGTGCTCCGCAACGGGAGAGGCCACAACAGTGAGAGCCCCGCATACCGCAAAAAAAAATAATAATAAATAAATAAAAATAAAATTATCTATCAGTCGATCTATCCATCCATCTTTCCTTGTATATATGTAAAAAATATCTGAAAAGATATGTAGAGAACTATTAGCCATAGGTACCTCTGGCTGCGGGCAGGAGGAATAGAGAGAAGAGGAACTTAGTATTTAATTCATGTTTTAACTATTTGAATTTTTTACCAAAATGGGTTACTTTAATAATAAAAATATCGAGAAAAGTTTTCATTTTTAGTATTTTCTATTTCAGGTATTTGCTCTAATTTTGAGCATTGCTTTTATTGTGTCATTATACCTTTAAAATACTGTGAGTTCTGGTGGAAAAAGAAAATCCACAAGAAATGCCCAAGCGCTGATAAACAAAACACAAATGTGTTCTGTATCCATTCAACAATACGTAACTAACTTGTGACCTAACCTCAGAGATTAGTCCCAAAAACTAAGGAGGTCAGTGGAGAAGCGTGGGGAAAGGTGGCAGTGATGAGTTGCTACGTGGGTTTGTGTTCCTTCGTGACCAAGACAAAGGCAAATACTGAGAAATCTGAAGGCAGAGTGGAAAATGCTTTCTCTCTCTCTCTCTCTCTATCTCTCTCTCTCAAGGCTAGAATTGACTTTCCCTGTGAAAAACAAGGAATCATATTCATAGCATGTTTAACATTTTTTTCTAACTTAAAAAATTATGAAAAAGGCTGATCCCAGATAAAACTGAGAAGTAATCCTTTCCCTGTTCTATCCCAGGCCAAGAAAACCAGTCTTTCCTTTGTCCTATTCCTTTGTGATTCATTTGTGGGAAAAACAAAGACCTCTTTCCCCTTGAGGCCATTGTCCCACTGTTTCCTCTTAGAATATCCCTCCAGCACCTTTGCCTTTCACCTCACTAACTCCTGGTGGCCTTCATGGCTCAGATGTCACCTCATTTAGACACCTGTTGTGTCCCCCAAGGCCAGGAGTTGCCCTCCTGTGTGTCCCAGTATTACTGTGTCTGTAACAGAAGTATGGAACTATCATGTTCTGCTGTCGGTGCCCATTTATTTGTCCTTCTCACCCATTAAGCTCTTTAAGGTCAGGCACTGTGGCTTATTTATCATCATATCCCTAGTAACCCATCCTGTGCTTGGAGTGTAATAGGTGCTCAATAAATATTTGTTGACTTGATTAAAAAAAGAGTGCTGATTCAGTAAAGTAATCTGTACCCAGATGTTAATGTCTTGCCCTTTAGGAATGTTTGCCTTTTATTAGAAAAGGGCAGGCAGGAATTTTAGATTCTTCTATTAACAGGTTGGTAGAGGACCTATTTTTCCAGAGGAGTCTTCTGATTCCTAGGGTGACCAAGTGCATCCGCATTTGGCTGGAACTGAGGAATTTCTCAGGGTGTGGGACTTTCAGTGCTAATATGGGGATAGTCTCGGGCAAATTGGGATGACTAATCACTCCACTCTTAGATCAATCACATTAGAATTACCAGGTCTTCTTATACACAGATCAAGGCAAAGTGTACCATCCTCCTCTCAGAAAGAATACCACCATTAATATGTTATTGCCAATATTTCCATTTCTCCTACCACTCAGGGATCATTGCATCTTCATTGATAAAACTCATGTGGTTTCTCAATGGACACATAAAAGATATAGATGAAAACCTTCCATCCTTTCCTGCTGTGTCCACAGAAGGTTGTCAGTCAGCGTGAGGAATTTATTAAGAGATTAAGTACTTAGAGGGCAGGGACTATGGCTGTTTTTGTAGTGACAGGAATAGTACTGAACCAATGTTCATTTCTTATCAGAGCCTTTTCTTGCCTGTAGTGGTGATGAGAGAGCAAAGGGTCTCAAGATTATTAGGCATACCTTGAGTTACCACAAGTTATTCAGTCTGGCTAAGAGTCAAGACCCTTATGCAAACACATCTCAAGTAATCCTCCAAGGAATGTCTGTATGCTGGAGCTCTTGTCTTAGTCTGCAAGTTTCTACCAGAAGTCGAACTGCTTTTGCCCCAAAAGTAGAGGGTTGGCTAAGGCAGCTGGTGGGCACAGCTGTGAAATACAGGGATTTCCAAGTCTAGACTCTGTCAAGAAATCAGCTCTCTTACTGGCAGCTGTGCTCCAGCTGTGATGAAACACAAAGGGCTCCCCCAGAAGACAGCTGAGACCGAACCAGACCCCTGCTCCCAACTGCTCGGTCTTCTTCAGAACACTGTAGAAGCATCAGTTTACACCAAGTAGGGATGTTCTTGAAACTGTGGCTTGGCCAACCTTTGACCTCTCCACAGCCTTTCTCTCTTCTCTGTGTTTTCCTCTGGAACTTGTGTTCTGGACCAGTTAGAGACCTGGGTGAAAAGGGACAGAAAGAGCACATTAGTTCAAAAAGAGCAGTGCCTTGACCATCTACTCAGTCAGCAAATATTAGTGAGCACATACTATTAATTGTGGTTCTCTGTGGCAGTGGACACATAATAGGCAGTTCGATCTATCACTTTCCTCACTTCTATCCACTGAGTGAGGCTCTTAAGCGTCCTTGGGAAGAACACCAAGGTGGTGTGTTTCTAGGTGGAAGTACATTCTACAAAAGGGATGCATTCAAAACACTGTTTTTAAAGATAACATGTTGACAGGATGATTATTAAAACTGTGATAATAAGATGTTAGAAGAAGCAGTATAAATGGAAGATAGTGAAACAGCAGGAGGCGAAGGGAAGGACATTAAGGACTGACTGTATAGCCCATCCCTTCCTCCTTTCCCTACCTTTTAACCTGGATAAGCCTCTCATTCCAGGGACGCTTATGATGCCTGCCTTTGTTTGCTTCTCCTGTAGCTCTTGGGTAGAGATGACCCCTTAGAATGGGAGTGATAACTGACCATGAATGGTGTCATGGCAAGCAACATCTGTCCCCACAGTAAGAGAAAGAGGAATATCTCCTGTGCTAGCTACTATTGCTAAGTGACAAACCACCCCAAAACTCAGTGGCATAAGACAACTTTTCTTTTAAACTTTTTATTTTATGTTGGAGAATAGCCGATTAACAATGTTGTGATAATTTCAGGGTCACAGCGAAGGGACTTAGCCATACACATGCAACAACCTTTCTTTTTGCTCACAGATTCTGTAGGTCAGGAATTAGGACCAGTCAAAGCAGGGGTGGCTTGTTTCTGCTCCATTATGTCTGGTACCTCAGTTGGGGAGACCTAAAGACTGGGAGTGATATAGATGGAGGCTGGAATCATCTGGCAGCATCTTTACTTACATCTTTAGAGGTTGATGCTGGCTGTCGATAAGACCTCAGCTGAGCTGTTGGCTGGGGCACTTACATATGATCACTTCTCCATGTGGTCTTCTTGGCATGCAGTAGTTTGGGTCTCCTTGCCACGTGGTGTCTGGTTTCCAAGACTGAGTGTTCCAAGACAGCAGGAGTGCATGACATTTTTGATCTAGCCTTGGAGGTCACTTCTGTCCTATCCTATTGCTTGAGGCAATTACAAAGTTCTATTCAAGCTCTCAAGGTGGAGGATACTTGATGAGGGAAGTTTTAAGATCACATTGTAAGATGAGCATGTTAGATGGTAGGTATTATTGTCATTTTTGGAAAATATTATCTGCCACATCCTCCTAAGTTAAAAGTTGGAGAAAAGTGGTTAGAAGTTAGGCAAGGTTGGGGGACTGGAAGTCATGATTTCTTTCTTTGAAAATTCTTCTTACTTTCTGAATATGCTCTGCTGATTAAGCCTCCATATCTCCGCCCTTGAAGATCACCCCACCATGAAGGCAATTTCCCATCTTTTTTGTCAGACATACTTTGATTTAACGTTCCAGACACAATTCTATTGGTAACTCATTGGTAAAATCTTCTCTGGTGAACCAAGATATAATTAATCACACATTTCTCTGTGCTCCAAACAATAACTAATATGTAATGAGCACTTTTCTGTGCACCAGGCACAGTTCCAAGTAACTTAACATGGTTTAAATAGCTTATTCTTCACAGCAAGCCTGTAAGGTAAAGAACATTATTATTATTTTAACTTTATGGGTGAAGAAACTGAGGCACAAAGGATTAAATAACTTGGCTTAAGGGCATACAGCTTAAAAGTGGTAGAGCCGGGGGCTTCCCTGGTGGCGCAGTGGTTGAGAGTCCGCCTGCCGATGCAGGGGACACGGGTTCGTGCCCCGGTCTGGGAGGATGCCGCATGCCACGGACCGGCTGCGCCCGTGAGCCGCTGAGCCTGTGCGTCCAGAACCTGTGCTCCATAATGGGAGAGGCCACAACAGTGAGAGGCCCGTGTACCACTAAAAAAAAAAAAAAAAAAGTGGTAGAGCCAGGATTGAAGGCAGAGCCAGACAGTATGCCGCATCTAGAGAGACTATTGGGAGAAAGACTTCCGAATCGTGTTTATAGAAAATATCTACTAAGTAATTTGCCCAAAGAGTGTAGGGAGGAAGTGGAACAAAATTCCTGACACTTTGGTCAACTCAGTCTTTCCGGTAACCTTAGACACCCACTCCCTCTGATGAATTTTAAAAAAAACCAATTAAGATCAGACATTGAAGTACTTACGGGAAAAATTTGCCAGCAATGTAAACCAACTTTTAAAAGAGGGGCATATAGGAAGTCTGAAAACACACAGTTTAAAAATCATTATTTCATAAATGTTTCTGTGAGGCCGGGGAAGGGGTAAGGATGTGTTTGTCTCTTTTCTCCTCGTGGAAGAGAAGCAGAATTTTAAACAGCCCCTCTTCCCCAGCTTGGCGGTGCTCTGACTTCAGAGGATGCCTCTAATTGCTCAGAAGCACAGCCTTCCCGCCTTGAGAAACTGGGGAATGATTTAGGTGCTTTGTTGTTTCTTTGCAGCCTTCCCGACCCTCCCCACCATCCTTCTACCCCACACACATCTGTGCGTTCACTAAGCATGCACGTGGGTTTGCCTGACCTCAGGCTCCAGGCACCTTTTTTTGAAGAGTTTCTAAGTGACAGGGGCAAGGGGCGTTCCAGTGTCATTGGGCCATTCTTAATTTTTCTTGAGAGAAAACACTGTTAACTGTATAGTCTGATTACATGGGTAGTTAGCATCAAATATGCATATGTCTGGTTTGTTTGGAGAGCGTTAGTCCTCAAGATGCCAGGGAGCGCAGAAGCCCCAGGGAGGAGAAAATTCAAACTTCTCAGATGCACACATTTCATTCAGAAGTCATCCTAGACTTTTATTTCTTGTAAGAGGCTTTCCAAAGCCTGCCTCGTCCCATTTCTTCTGCTGTCCTAACTGGTACCACTGCCACAGTCCTGGCCTTCCGCTCCGACATGTAAGTGAGGCTACGGGAAGCCATGAATTGTATCTGACTTTGGTAACCCAACACTCGCTCTCTGTCTGAGGTCTGCGAGGTGATCCAGTACCCAAGAGGCAGGTAAAATGATTACCTGCATCCGTGCTGCAGGAAGGAATCAGGAGGACGTGCGAGCCAATTGACACTGGAGCTAGACCTGGGCAAGCAACCTGAGGTTCCTCACCCACTCCCCTGTTCTTGGAATGTCTGTTCTGCCAGCAGTGCCCACAGTGGGAGCTGTTCCGAGGATGTAACCTGGAGAGAGTAAGGTGTTGTTGAAACCATATGGACGGTATATGTGACTGAACCCAGTTAAGGCCGCTATATAAACTTTCAAGATTTTGCTGGGCAGGCACAAACATCTCTTCATCGTGTGGTGCCCAAGACAAGCCTTGTATGTGAGTTCCCTTGCTTATTAAGACTGCCACCTACCAATCCGGACTGGCCTCTTTCTTCAGTCTTTCCTTGCCCTCTGTGTATGGGGCCAGTTTATGAACCTACACTCCATGTGACCAATTTACTCTCCTTCCCCGCAAGCCCAAGGTTCCCAGCATGGTGCTCATCTGAATACCACACTAGTACCCTCCAATTCATTTTCTTATAGCTCCAATTTCTACTATTTGCCTGTGATTGAACAGTGGAAGTTTGTAGAAATCAGGCTTCTACACAACTGTGGGGTTTTGAGACATAATATGTAAGACATCAAGATTTACAGAATTTTTTTTTTTTTTTTTTTGCGGTACCCGGGCCTCTCACTGTTGTGGCCTCTCCCGTTGCGGAGCACAGGCTCCGGACGCGCAGGCTCAGCGGCCATGGCTCACGGGCCCAGCCGCTCCGCAGCATGTAGGATCTTCCCAGACCGGGGCACGAACCCGTGTCCCCTGCATCATCAGGCGGACTCTCAACCACTGCGCCACCAGGGAAGCCCCCAGAATTTGCATTAAGTATTCCCTGAGGGAACTGTTAGCCTTCAACAGTGATGTATAGAGACCAGCATTTTCTTCTTGATGAGTTTCAGTCCAACATAGCTGTGTCTTAGTCATTTCCTTATGCTCCCTTTCTGGGTCTTTGTGAATTGATTGATTGATTGGAAATTTGTTCTTTGGTCTAAATATCATCAATGTACTTTTGTTTCCTGTCTTAATTGTTTTGGCTATTCTTTGGAACCTCAAGAAGAATTTCAGATATGTCACATTGGCTCTGCCTGTGGCTACTTGGTGCTCAACTCAATCCAAAGATCCGGCTTTAGAAAAGGGACACATGGCAAGAAATGTAAATTGCTGTACTCTGCTCCCCAGCCATCAAACATCCTTTGTTCACATTCTAATTTTCCACTAAATGAGCTATTGTTGCTACAAGTCAGTGGTTCCACTACAGAATTTGTAGGACAATAAACAAAGTGTAAAATATATGTAATGAGGACTGCCTCTAATTTCCGCTTAATTGCACATTGAATTACAGCCAGCACGACCCTGACACCGGCATTACTTCCTCAATACATAGCCTTGATGTAGAGCAAATTTTTCTTGTATGACAGGTTTATTTCTTTGCTGAAGGACTGTTTAAGGGGTGTTTCATTGTATGTTGCAAAGATGTAATTGGGCTCAGGCTGGTTTAGTCACTTAATAGGTATGATCATAATGATATGTCACTTTTTAGTATATGGGCTGCTCATTCCTTTGCAGGTTGATTGCTTTATCTAGGAGACATCAAATGGAGTCCCTACAAAATAATATCTGTGGGAAGATGAGCTGCAGATTTATATCTCCCTTTAAGTTCAGGGCTTTGGTATGTTCGGAGAAGAATGGCAGCTTCATATCCAATAAGGCTGAAAAAAGAAAGGTAGTGAAATCTGCAAATAAAATTTTTATCACTTAATATTTAAAGTGTATTTTTCTTGAAGGGCAGGGAAAATCTGCAGAGGTATTGACTACTCACCAACTGACCATTGGACACAAAAGCTGTGAGGTGCTTTGAGATTAAGTTCCCAGAAGAACATTTATGGCGCTAGGTGATATCACCTGCAGCATATCCATTAATCCAAAATTATTTTTTATTTTATCTTTTGTACCTCCAACCATAATCCTAACTTCTAATCCATTTTGAGTACTGTTCTTCTTATCCTATTTTCTGTGTTTCCATTTGCTTTCTTAACTGTTGTGTTGAACCCAAGCCGTATTCATCATAAAATTCAGAAATATCAACGTAAGTATTGAAGATGGGTAGATTCGAGAGAAGGAGAGATGCGGAAGGTTGGAAGGGACAGGTGATTCTGGGCATGGCACAGTAGGACTCAGCGAAGAAATCCCCAGCAGTGATCTGATCTGAGGGGACACTGGCTTAGGTGATGACAAAGTGGCATTGTTTGAACAAGCGTAGCTATAGTAACATTGGTGGTGACGGGAACATGTCTGGCTGTGGTCATCAGTGGTGGCTGCTTCAGTGACCTTGTTGCTCCATCTGCATATTCAGTGGTAGCAGCAACAGCACAGAGCCTTTGTCAGACAAAGGCAGTTGCCGTGACGTCTTCAGGGGGTACCAGTGACATGATTGGCAGTTCTAGTGTCAGGAGCTACTGAAGATGCCACCATGGCAGCTAAGGAAAGTCGGGGAGCGGGGAGAGCTGAAACACTGCAGTCTCCAATTAAACGAGTGTTCCACGGAAGACACCTGCGGTGGATTACCAGTGGCTGAGTCTCAGGTATGGGGTGAAGGGGCTATTTTTCCAGGAGAGTTGATAGGAGTAAAGTCAGAGAAGACTAGTACGTATCTTGTAAGAATTGTTGTATTAAATGCAATAGTAAGGTGTAAAACAGTGAACACAATGCCTGGCACATGTTACAGATTAGCTAATTTTATTAATATAGTACAGTAATAATATTATTATTACAGTTCCCGCTTGTTAAGCACTTATATTAGGTCTAGGGGCTGAACGTAGGTCTTTATCTGTGTGATATAGACAGCATTTTTATGCCACAACTTTAGTTTATATGCTGTTATAGACTGAGTTGTACCCTCCCCCTCTTCCTCCAAATCCACATGTTGAGGCCCTAACTTCCCATAGAACTGTATGTGGGGGATGGAGCTTTTAAAGGAGGTAATTGGCTGAATGAGGTCATAAGGGTGAGGCCTTAATCTGATAGGACTGGTGTCCTTACAAGAAGAAGAAGAGACACCAGAGTTCTCTCTCTGCTCACACAGAGAAAAGCCCAGTGAGAAGGCGTCGTCTACAAGCCAAGGAGAGAGGTCTCACCAGAAACCAACCCTGTTGGTACCTTGATCTTCAAGCCTCCAGAACTGTGAGAAAACCAGCTTCTGTTGTATAAGCCACCTAGTCGATGGTATTCTGTCGTGGCAGCCTGAGCAGACATAAAAACCAACCCTTCCCCCAAATCCTTTATTTTCCATAATTCAATTGATTTTCTGTGACTTTACTTGCTTGCCTACCCTAATGATGGGAAGAACACTTGATCCTGCCAATTAAAGCATCTGGGAGCAGAGGGACACTTTTTTTTTTTTAAACCTGAGGGTTTTTTTTTTTTTGAAGTAGAGTTGATTTACAATGTTGTGTTAATTACTGCTGTTCAGCAAAGTGATTCAGTTATACATATATATACATTCTTTGTTTTTAAATGTTTATTTTGATTTAATCCAGTTACTAAACTGAGTCATGTGATATGTTGTCATCTTTTTTTAAAGATTTATTATTTATTTATTTTATTCATTTTTGTCTGCATCGGGTCTTTGTTGTGGCACGCGGGATTTTTGCTGAGGTATGTGGGATCTTTCGTTGCCGCGCGCGAGGGCTTCTCTCTAGTTGTGGCGGAGGGTTTTCTCTTCTCTAGTTGTGACGCGTGGGTTCCAGCGTGCTTGGGCTTTGTAGTCTGTGTCATGTAGGCTCTCTAGTTGAGGTGCAGGAGCTCAGTAGTTGTGGCATGTGGGCTTAGTTGCCCCGCGGCACGTGGGATCTTAGTTCCCTGACCAGGGATCGAACCCGTGTCCCCTGCATTGGAAGGTGGATTCTTTACCACAGGACCACCAGGGAAGTCCCTATACATTCTTTTTTTTTAATATTATTTCCCATTATGGTTTCTCATAGGATACTAAATATAATTCTCTGTGCTATACAATAGGATCTTGTTGTTTATCCATTCTATACATAAAAATTTACTTCTGCTAGCCCCAACCTCCAACTCCATCCCCCCCACCCCCTTGGTAACCACCAGTCTGTTCTCTGTTTGTGATTCTCTTTCTGTTTCATAGATAGGTTCATTTGTGTCATATTTTAGATTCCACATATAAGTGATATGGTATTTGTCTTTCTCTTTCTGACTTCACTTAGTATGATAATCTCTAGTTGCATCCATGTTGCTGCAAATGGCATTATTTCATTCTTTTTTATGGCTGAGTAGTATTCCATTGTACATATGTACCACATCTTCTTTATCCATTCATCTCTCAATGAACATTTAGCTTGTTTCCATGTCTTGCTAATTGTGAATAGTGCTGCTATGAACATAGGGCTGCATGTATCTTTTTAAATTATAGTTTTGTCTGGGTATATGCCCAGGAGTGGGATTGCTGGATCATATAGTAACTCTATTTTTAGTTTTCTGAGGAACCTCCATACTGTTTTCCACATGGCTGCACTAACTTACATTCCCACCAACAGCGACACTTACTTCTTCTTGAGGTGTTGGGGCAAGAGGTCCTTCTGGTCTCCTGGGAGGGGGTTTGTGCTGTATGCACTGCTGAAGTGTCCGCAGTGGAGTAACTTGTTTGTATGTCACAGTTAGGGCCTGGTGATTCCCTCTGTGGTGGACCTGGGTCTCACCTTAGCTATCCCTGGGGCTGCTGGTCCTTAGGGGCTGGCTGAGACTCCTGTCCCATCACTAGGTCTCCTGGGAACGTCAGATCCCCCGCCGACCTTGGGAATGAGGTGGGGGCAGGGATGTGGGCAGAGGCTGGGAGAATCGTCTCTCAAGCACTTTCACCTGGTGCTTTCCTAGGTCATTTCTACTCCAACATCTAGACGCCATGTTGGTCTTGCTGCCGTATAAACTCAGGTCATCTGTAAAACCATGAGCTCTGGGGAGGCAGGGAGTAAGAATGTTGCTTTGTATCCCTTGACTCGAACTAAAGGCTTTATATTCCGCCCAACATTAACCTCAGATGGCCAGGGAAATGGGCTCACTTATATGGGTCCTCCAACTTTTCTTCTCCCGTTCTCAGGCTCTATCTGCTCATTTTCCACTTCAACTCCAGTGACAGAAACGGCCCTTCAGTCCGGCCCTCTCCCTTTCCCACCTCAAGGCTTGCGCTGAAACCCTGGGCTCTGGTCTTTCTAGCTTTGGCTCTCGATTTATAAAGCTCAGCTTTCGGAGTTCAAAGAAAACACCTCATCAAAACCCTGGATTCTGAAAAGTAAAGGCACTTGCCTTTAGCCTGTCGTCCTACAGTGAGCAACAACAAGAAATCTATATTTTAAAGCTCAAAGCCAAGTAATGACTTATTTGATCTAGGAGAGTCTACCTTCCCCCTGAAATATTGACTGTCTCAGGGTGACAGGGAAATGAGCAATAATTAAGGGTTTAAAAGATAAGGCAATACATTGATTAAATATTTTCAAGACACTCTCACTGCTGTACTCTCCCGTTAGTAAATCTTTCCACACTCAACCCCTCCCCACAAAGTATTTTTGCCTTTATCTTGCCCCTCCCTTCAAAGAATGTGGGAGCTAAGGTCTTTCTAGGTTCTGTTTTGATCCCCCTCTTCTCCACCGAGTTCAAACAGCAATAGCGGGCAGAACTTTTGGGGGGAAGAGATAAGCCTTGAAATGACCTTGAGTTACTAGAGGGTGTTGAGCAAGTTTTTTGGTTAAAATCTAGAGAAAGTGAAGCGTGTCACTCTGACGCCCATCTCCATCACCTCCCAGCCTCAGTTGCTGTTTTGTCTCTGGTCTCAGGAAGCCAAAAGGTAGCATTAGCTGAACAGGGGCCACCAGAGAGTGAGAGAGATCAGCCTCCACGCCATAACCTGAAACTTAACCCAAATTACGGGTTGTCTTTCCAGCCTGACTTTGGAATCAGTTTCTTTCCCTGAGACACAGCCTGTCCAGATCACTGAACTAATGATATGGCTTGTAGCTGCTAGCATCACCCTTCCCTTTCCAAGAAAGGTTTTAGTTCTTTCAAAGATTTCGATTGCAAGAAATCCACTTCAAAGTTGCTTCCCCTGCTCATCTTTTTCTGTTTTCTCTTGGTTACCTCTGTACAGTGTTCCTCAGTAGGTAAAGAGAGTGGTGTAGGGTTGTGATTCGTCCAGAGTCCCTGCTTCACTGCCTGGGGAGAGATTGCAGAGACTGACATTTTCTCAGAGAAATCCCATTATTGGCAACATCCAGTGTCCAATATGGGAGAGTAAGGGTGGAGTAGCAGTGACCAAGGGATGGGCGTGGGTGGAGAGCAGCAGGTAGCCTCCCAGGGTCTTATGTGCTCTAGTATGGCATGAATGAAGTAGCTAAGAGTTCTTCAGACTCTCAAGGGGGCTACAGAATTGAAGAAAGGACTGGTGGACAGGAAAATGTCTGAAGTCAGGAGAAAGAAGCTGAAGAAGGCAAGGATATATTTTTTAAATTTATTTATTTTATTTTTGGTTGAGTTGGGTCTTCATTGCTGCGCACGGGTTTTCTCTAGCTGCATCGAGCGGGGGCTGCTCTTCGTTGCAGTGCGTGGGCTTCTCATTGTGGTGGTTTCTGTTGTTGTGGAGCACGGACTCTAGGCACGTGGGCTTCAGTAGTTGTGGCACGTGAGCTCTAGAGCACAGGCTCAGTAGTTGTGGCGCGGGCTTAGTTGCTCCACGGCATGTGGGATCTTCCTGGACCAGGGCTCGAACCCGTGTCCCCTGCATTGGCGGGTGGATTCTTAACCACTGCACCACCAGGGAAGCCCGGCAAGGATCTTTTGACAGAGGCATTGGCTGAGAGTGCCAGCAAGACATCACAAAGCTCAGGCAGGACCAGCTCTATTTGAATGGACGCCAGATCAGGATGCCCAGGGCTTGGTGGATCCAACTTTGCCAGAACAGATGAGCAGGGAAACAGGACAGCCGCCAAAGGTCATGCATAATGAGATGCCTCAACTGCAAACCAGCAAGGGTTAGAAGCTAGGACATGATATAATACTCCTTTCCACACACTCATTCACCCTCAGATAGAAGGTGAGGTGCAGTAAGGGGAAGCTTAGAAAGAATTAATTCTTACCCAAAGGGTCTACGATTTGAATGGGATAAAGACTGAGAAAGTTATACTTTAATTTGGATTTATAAAAATCACTGAATAAGAATGGAGTGTACCAGAACGTGATAAAATATATCTTTTGCTATAGACAGGCTGGCAGTTTAAACATTAAGTTGGATTTGCTGATTCAAAAAAAGGTACTTTTTTTTTTTTTCAAATCTGAGTTTTTATACTCATCTACTGTACTTGTTTAATACTTTCATCAATCCTGTAAGGAAATTAGGCGCAGAGAGATCCAATTATTTGATCAAGAGATTAAATAATTTGGTCATAGTTAGCAATTAGCAGAGCCAAGACTTTAATTTATCTGGAATCAAAGTTTGTGTTTCTCACTCCTGTGCCTAAACCTCAGAGTTATATGGCTGGTATTTTTAGCCTCTGTGTTGTTTTTCATCCATAGGAGGGTGTGGCCTTAAAGCATAAATCCCGACATTTTTTTTTCTTCTTAAATTCCATATATATGTGTTAGCCTACGGTATTTGTCTTTTTCTTTCTGACTTACTTCACTCTGTATGACAGACTCTAGGTCTATCCACCTCATTACAAATAGCTCAATTTCGTTTCTTTTTATGGCTGAGTAATGGGTAAGACAGGAATAAAGACACAGACCTACTGGAGAATGGACTTGAGGATATGGGGACGGGGAAGGGTGAGCTGTGACAGGGCGAGAGAGAGTCATGAACATATACACACTAACAAACGTAAGGTAGATAGCTAGTGGGAAGCAGCCGCATGGCACAGGGATATCGGCTCGGTGCTTTGTAACCGCCTGGAGGGGTGGGATAGGGAGGGTGGGAGGGCGGGAGACGCAAGAGGGAAGAGATATGGGAACATGTGTATATGTATAACTGATTCACTTTGTTATAAAGCAGAAACTAACACACCATTGTAAAGCAATTATACCCCAATAAAGATGTTAAAATAAATAAATAAATCCTGTCGTAAATGTTCTTTATTTGCCTTTGTCCTTTGTTCTCGTTTTTTCCTCCCTCTACTTCTTTAATCTCTCTGATTTTGTCCCTTTTATCTTATGAGTCCTCTATTTTGTCCTTTTTTTAATCACTCCAATGAGCCCCCATGGTTGATGATCAGTTCCTCTCAAAGCCTTTTTTGCCTACACCAAGCTGTGTGGCCCTCAGGATACAGACCCTATCACGTGGAGCCACCTGGCCTGACACCTTCCCAGACCTGAGGAAGCAGGACATGAAGACAGCATTGTCTTTGGATTTGGAAGCTTACAAATTAAGAGTTCATTGCGTTTGAGAGGTCCAGGAGGATTGAGTTTCAGATGAATGGAATAATCATCTTCCAGAGAAGTAAATTTACTTGGCATGTTTCCACTAAAATGGATTTAAAAAAATGTCAGATGGAACTAAAACATTTAAGACATATGGTGCATTAACTAAATGTTTAAACATTTACCTTTAGCTGCGTGAACATATCACTGATGAGATGAGTTCAGTGAGCTATGTTGAACATCTTTGACGGAATCACTGTCCAGTAGAGAGCTCTATTTCTTGAATTTATTTAATATAAAACATCCCCAGATGCTTACAACAGATACCAAATACATGTTATAATTTCACTGCTGAATGCGAATGCACATAAAGATGAAAGATCCAAATGAGAAAATCTATCTGTAATCTCAGTCATTACCTTTTATTTGAAATTGGTTCTCCATGAGAAGGGTGCAAAGAAGAGTATCATTAGTTACGAAGCAGTGAAAGTCACTGGGATGCCATCAGCCCATTCTGCTGTCTTCCAGAAAATCCCTTAATACTTTTTTGCAGGGTCAGCAAACATGTAGCAAGTGTGGGAGAGCTCCCCCTCACCCCTTGTCTGTAGCAGACATTGTTAATCATCACAACACTTAATTCTCCCCCTGAGCCTGCACTTGGCCTGAGACTTTTTCTGCACCCAGCACTCCAGGCAACCACTGCCGATTGATCCAAGCTGGCACTTAAAATGAAACCTATTTGCAATCTCCAGACATAGAACAATGATAGAGCAGTGGGGTGTTTCTATATCTGATGTATCTAAGAGACGTGATAATTGTGGTAGTAGGCCATTGGATGCTGTTAGGATTTATTCCTTTAATTAAAAGGATGGCTGTGGGGCTCCTTGGGTTCTGGAAGAATCCACTAGGACTTGGATTAGCCTCTATCTAGTTGTATAAAGGGCTAGTATTCTGTCTTCTAGGCAGACTAATTCCACACATACCTATATCCTTTTCTCTTTCACCCTCTGAGTTTCAGATCCTCAAACTGAGAATTCTAAACCCATTTGAAATAGAATGAGTCAGGAACTAACAGAGACCCTGAAACTAAGGTAATCACTTAAATTCTGGATACTGCAGAGAACTTTCTGGAATAAAGGTGTGTGTATGTTGATGGCGGGGGGGAGGTGTGGAACTTGTATTTAAGATCTGATCTCATACGTGTTCACATTTCCTATGTAGGCTGTAAATAATAACAGCTACTGTTTATCTACCTGACAAGGTGTTAAGCACCAAAGGACATGCACTTTCTGTTTTTAAAATCAAAATGTGTAAATACGTCAGCCCAAATATTTTCATGAATGCTCTTTTTTGCCTCCATTCAGAATATCTTTCTTTGAAAAATATTTTAATCGAAGTTCTTCTATTAAGTTGTCTCTATGATTCTCTTGAATGTTTCTCCAAACTCAGATGCTGCAAAATCATAGGCATTGTTACTTTCACTCCATTCCAGTTCAGAATAGAAATTTATCCAATAAAAGTAAGAGGTCCATAGAGAGTCTCACCACAAGTTGAAACACTCCAAACTACATTATAGAATTTCAAATTTAAATATTATACACAGCAGGAGGATTCATCCTTTTATTTGTTCACTTCTTTCTTCGATATTTTAAAGATAAGTTTAGTGATGTTTCTTTACATCATTACTTTCTGCAAAACCTACAAAAAGTAACTGTTAGCTTTGGAAATCAATGCTGACGTTTCTCGAGTAGACTAGCACTTTACAGTTTCACATGGTCACAGATATCATTATGGCTCCCAAGTTAGATGTCAAATGCCGGCAAACATTTTGTGCAAGTTATGTGTTCATCAACTTTCTTAAGAAATTCAGTACTTAAATTTTTATTAAACATGTGATTTCTTTCCCCTAGAATTCACTGCGGCTAAAGAGTTATCTTAATTTTTTTTAAAAGTTACCAAAAACTAATATAAATAAAAAGTTGTAGATTTAGAGCATATAATAAATGATAAAACCGCTGTAGTACAAATTATTCTCTACATACTCTATAGAAGGATTCTCAGTCTCTATTTCCCATAACCTACAGTTTCCCAAGTTTCCCCTGCCTCTGTGCCTTGGTACTCCGGTGGCTTCCTGCATCTTGCAGCCTGCTAGCACTGGCCATGGCACCATTTGCACATGTGCTCAGTAGCTTGGAAGGGGCAGTGGTATTGAACACTTCTGTCACTAACACCACCAAAGACTGAAGGAGTTTGCTTCCCAAAGCCTAGTGTACAAGATCACTCTATTTCCTTCCAAGAGAGGTATTATTATACTGCATCTAGACAGGATCAAGAGAAGAAAGAAAGGTCATCTCTGGTTGGTTTCGAACACAACCAAGTATTAAATTGAGAAGTCCTTTTATGGCATGTGCATTTCACATATAGACTAGCTGAAACCCTGGCAGAAGCTAAAAGTAAAAGTGGAAGCCTAGAAAATTCAGAATGTTTTAATACAATTATTAATAATAATACTTTTATAAAAATGAAAAACGTGAGGTACATGGTAAAGCAGATGGAGTGCCAGGATACTAGACATAAATAAAGGCCAACCTGGATATATGCTTCCCCTACTTGGCATTTAAGAGACCAATCTTCAGATCATCCTGGACCCAATTCTGGCTGTATCAATTAACAGCTGCATGACTATAAGCAGACATCTACCTTCAACCTTCTTGTTTGCAAACTGAGAGCTAAAATGCCTACCTCACTGGGTCATTGTAAGGAGAAAAATGTATGGAAAGTGTCCAGAGCAAGGACCAGGTACACAAAGCAACTGCTCGCTACTAGAGACAGAGATGTTGTTATTACCACCATGCTCTTCTTACCAATGACTTACTGCGTACAGAGGCCATGGGATGCTTGCTACTCAGGCTGATTTTTCCCTTGAAAAATGAAGCGGGATCAGAAAGAATCAGGGAGAACAGAAAAGGGAAGCAAGGAAGGTGGTCAAGTGGTATAACAGCCCTGCGGTATTGTTAAGATGGTTTAGATTTGTGCTGTTATCCCTTCAACACAAGAGAACTACTATTTATCAAGCCCTGGAGCAAATATTTACTCCTTTTCATAATGGGGCTCTATCATTCACACTGGTGCTTTCCTTATAACTGCCACACGGGGCACTATTATTATTACCTCCATTTTACAGATGAGGAAACTGAGGCTTCAAGAGGTTAGAGAACAAGAGCTAACACGGAATAGTTAGATATAAAACACATGCTCCTAAATCCATGCTTCTTATCTACATTACTTCTCAGAAGTTACAAGTGTCCCTAGTGGACCCACATCTGGAGTGTCCAAAACATACAGTTCTGTTCATCAACACTAAGTAGCATTTTATGAGAAGGTGAGGTTGTCCTTTCTTATTAAGAACCTCAAAAACTTAGAAATTCTTAAAAGATGGTTCATTTCTAAATTTACCTAAACAGTTTTCAGAGCCTATTTGTAATTTTTAGCTATTAGCGGTAGCAAGTTCTATAATGTCTTATCCAATAAGTATAAAACTAGCCTATGCTGCAGTAACAACCCCCAAATCTCAGTTGTTTAAGGTAGCGTAAGATTATTTCTTGGTCATGTGTTACCTGTCTATTGCAAATCCTCAAGGTAGGAACTCAGGAAATCAGATTGAAAAGATAGTCCCCATCACCAGCCAGAGGGAAGAGCGCTCTTGAGGCTCTCACACTGCATGATCTAACTCAGAAGTGATACACTCACATCCCCAGAAAATCCACTGGGTAGAACTAGCTGCATGGCCTCACCCAAGTATAAGGGAGCTAAGAAGTACAATTCTGCCCTGTGTATGGGAAAGTAAAAATGAAAATATTTGGCAAACAGCAACCATCATTGATATAAAGTTACTACAAATGTTGTAAATTTTTACTTTCTTTTAGTTTTTATAAAATGCTCTATTTGCCCTATTTCAAGTTTCCGGTGGTTCCCTCTACTCAGTATATTCTATTAGGTAAAGAAATACTTGTTCACATATTTTAACAGAATTTCCACCTTGTTTCCAATGGAAGAACATTAGATTGAAGAAGAGTCTGTCTTTTCTAAAAAGTTCTTTAAAAAAAAAAATGACATCAACTCCTAGCTAAGGGAGATTCCTTAAGGAAATGTGTCATTTTCTTGTCTAGAAGTCAATGAGCTCAAAGAAAAATAAAGGTAGGGCCGAAAGGATGTGGAATAAAAGACCCAGTTAATACCTAAAATATGCCAAATTGGAAAGTGTTACTGTTCCTTGTATCAACCATCACTGAAAATGGCTCAGCAGGAAAAAAGACTATCTCAAGCTGTCAGTCTTGCCATAGAAATAGATCATTGTAATACGGGTGGCAGAATTGCGGAGCTCAACATGGCCAGTGACATTCTATTGACTAGTTAAGAACCAAGAAAGGTAAGAACTGAGTGAATGAAAATTCAATCAAGTCCTAATCAAATTAACATTCAATAAACTGGGAAAATTCTTGTGTTGGGTTTTGGCTTTTTTTTTTGGTCCCTAAATATTAATCAGCTGTAAGCTACTTTCAGGTTATCTATTCAGCTTTTAAAAATGGATTGGTCTTGGGGGGCTTCCCTGGTGGCGCAGTGGTTGAGAATCTGCCTGCCAATGCAGGGGACACGAGACCTGGTCTGGGAAGATCCCACATGCCGCGGAGCAACTAGGCCCGTGTGCCACAACTACTGAGCCTGCACGACTGGAGCCTGTGCTCCGCAACAAGAGAGGCCGCGACAGTGAGAGGCCCGCGCACTGCGATGAAGAGTGGCCCCCACTCGCCGCAACTAGAGAAAGCCCACACGCAGAAACGAAGACCCAACACAGACAAAAAAAAAAAAAAAAAAATGGATTGGTCTTTTCATAGAAATCTGTATTCAAAAGTAAAGATGGAATTTAATGTCCTTTTCTTAGATGTACTTCATAGAAGTGAGAAGTCTTTCATGGCTGCATTCTTAGCACACAGTAAAGAATGAGAGTGGAGGAGACGTTTCAAGTGCATGGGGCTGGAGACATGCAATGTAGAGATGGGGAACAAACTCAGCTTTCAGGGTGATCAATGCCACCCACAGAAAATTCTTCATTGTGTCTTTATTAAACTCCTATTTGGCAATCAGGAAGAAGTAGGACAATTCAGTTCCAAAAATAATTATTGAGCGCCTGCTAATATGCCTAAAAGTGCTTTGCATACTTCAATGAACCATATGAGAGGAGGAGTATTTTTGTTTTTGTTATGGCACCATACTTGAAATTGCACAGACAACACAGGTCAACAAGATCAGGCAATGAAGAGAAAAGTAACAAAATAATCAACTGTTAGATTGAAGTATTGATCAAGGTTTATATTTTGCAGAGTAAGTATAAGTCCAAAGTAAGTATTGGTTAAAAATCAGTGGCTTGCGGAGCAACTACTGAAGCCCGCGTGCCTAGAGCCCGTGCTCTGCAACAAGAGAAGCCACCGCAATGAGAAGCCTGCTCACCGAAAGGAAGCATAGCCCCTGCTCACTGCAACTAGAGAAAGCCCGCACGCAACAAGGAAGACCCAACACAGCCAAAAATTAAAAAAAATTTTTTTAATAAATTAATAAAATTAAAAGATTAAAAGAAAATCAGTGGCTTAATTTGATGTCTATATCAAAGCACATGTAAAATATTACAATGAAAACATTTAAACCTAGTTTTATACCTATGTAATTCTAATTTCTAAAATACTTTATCACATCAGCTGATTAGTTAAGAAGGTTCTTTTTGTGATGTTAATTAAGTCAGCATTCATTTGCAGCAACATGGATGGGCCTAGAGATTATCATACTAAGTGAAGAAAGTCAGACAAAGACAAATATCATATGATATCACTTATATGTGGAATCTAAAATATGATACAACTGAATTTATTTACAAAATGGAAATAGACTCAGAAATAGAAAACAGACTTACGGTTACCAAAAGGGAAAGGGCGTGGGGGAGGGATAAATTAGGAGTTGGGATTAGCAGATACAAACTCCTATGTATAAAATAGATGAACAACAAGGTCCTACTGCATAGCACAGGGAACTATATTCAATATCTTGTAATAACCTATAATGGAAAAGACTATGAAAAAGAACATATATATACATACATAAATGAGTCACTTCGCTGTACACCTGAAATTAACAATGTTGTAAATCAACTGTACTTCAATAAAAAAAAATGGTCAGCATATTTAGACATTCAAGACACGAACATGATTGTGTGTTGCTTAGCAATTCACAATTATTAGAGGTTTTTAGAGACTTATAGCAATATCAGATGCTCTTGAATAAAATATTTTAATGAAAATTAAAAATTTTCACCTTAAAAATTTTAAATTCCCCCAATTATTATTATTGATATAACAATGGTACATCAAGTGTAAAAGAATCTTAATAAACTTACAGTGTTGGTTGAAAATATATATGATTTCACCTAGCTGATACAATTATATTAATATCTGACAAAATACATTTTAAGAAAAAAGTATTACTGGAGATAAAGACCATTAAACAATGATAAATTATTCAGTTTACCAGGATGTAATAATTCTAAACTTGTACACACCCAACAGCCTCAAATATATGCAAAAAAATCAATAGGACTATAAGAAGAAAGTGGCAATTTCACAAAGTCTGAAATTTTAATATTTTTTCTCAGTTGTCAGAACAAGCACATAAAAAAACATCAGTAAGGGTGCTGAAGACTGAATGAAACCTGATAGAACAGGTATAGAACACTGTATCCAACAACTGCAGAATATGTATTATTTCCAATTAAACATAAAAGATTGATGAAATTTTCCATGGCTAAGCCACAAAATTAGTTTCAACAGATTTCCAAGCATGGGCATCTGTGGCAAAGATTAGCTAGATGTTCGCTAAGTATGCTTCCTCTTCCTGGGTCCACAGCTAAACTGCGTTTTACAGTTTCCTTGTACCTAGATGGGAATATGGAATTAACTCTGGTCAAAGAAAAGTAGGTGAAAGTGATTATGCTGTTTTCAGCCCTGACCCCTGTACATATCCTATATGACCTCTACCCACTCTCTCTTTATTCATCAGCCAGCTCAGTGTAGCAGGGTGTCCAGTGAGGCCCTGGGTGGCAAAGCTACTAGATGTTGCCTGGATCCCTGAGTTGTTACTTGGAGGAGAGCCACTCAGGAGAGTCCACTGACCAGTAGCTTGATGTGAGAAACTTTGTGTGTGTGTGTCAAGCCATTGAGATTTTAAAGCTTCTCATCCTATCAAGTAGCTGACTAAAATAGTATTGTGTAAACTGCATTCTCTGACAAAATTGCAATTAGGTTAAAAATTTAGCATAAGTGGTAATAATGAGAAAAAAGCTATAAGCTCGGAAGTTTAAAAACACATTTTTAAAACAACACAGGTAACAAGAATAAATAATGATGAAAATTAGAATGTACTCAAAACTGCATAATAATTAAAATACTAATTATCAAGATGTGTGCTAGCAGCTTAAAACAGTATTTATAGGAAAAAATATCACCTTAAATATTAACATTAAAAACAAAGAGGGATCCAGAAATAAACCCATACAGCTATTGTCAATTAATCTAGGAGAAAGGACGCAGGAATATACAATGGAGAAAAGGCAGTCTCTTCAACAGGTGGTGCTGGGAAAGCCAACAGCTACATGTAAATCAATGAAATTAGAACACTCCCTCACACCATGTACAAAAACTCAAAAGGGTTTAAAGACCTAAATATAAAACATGACACGATAAAACTCCTAGAAGAGAACATAGGCAAGACATTCTCAGACATAAATCATATCAATATTTTCTTAGATCAGTCTCCCAAGGCAAAAGAAATAAAAGCAAAAATAAACAAATGGGACCTAATCAAACTTGAAAGCTTTTGCACAGCAAAGGAAACCATCAACAAAAATAAAAGACAACTTATGGAATTGGAGAAAATATTTGCAAATGACGTGACCAACACGGGATTAATATCCAAAATATACAAACAGTTCATACAACTCAATATAAAAAAAAAACCCAATCAAAAAATGGGCAGAAGACCTAAATAGACATTTCTCCAAAGAAGACATATAGGTGGGCAACAGGCACATGAAAAGATGCTCAACATCACTAATTATTAGAGAAATGCAAATGAAAACCACAGTGAGGTATTATCTCACACTGGTCAGAATGGCCAGCATCAAAAAGTCTACAAATAATACATGCTGGAAAGGGTGTGGAGAAAAAGGAACCCTCCTACACTGTTGGTGGAAATGTAAATTGGTGCAGCCACTATGGAAAACAGTATAGAGGTTACTTAAGAAACTAAAAATAGAGCTACCGTATGATCTGGCAATCCCACCCCTGGGCATATATCTGGAAAAGACAGAATCTAATTCAAAAGATACATGCACCCTAATGTTCATAGCAGCACTATTTATAATAGCTGGAAATGGAAACAACCCAAGTTCCCATCCACAGATGACTGGCTTAAGAACAGCCATAAAAAAGAATGAAATATTGCCATTTGCAGCAACATGGATGGACCTAGAGAACATTATACTAAGTGAAGTATTGAGAAAGAGAAATATTATGTATCACTTATATGTGGAATCTAAAAAGTAATTCAAATGAATCTATATACACAACAGAAATAGACTCACAGACACAGAAAACAAACTTACAGTTACCAAAAGAGAAAGGGAGGGGTGAGGATAAATTTGGAGTATGGGATTAACAGATACAAACTACTATACATAAAGGAGATAAGCAACAAGGATTTACTGTGTAGCACAGGGAACTATATTCGACATCTTGTAATAAACTATAATGGAAAATAACCTGAAAAATACATATATAACTGAATCACTTTGCTGTACACTTGAAACTAACACAATATTGTAAATCAACTCTAATCCAATAAAAATGTAAATATAAATCAAATCAATAAAATGCTCTGGAAGGAAAAATAATACTGAGGGCTCAGACATAACGAACTAGGTTTCTAACTTAAGGAATTAGAAAAGAAACAGCAGAATGAAGATTGGAGTGGTAATTAATGAAATAGAAAACACACACATGATAGAGAGGATCAATAAGCCAAAGGTTGATTTTTAAAATTGAAATATAATTCACATACCACAAAGTCCACCATTTTAAAGTGGACAATTCACCAAAGTTTTCTTTAGTGTAGTCACAAATGTGTGCAACCGTCATCACTAATTCCAGAACATTTTCATTACCCCAGAAAGAAACCCTGCAGCTACTGGCAGTGATGCCCCACGTTTCCCTCCCCTCAGCCCCTGGCAACCACTAACCTACTTTCTCTCACTAAGGGTTCGCCTATTCGGGACGTTACATATAAATGGAATCATACAATATGTGGCCTTTTGAGACTGGTTTTTTTCGCTTTGCATAATGTTTTCAAGCTTCATCTATGCTGTAGCAAGTATCAGTCCTTAATCTTTTTCATGTTCAAATAATATTCCATGTATGGCTATACTACCTTTTGTTTTTCATTCATCAGTTGATAGACATTTGGGTTATTTCAACCTTTTGGCTACTATGAATAGTGGTTTTATGAACATTCATAAATAAGTTTTTGTACGGACATATGCTTATATCTGTATATATCCAAGGGTGTATAAGGGTGTATATGTTTAAACTTACATATACCCAACTATCTTGGGTATGTACCTAGGAGTAGACTTGCTGGGTCTTATGTAATTCCATGTTTAACTTTTTGAGGAATTGCCAAACTGTTTTTCAAAGCAGCTCTACCATTTTACATTCCCACCAGCAATTCATGAGGGTCCCAATTTCTCTATAGTCTCACCAACACCTGTTACTTCCTGTCTTTTTTATCATAGCCAGAGTGAGTGTGAAGTGGTATCTCATTGTGGTTTTGCATTTCTCCAGTGAGTATTGTGTTGAACATCTTTTCATGTGCCTATTGGCCCATTGTATATCTTGTTATGAAAATACTCAAATCCTTTGCTCATTTTTAAATTTGGTTGTCTTTTTTTTTTTTTTTCTTTTGCGGTATGCGGGCCTCTCACTGCTGTGGCCTCTCCCGCTGCGGAGCACAGGCTCCGGACACGCAGGCTCAGCGGCCATGGCTCACGGGCCTAGCCGCTCCGCGGCATGTGGGATCCTCCCGGACCAGGGCACGAACCCATGTCCTCTGCATCGGCAGGCGGACTCTCAACCACTGCGCCACCAGGGAAGCCCCTGGTTGTCTTTTTTATTATTAAGTTGTAAGAGTTCTTTATAATATTCTGGATACAGACCTATAAGAGATATATGACTTAAAAAGTAATACCTACCATTCTATAGGTTTCCCCTTTGCATTACTGATGGTATCATTTGCAACATAAAAGTAGTTTTTAATTTTGATGAAGTTCAACTTAACATTTTTTTTTTTTTTGGATGTGCACACTATTTAATGTGAGTTGGTGTACCCAGCACCGCCTGCTAGGCCTCTGTCCCTCCTCACAAAGCTGTGATTCTTGGCCCCAACACCCTTAACCCAGATGTGGTATAAGGACACCGGCTGGAGACCACTTTATGCAGCTAGAGAAACCAGAAGACACTGCCCGCCCCTTCCCCAGGAAAGTACACTTTAAAACGTAAAGACACTGAAAAAAAAAAAAAAATCTGAAGAGGGAAACTATTACAAAAGGGGAAATGAGCACCCCTAAAACCAAAGTGTTGTATATGCTTAAAATAAAGCAGTAAGTAAAAATATTACATCAAAAATTCCCTTAAGCCAAAGGGTACAAATTTCAGGATGCTTCCACGTCATGGGCCATGGGGTCTCCCTGCTTGGCTCTAGTGCCTTGGGGCCTGTGTGGCAGAGAGTGGGTGCACCACTGGGCCCACCCATCGTGCCAATGGGCCTCTTCTGTCCACACTCCTCAAACACGCAGCCAAGGGGCAGCCTGCCTACTCTAGACTGGAGAGCGGGTGGGCAGTCCTTCAGTCCATCCTGGGGGTGCTCAGGGAGGGGGGGCACTGGCAGAGGCATTGCCTCTCCCCTACAATGTCCCCAGCTCTCTGCCCTGTGGTCTCCCCTAAAATTTAGAGCCCCCCATCTCCATCCAGTGCCAATGGCCAGTCCCGGGGGTGGGGTGAGGGGAGGCCTAGTCACGGTGCACCGGCTGCCCCTCCCCGCAGGCCTCGTTGGAGGAGGGGGTCACGGCGGCAGTTCCTTCCGGAACCCGTGGGCAGCATGGCTGCGGGTGCAGCTCAGTCTCACTGATGCACAGCCCCAGGAGGCCCTTGGTGGGCTGCTCGCTCATCCTGTCCTCGGGCACGCCGAGGCTCGGGAGACAGCCCGGGAGTTCCTTTCACGTCGGGTTGGGCCTCAGCGTGAGCTTGTCGCGGCCGTGCTGGCTCTGGCACCAGAGCAACCAGAGCAGACTGACGTTGGCGATGCCACGGGTCTACATCACCGCCTCCTGCGCCGTCAGGCCCTTCACCAGCAGGCTGACCGTGGAGAGCTGCAGCTCAAGAGGGCGTGGCCATGAGCCGCTGCCGCTGCAGGCCCAGCGTGAAGGTCACGTGCCCCAGCAAGCGCGGAGCGCGAGGAGGGCGAGGAGGGCGACTCACTGTAGATGCGGGGGAGCACGCCCGGCTTGCGCGCTAGCTGGGTGCTGGATGCCCTTCCCCAGCGTGCTGCAGGAGCGGAAGGGCAGCCCCGTGGCCCCGAAGTCGAAAGGCCTCCCAGCCCTGGCGCCAGGCCGGCGGCCGCCAGGTAAGCCGCGTCATGCAGCCATTCCTCAGGGCCTGGCAGCAGGAGTTGAGAGCGTCGCTGGTCAGCTCACCCAGCGGCTCCAGTTCCCCGCAATTCAGGGACAGGGTCGGGCCCCTCCGGTCACACACCTACGGGATCCGGGTAATCCTGAGCTCCTTAGGGTTCTGCCTGAAGCGCTGCAAGATGGCCAGGAGCTCGGTGTATGTGTGGTAGCGGTCCCTTGCTCCATCTGGGTGGGCGCCAGCGCTCTCGCAGTCAAGGCCGCAGCCACGGGCAGGGAACATCAGGGAAGCCGGGAGGCGCCCTGCCACAGGAGCAAGAGGGATGGCGGGCCCTTTGCCTCCTGAGGAACCACCAGTATGGGTGGTGGGCACCGCCTCAGCTGGAAGATATACCCAACCCTCGCTCTCTCCACAGTCCAACCTCTTTAATTTTTATTTTGTTGCCTGTGCTTTTGGTGTCATATCTAAGAACCGTTGCCTAATCCAAATCTCAAAGATTTATACCTGTTTTTATACTACGAGTTTTAGAATTTTAGCCTTTATATTTAGGTATTTCATTTTTTTAGTTAATTTTTGTATATGGTATGACATAGTGGTCCAAGTTCATTCTTTTCATCCAGTTGCCTTAGCACCATTTATTGCAGAGACTGTTTTCCCCCACTGAATTTTGGGGGGAATTTTGATAGAGAGTCCATTGAACTGGTGGATAATTTGGGAAGAATTGCTGTCTTAAAATATTAAGTCTTTCATGAACACAGGTGTCTTCCTCTGTATTTAGGTATTCTTTAAATTCTTTTGATGAAGTTTTGTAGTTTTTAGTATACACATCTTGTACTTATTTGTTAATTTTATTTCTAAGAATGTTATTTTCATGCTACTGTAAATGAAATTGCATTCTTAATTTCACTTTTGGCTTGTTTATTGCTAGTGTGAAGAATGCAGTTGATTTTTGTATGTTGATCTTGTATCCCGCAATCTCACTGAACTAGTTTCATTAACTCTAATAGCTTTTTTTAGTGAATTAGGATTTTCTGCAAGCAAGATGATGCCATCCTTAAAAACTTGTCTTGCCTAACTTTCCTGGCTACAACCTTTAGTATTATGTTGAATAGGCATCTTTGTCTTGTTCCTGATCTTAGAGTGAAAGTAATCACTGTTTCACTGTTAAATATAATGTTAGCTGTGGGTTTTTCATGGATGCCCTTTATCATGTTGAGGAAGTTGCCCTCTGTTACTGTTGGGTGTCTTTATCCTAGATGGTAATAATATTGGATTTTGTCAAATGCTTTCTCTACATGTATGGAGATGATTTTTTTTTTTTGTCTTTTATTCTATTAATTTGGTGTATTCCTTTGATTGATTTTTATTTGTTGAACCAACTATGCATTCCTGGGATAAATCCTTTTTAATGTTGCTGGATTCAGTTTGCCACTATTTTGTTGATACTTTTTGCATCTATATTCATAAGGTATGTTGATTTATAGTTTTCTTTTTTAGTGATTTCTTTGTCTGGTTTTGGCATCAGGATAATACTGGCCTCAGGTAATGACTCGAGAAGTGTTCCTTTCCTCCTATTTTTTGGAAAAATTTGTGAGGGATTGTTAATAATGCTGCTGTAAACATTTGGTAGTATTCACCAGCAAAATCATCTTGGCCCCGGGCTTTTTCTTTTTCGGAATTTTTTGATTACTAATTCAATCCTTTTACTTCTTTTAGCTCTATTAGACTTTTTCTTTTGAGTCAATTTTGATAGTTTGTGTCTTTCTAGGCCTTTATTTTATCTAGGTTATCTAATTTGTTGGCACACAATTATTCACAGAATTTCCTTATAATTTTAATTTTGTAAGATTGGTAGTGATGTCCTTTCTTTCTTGATTTTAGTACTTTTAGTGTTACTTTTTTCTTTAGTCAGTCTAGCTAAAATTTTGTCAGTTTTGTGGATCTTTTCAAAGGTCCAACTTTTGTTTTATTGATTTTTCTCTATTCTTTTCAATTTTTGGTTTCATTTATTTCCACTCTATTCTTTATTATTATTATCATCATTATTATTATTATTTTCCTTTTACTAACTTTGGGTTAGTTGGCTTTACTGTTTTATATTTTTAAGGTGGAAGGTTAGGTTATTAATTTGAGGTCTTTCTTTTTAAATATAGGTATTTATAGTTGTAAATTTCACTTTAATCACTGCTTTATCTGCATCCCATAAATTTTAGTATGTTTTGTTCTCACTTTTACTAATCTCTTTCTAAGCTCCCTTGTGATTTGTTTTTATTTGATCCATCGGTTATTTAGTTTTGTACTGTATAATTTCCACATATATGTGAATTTCCCAAAATTGCTTGTTATTTATTTTTACTTTTATTCCATTGTGGTCTAAGAACATATCTTATGATTTTAGTACTTTTAAATTTACTGAGACTTGTTTTATGGCCTAACATATGGTCTGTCCTGGAGAATGTTCCATGTGCAGTTGATAAGAACGTATTTTGCTGTTGTTGCATTGAGTGTTCTATAGATGTCTGTAAGACCACCCAGAATGGTGGTCACTTCTAGAGGGGAGGAAGGAAAATATGACTGGGGTGGGTTCACAGGGAACTGAGGGGGTTGTAATGCTGAATATCTCAAGTCTTTGGTGAGTACATGAGCATTTTATTACTTTTCTGTAAGATGTACGTATATGTTTTTATTCATGCTTCAATATACAGATTATACTGTAAAATATATCCAGCTAGCCATGAGACTATATCGTGTCAGTCCCATGTTCTGCTTACAGAGAATACGGCTTAAGGATCAGGATAGGCTTCAGTCGTTCTGGATTTTCAAGGGTGTCAGGAAGAAAAATAAATGTTTGCAATGAGCACAAAAGTGGCTTTTGCACCTGCTTTCTCACAGCTAAATGAGATGGTGTTTTAAAAAGTTAGCTTTATGGGCTTCCCTGGTGGTGCAGTGGTTGAGAGTCCACCTGCCGATGCAGGGGACACGGGTTCGTGCCCCGGTCCAGGAAGATCCTACATGCCGCAGAGCGGCTGGGCCCGTGAGCCATGGCCGCTGAGCCTGCGCGTCCGGAGCCTGTGCTCCGCAACGGGAGAGGCCGCAGCAGTGAGAGGCCCGCGTACCACAAAAAAAAAAAGTTAGCTTTAAGAAAACAAGGGCATGTTAAAGGAGATACTCAGTGAATTCTTGCAGTAGGATTAGAATCTGAGCAGACCTTACTGTCCCGAGGAGGATTTGGTGTCAGGTAGCATATATAAGGCTGTGTCACTCTACAAGTCCCTCTGCAGGTGCAGAATAATAACCAATGTTTGGTGTTAGAATTTTGTATTTAGATTAGTGACCCCACTTCCCAAGTGTCTCCACACAAGAGGCATGGACACATTACAGGTTTAGAGAATGATTTCAGAAGCAACTGAAACATTATAGACAGAGGCAAGACCTGTTTGCAGTGTGGCCAAGAGAGTATGGACTTTTACATCCTGGGCCAAACAAGACCTTGATCCTGAGAAAATTGTAATCATAAGGAAAGATGATTTCCTGAAGTGACTTTTGCAGGGTGAAAAGAATTGAAATAACATAGGACATTAAATGAGAATTTCTGAATAAAGATCTAAATGGGCCAGAGATGCCTTTGCCTGTTGTTTCGAGGAGCGGTCTCCGCTCACAGTTCTTTTCGCTGCCATGATCAAAGCATGATTTACAGCTTAAGAAATGTTAATGAGTTACTGGACATGCAGATGTGAAAATAAAGGCTACAGTTGGGCGTCAGCCCAGAGCTGGAAATTTTGCTTACAAATTACACAGACAGACAAAAATTCTCTGTGAAAAAATTGTGAATAAGGAAAAGAGAGTAACTAATATGGAGGTTGGTTTCTAATTATGGTGCCACGAATTAAACAAGAAATCTTTATTTACAGCAATGTCTAGGGCAAGTCAGTCAACTCTATTGGAGGGAAAGTTTGGCAAAATTAATCCTAAATGACAGAAATTTTAAGTATTATATTGTATTAACATTTACATATGGATTTGCACAGACAGATCACGGGAAAACGTTTTATGTCCTCAGCACTATAGTAAGTAGTGTGACAAACCAGATGAACGATGCAATATGTTTCCTGCCCTTATGGACTTTATGTAATCTAGTTAAAGAGACACCATCAGGGTGAAATAATGAGATAAAAATATGAGGCAGAATCAAGAGTACTTGGTCTTGTGGACAGTTCTCAGCAACCTCACTCTCTGGGTCCTGGGAAAGAAGCAGGCAGTTGGAGCATCTACTTCTTGACCACCCAGGGCTCCTCATTCATTCTGACTGATTCCTCATTGTGCCCCCTTTAGCTTATATGCAGAAATTGCAGTGACTCCTAGCAGGGCTTTGTTATCGAGCTTTCTACAAATTAAAAACAGGAATTTAAAGGAATGAAAATTGCTTGGAGCAAGAACATTGAAAATGATAAAAGGGCAACTAATAGTGAGAAGGGAAATATAAAGCCTTTCATACACATGACTTTGAAAGCAGAACCAGCTGAGAACGTTTAACAAAGGAGCAAAAGCAAGCCTTGCCCTCCCAGGCCTCCATCTGACTGTGATGTTGTGCAGTGCGATGGCTGATAGCCATGTGCTGACTTCATCATTAACAATATGTATGTATTTGGTTGAGCCAGAAATTGTGTAATACATTTGGGAAATCTTTGCATCAAAAATTAGTTCAGACACAACCTTTTGGTGTACAAAGGGAATAAGCCTCAGTTCTCAGGACAAATCACAGTGGACTACCTCATTACCCAGCCATCCTGGATAAATGAGGCAGTACTCTGTATTACAGAGTCTGCCATTGTATGGTGGAGAACATATTTTCTATATTATTATAAAATAAAATTATAATATTATTTTTGCAATATCACCACTTTTATAGTGGTGCCTAAGGCAGCACGTTAGCCAAATTTCAGACACTGTAACGGAAGGATCTTCTGGATCAAATGGCTTATTAAATAGATAAACTCAAATGAAAAGAAGAATATATTTCGAGTAGGTCATCTGTTTTGATATTTGCACGTGTAGCTTTTCGGTGTTCTGGGGTGGTGTGCAGCACAGTAAAAGGCAATGGTAATGAATATCACTATGCACACATGTTTGTATTATAAAAGGAAAACTGTGCACCTCGATTTGTGATCAGAACAGAATCTGAGGGATGTGTATCATGATGGCAACACTGATTTTGGAAAAACAAAAAAAGATGGAAGGAGCAGTAACCCAGGCTTAAGCAACAGCAGACTTTTCTTTTTTTGATTCTTCATTTATTTTATGGGATTTCAACAGTGAAAGAGACCCGAGGAGCCATAAAATCAGTCCCTCAAATTGAAGTTGAAAAAAGTGAATCATCCCTTGCACCCACCGATTGGTAGTAATTAACTTGAGGGCATCTCAGTTACTCTATTAAGCAGTTTTAGGGAATCAAATTTATTTTAGTTTACTTATTAGATTCCTCCTAAGCACTCAAGGTGCTTTTGAAGGATATGATGCAAATTGTTAGCATCATTTAACATTTATTGAATTATAGCATCACATGCCTTAGAGCAGACACTAGACTTAATGAGAAGAGCAAGACATTCCCACTTTATAGAGAGACAGGCGGGTAGGAGAAAGACTTGCTCAAAGTCAGACAGAAAATACTGAAAGGAGATTAGGTAGGACCCAGTTAGGTAATCCTTGGTAGATTGCCGTTTTCACTTGTACATAAGCTGAATTTGCTGGGGAAATATATATCAGGAAGAAATAAAATGTATTGAGAAAAAAGAAGAGTTAATTTTTGAACTCTGGAATGGTAGTTGAGATGCTTAAGCATAAACACTTGGAGGGGTGGTGGTTAAACTCCTGTATTTACTTAGCTTCGATTCTGTTTGCGTTTCTCAATCCGTCTCTGCCAGTTGGTGTCTGTCACTAGCCAACTAGAGAAGGGAGAGACAGGAAAGGGAACTAGTAAGCCCAGATTATCTTTTATAAGTGTATAAATTAATGGATATGGTAGATTTTTTCAATGTGGAAACTCAAAGTTCCGTGCCTAGTTCTATATTTTGGTTGTGTCAGTAAACCCAGAGCCAATGGGTTTATTTACAATCTTCTTTTCTAATTGGAATGAATAAAAGGGAATCCTAGATCACAGAGGATTTCAGTCTCCCAGTTGGGATGCCCCACACCCCTAACATACATAGACAGAGATGACTCTGAGCTCTTTCTATGCTGTGTCCATGGTCATGGCTGCCCACTGCTCTGTTCCAGCCCAAACTCTGCTGTGATTTCAGACCTATGTCTCTGGCTGAAGCAGGCTGCTTAGAGTTCTGGGTTGAGGTTTGTGTTTGTGGAGGGGCATACTTTCTTTCTTCAGACTTGGCCCTGCCAGTAAGTCTATAAATAGGATTCTAATCCTCTGCACTTCTTCCTGTGAAATTCCAACTTTGGCTGGAATTTTGATTTTAGAATTTTCTGTCCATGGAATTAAGTCTTTTTGGCCTCCTGTTCTCTACCCCCAACATCTTGTTTTATCCTTTTATTTCCAATAAAGGCATTTCTGCTGAAGGAGAAAGAAAGTGGGAATAAGGAATGATGACTACTGGAGGTCGATTAATGTATCAAAACCCAAAATGATTATTTTTGATTCATGACTTCTGAAAATATATGTGATAGTTCTTCAACATTAGGAGAAAGATGAACAAAGAGAAAGAGAAAATCTTTGTTGTTTTATTGATCTTCCTTAATTATATTCTTTTATCTCAGGAATAAGCTTGCGCAGAAGCTTCTGCTTGTACCTGCTGGATAGGTGGATGCTTCTGAATCTACGTCATTCCTATTGCTCTTGCCATCCCCCAGCCCTTGTTAAAGGCAGCCTCTTCTAATACAAACAAAATCATACAAAAAAAAAAATCTAAATTTCTCTTGGTTTCTAAATGGATAAGAATTTGTTTCTGAACTGAAAGGAGCTTTTTTTCCCTGACAAAAATCTGAATCATTTCAGGATAAAACATATGACAGGTCGGGCTTCCCTGGTGGCACAGTGGTTGAGAGTCCGCCTGCCGATGCAGGGGACGTGGGTTCGTGCCCCGGTCCGGGAAGATCCCACATGCCGCAGAGCGGCTGGGTCCGTGAACCATGGCTGCTGAGCCTGTGCGTCCAGAGCCTGTGCTCCGCAACGGGAGGGGCTGCAACAGTGAGAGGCCCGCGTACCGCAAAAAAATAAAAAATAAAAAAATAAAGCTCTTGAGAATCAAAAAAAAAAAAAAAATATGACAGGTCAATATTGCTTTCCTGGTGATAGCCCAGAGTGGGGTGGCCCAGCAAAAACATCCAGAGACAAACAAATTAAAGACAAGAGTAAAAACAGTTACTGTGCTCAAGCACAGGAGGGATGAGAAACATACCGGTAGTGATTCTTTATATTCCAAGTATGATTCATATCATAACAGATTGACATGTATTTGCCTTGGAGACATGATTGAAGGAGAAAATCTGAATGTTTGGTGAATCAGGGAGACTTCATGGAAGAGACAGCTTTAGAGAAGTGTGTAAAAAGTGTCTGGGAAGGAAATAGAGGTTGGTAGTTCCAAATACAGAGGTGGTCAAGGTGAGTGTGTCTGGGAAGAACAAGTTGTCGGACTGTGGGATACATGAGAGAGTGAGAGATGAGGCCAGGAACAGAGAGCCGTATTGTGGATGTCTGAAATGTTTATACTCGAATTGGTAGGCAGTGGTTTTTAAGCATGCATGTTAATAGGTTTGACGTTTAAGAAAATTAAATGGTGGACCAGAAAGACTGGAAGGGAAGTAGAATTAGCAATCAGGAGCATTTTGTAGTAGTGAAAGTGAGAAATCTTGAGAATCTAAGCTAAAGGAAATGCTCAGATTTCATTGGCTGTGTCTTCATGAAGCTAACATATCAAGTGATTGAATAAGCCATAGATCCCTTAGTAAATTTAATAAAAATCTCTGGAAATCCTCCAGAAAAATACCATATTTGCACATACTCATAAAAATGTTGCTTATAATTCCAGGGAATTGCTTATAATTTCCTGGGAACCAGAGAGCATTTAGGAACCTATGGGCTACAAGTTAAGCATCTTTGAGTCTGACTGATGTGATTGCATTTACAAAATGAACCAATCAGTTATCTAACAAATATTGTTTACCATTTTGACATAATATAGATTGGCATTTCACACTTTTTTTTATAACTTAGTACAGAGGTTGTGGTAAAACAATTTTGGCAATTACTACATACTCTTACCATCCTCTGGAAGATGATGAATATTACCTATCGTCACGTTAAATGTTCTACAGTAAAGAACACCGGCTTAACTCTGTTTACTCCAGTGCTTCCAGCCATTAATCCAGTGGTTGTCAGAACCTGTCTCTGCAGTCTTCACCTGGAGACCCCTGCTAAATTGTTTCACAATCTTCAGATATAAATGGAACTTAGGCTCCAAGGACATCTGCCTTCACCTCTCCCAGCCCTCCTTCCTGTGGACCAGGAGGTAGATGTTCTGATCTTTACTAACCAGTAGTGTGATCTTGGAAAAATTATGGCCTCAGCATTCATTTCTGGAAAAGAAGGGTGTGAATATCTATGCCCTTTATTGGTGGTTCTCAAACTCTAGCGTTCATCAGAATCATCATGAAGCCTTCTTAAAGCCCCACACCAGAGTTTCTGAGTGTGAAGGCTGGGCTGGGGCCTGAGAGTTTGCATTACTGTGGAGTTAGTTCCCAGGTGATGCTGATGCTGATAGTCAGCAGACCAAACTTTGAGAACTGCTGCTCTAGCATTTTTAAGATCCTGTAAACACTTAAGACTCTTCCCCATTTAGGTCATTTCCTGTGCCGAGCTGGCGACTCACTGCCTACCTGCTCCTGTTTGGGGTCTGCAGGGCCACAAATTCTCCATGCATTATTTTGTGTGATGGTTGCTGTTGGTGTATTCTGAGCAAGACTGTATCATCATCGCTGTTGCTCTCACCATTCCCCAGCCCTTGTCAAAGGCAGCTTGTCTAGTACAAACAAAGTCGTACAGAACGTATAAATGCTTTTTAAAATTTCAAATGTGTATAGAGGGCACTAATGAAATGTGTCACTATGTTGCTGACATGGCTTAAAGCAAACTTTTTTGGATACTACATATTTGATGAATCAAGCCAACATGCAGTTAGACTTGGTTGTACAAAGGACTTATTTACATGGCGTTTCTTTTAGGGGAACACTGCTCTGTTTACTGTGTATGTTGGTGTAGGTGCTGCTTAAACATGGAAAGGATTCCCTCTATTCACAATGCATGGGAGCAACTTTTGCAGAGCTAGTGCTGGGACAAAATGATGACATTGATAAAATTAGACTGTGGGATCCCTTCACTCTGTGTTCAGTCATTTAATAAATATTTACCAATCATTGGCATATAAGGCATTAAGCTAGATGCTTTGGGGGATACAAAAATAAATCAGATCAAATCCTTGCCCGCAATGGAATTTATAACCTAGTGTAAGACGTAAGATGTGTACATTCATGAAGACAGTGAGCAGGGCTGCTGCTTTATTGGCTGGGCTCAAATGACAGCAAATCTATCACTAGTTATGTGACCTTGGACAGTTTGTGTAACCATTTGAGCCTCAACTTCGTAATGTAGGTAAAGTAATGCTGCATAGGATCACTTATGGCTTCATTGTAAAAACCCATATAAAATGCTTTCTACCATGTTCAGAATATATTATGTATTCAATAAACGTAGCAGTTTTAAAAACTATCATCATAAAAGTAGAGTGATACATATAATAGATAATTTTGAATGCTTACTATGTGTTGGATATTGAACTAAGAGTTTTTCATGTATTACTTCGTTAGCCCTACACCAACCCTTAATACACTGATAGTATAGTTTTCTTCATTTTGTAGATGAGAAGCAGAACTCAGGAACCTTAAGTCATTTCCCTAAGTACTATAGCTTGTAAATGCCTGAGCTTCTATTTAAACAACAGCATTCTGGTTCCAGGGCTTGCACCCTTACCCACTATGTGTACTGCTACTTAACAAATGCTCCGAGAGGGATAAACAAGATACTTGAGGAAGTCAGAGGTAGGAGCGAAAACTTCTGTCTAGGAGGAAGTGCTACTATGATAAAGGCTTAAAATTTGAGCTAGGGCTTGAAAGATAGGGGGATTTTGGCTTTGCACATTCTCACCTGCCCTGTTCTTATTCAGCATATTTATTTATTGCATAAATATTTACCCAACACTTCTTTTGCACCAGGCACTGTGGTGGGTGCTAGAGATGCAGCAGGAAGTAAGAAGGGCACAGCATCACTGGTTCAGTATCCATGCCTTCATCCAACTTGTGATCCGGAGCTGGAGGTGGCAACCCAACAGGCACTTAATGAGTAATTATGAGGGAGAAGTTTAGACTGCTGTTTAATTCAGAAACTATGAGCTGAGGGCTTACTCCATCCTGGGCTGTGCTGCATGCCACGGGGGACACAAAAATGAAGATGTGGTTCTGTTCTGCTCAGTAGTTAGACTCCCTGGGAAAAACTTTGTTTTCTTCTTCATGTTTCTTGCTGCTGTATATATTCTGTCCTGCAGTGGACATCTCTGATCTGAAATCCATTCATTCATAGTTATTTGTGATCTCTTAATTTTTTAAAAAAATTAATTAATTAATTTATGGCTGTGTTGGGTCTTCATTGCTGCAAGCAGGCTTTCTCTAGTTGTGGCGAGCGGGGGCTGCTCTTCATTGTGGTGCACGGGCTTCTCATTGCGGTGGCTTCTCTTGTTGCAGAGGCATCTCTCGTTGCAGAGCATGGGCTCTAGGCACGCGGGCTTCAGTACTTGTGGCACGTGAGCTCAGTAGTTGTGGCTCGCGGGCTCTAGAGCGCAGGCTCAGTAACTGTGGTGCATGGGCTGAGTTGCTCTGCGGCATGTGGGATCTTCCCGGACCAGGGATTGAACCCGTGTCCCCTGCATTGGCAGGCAGATTCTTAACCACTGCGCCACCAGCGAAGCCCGATCTCTTAATTTAAAAAAAAAATTTATTTTAATTTAATTTTATAGTGGAGTCTAGAGGATTTACAATGTTGTGTTAGTTTCAGGTGCACAGCAAAGGGATTCAGTTATACATAAATCCTTTCTTTTTCAGATTCTTTTCCCATATAGGTTATTATAGATTATTGAGTAGCGTTACCTGTGATATACAGTAGGTCCTTGTTGATTATTTTATATATAGTAGTATGTGTATGTTAATCCCAAACTCCTAATTTATGTGATCTCTTAATTTTTAAATAAACTAATGTGATTGGATAACATTTTTAAACTATTGACCCATTTCTGCCCCTCCCTCGCTTTTATTTTTTATCCCTCTCTTCTGCCACATACCTCCGTTCATGCAGCTAAATTTTGGTCCACACATTGCCTAAGGAGAAGGATATTACAGGGCAGAAAATTGAGGGAAGGGTCAGTCTTTCTGGCTCTAGTTTCTAAAAGCCTGTGCCCTGAAAGGAAGGAATAGGACTCCTGACATAACCCACTCCAGTCGGAAGAGGCTTCCTGGGCAGGGAATGCCTTTAGCAATGTTGGGAAATGACTGTGATTAAATTTCTGCCACCTCAGCTGTGAATGAGGAATTGAAAAAAAATTCAGTTAAATTATAGAAAAATAATTGGAATCCACTGCACTGATTCATGCTAAGATTTATAATCCTTTCCAGATAATTTTGGATTTCAGTGGGGACTTTTAATATCATATTCACTCATTCAACAAATATTTACCGAGCATCTCTCTACCATGTGCCAGGGAAGTCAGAGGCTAGTATTAGAGTGTGGAGTAAGAACAGACACAGGTCTTGCTGAATATTACCTTCAGGCAGAAAGTCATTAATCAACTAATTACACAGACAGATGCAAAATTACAAGTGTGGAAATTGCCACTGAGGAAAAAGATATAGGGAGTATTCACAAGGGGGTCTGACCTCTTCTGGGGGCATCTGAGAAGTCTCTCTGGGAAGTGACATTTTAATTGAGATCTGAAAATGAACAGGAGCTAATTAGGTAAAGAGGAGAGGAGAGAGTCAGTGTTCCTGGCAGACAGGATTTCATCCCCTTCAGATGGTGGCAGAGCCACTAGAAAAAAATCTTTATTGAAGGGAAGGGAGAGACTGTTGATCGCAAAATGAAGACAGCTACTGACATGAAGTGCTTTCCTGAGTGTGAAGGCATATTCTGTGCGTGGGGGCTGCTTGTGTGTGTCTCCTGTTATGTTTGTGCATGCCTCCCTGAAGCCTCAAAGCTCAGTGTCGAAGGCTAAACTCTTCATCTTTCCCCAAGTCTGCCCCTGCTCCTGAGCGTCCCATCTTGACAAATGATGGCTCTGTCTTTGCATTTTGTATAAGCCAGAACCCTCAACATCATCCTTTCCTCATCTTTCTTCTTCATCCCATGTCCGATCAATCTCCAGGTTCCGTCAATTCTGTCTCATTAGTTTCTCTCCCAACTAATTCACCTCACTCCACTCCCCCTGCCTTGGTGGGGGTCAACACCCTTCCCGCCAGGCTCTGTGCATACTGAGCTGCTTTACGTTCTTTGAGGAAGCTGCACCTTTCCCCGTCTCCAGGTTTTTATGCATATCTTTCCTCTGTCCAGAATCCTCCTTCCCCCCTCCTCCCTGTCTTCAACTAAGGAGCTCCGGGTATGCTTGTCCTTTGACAAACCCTCCCCGGCCATCAGCCACAACCGCTATGGAGATGAGGTTGGCTTTTCCTCCTTCTTGTTAGGGATAACAAGTACTAAGTACCTCATACTTATCCCTATCAACTACCTCTTTATTCATCTGTCTAGACCTGGCTATCCAACATGGTGGTCTCTAAGTACCCATGATATGAGACACTTGAAATGTAGCTAGGATGAATTGAGACACCATGAGTGTAAAATACCATATTTTAAAGACATAGTACAAAAAATGCAAAATATTTAATTACTAATTTTTAACGCTGGTTGCATGCTGAAATGATAATATTTTGGATATATCAAGTCAGATAAATACATTAGTAAAGTGAAATTCACCTGATGCTTTTTACTTTTTAAAACGTGCTTAGTAGAAAATTTAAAAGTATATATATATGACTCACATTTGTGCCTTGCATCTTTTTCCTATTGGATGGTACTGGTCTAGACGCTATAAACAGCTAGAGCAGGGGTCAGCAGACTATGGCCCATGGGCCAAATCTGGTCTGCCACCTGTTTTTGTCAATAAAGTTTTATTGGAACACAGCCAGATTCATTCACTGAGATATTTTCAATGGCTCTTTCCCACTACAGCAGCAAAGTTGAGCAGTTATGATAGGAACTATATGGCCCACAAGCCTAACACATTTACTCTTGGCCCTTTTCAGGAAAAGTTTGCTGACCTCTGTTCTAGAAGGCTGATACTGTGTTTTATTCATCATTGTATCTCAAATCATTGCTCAATACCTGGCACTCAGTAAATGTCTGCTGAGTAAATAAATGTCTAACCAGTAGATATTTCTTGAATGAATACAAGTTTGAGAATTATATTGGCAGGATCATCACTAGCATCATTTTATAACCCACAGCTGTGGTGACCATATGACTACAACTAAAAATTGAAATATGACCTGATAAGTAGTTACGTAACTGGACAGAAGTCATATACAATATTTAAAATTGGAACACCCTGTAAAAGCCCAGAATACATGGTCCCCACTTCCATCATCATGAAATATCTTGATTTTGCAGTAGACAGAGATATTTTAATTATGCCTGAAATAGGATGGAGTGTTGTATAAGTGAGAAAGAGAACTGTCTCGAGGGTTGGATATTTGGGATTAAGGGTTTAGGTCATAACTACCTTTACTGTTCCATGTGTGCTCTGTTGATATTGTAGAAAGGAATCTGAAAACTAGAGGGCAGAGTGATGATGGAGGCTAAAGACCAACAAAGAAGAGACTCCCGGGAAGGCAATATTTCAGTCTTTTTGCAAGAGATCCTGATCTTCCAGAAAGGATTCCTACATTCAACTTTCCTGTAGGTTCCTCCCATACAGGCTTCCTACAGGCAGTTTTTGCCTGGAAATGTAAAGCAGTAAATCACGTGGAAATCTGAATTGGTTTGCGTACGTGGGAATTAATTCTTAGATCTTAAAAATGGCGCTGAGAATGAGTGTTGGAAGAGAGTTAAGTACATCTTCACACTTTGATCCAAATATACTCCTGTCATTTACTCTCTGCTCACAAATCTACAGCTGTTAGAAGGCACAAAATCATTTTCTTCTGCTTTTCTCTGTCAAATTGTTGATGAAAATGATTTTACCAAATTGAAACATCCAGAGTTACCATAGATGAGAATCAAATTTCAGGTCTTGGTTATGCAACATAATCTCATCTCATAAGAACCAGTCATTTTTTAAAAATCATAACATTTCTCAGTGTTGAATTGAATCTTTTCTTTTTGAGTAATTAAAGTTGTAAAAGCAACTTGATATATTCTTTGGAGCAGGTAGATTCCACAGGGCTTTTCTGAAGGGAGGCAGAGAGTTTTCTTTTATTAGAGCATATTTGGGAAGCAAACAAAAGAAGAATGAGAATAATATTCATTAGTAACATATGTGATCAGTATAGAAAGAGAATATTAAATATTTGATAATTTTTACTTTAGCTGGTCCAGAGAAATGAGAGATTATAAAGTTGATAAGATCATAGAGCTGAATCTGTCCATCCATCCATCCACCCACCTACCCACCCACTCATTTATCAATCTACCAGCAGCTGCTTATTAAATTTATTGAATTACATTTATTAAAGTACTATTTGTCCAGCTCTGTAGTAGGTGTTATGGGAGATACAAGGGAAACAAAAGACAATTCTGTGAATCTAAGAAGATTCATAGAATGCTAGGTGTGAAGATGACGTTACTGTAATTCAACACTGCCTCTTTCGCATTAAGAAATAATTGTTAGGTGATTTGTGTAATGTAATACTCAAAGAATTGAATGGTGAGCCACAGAACCCTAGTTCCTAGTCTAATAATTTTTCTACTGATACCAGTTGGGTAAGTCAGATATATATATATATCTCTACCTAAAAGGCTAGAGAGTAAATAATTCCAGGTCATCATGTAAGCAAGTGTGGGATCACTGGATGAGTCTGATCTATAGGGCTTTGGAGAATATCCAACATTGATCAAGGTGAAAGGAAGGTTGAAAGTGGAGTGGGGTGTGGAGCTGGACTTAAAGGAAATACAGAGCTTGGAATCATAAACGGTGGAGAGAAGACATTCCAGAAGACAAACAAGAGACAAATGCAAGGGGAGAGGAACTAAGCAGAAGAGAAGGGAAAGAGAAACAACTAGGTTAGACAAGAGTCGACAAAAGTGGTGGAGGTGGCTTTGTGTGGAGCAGAGGCCACTGTGGAGAAGCTGGTGATATGAGGTTGGGTCAGTGAGGTGAGAGCATCGATGTTAGAAGGTTGAATGCCTTCTGGAGAAAATTTTTTCTATTAGTAAGAGGCTAAAGTGTAAGCCAGGTTTTGGGAAGATTTATACACTGCACTCCTACTCTAGAGAAAGAGTATTCCTCAAGGGCCCAGCAAGAAACCCAAAAGGAAAGAAAATCATTCTGGCAAATTAAATAAATATGGCAGTAAGTGTATCATGTTTCCTTTCTCATATCTTTATATTGCATACCACTTCCTGATGTTTGATCAAAATTTACTAGTTTGGTGGGAAAATCTAAAAGAGAATATTTGGAAACTAATGACATTAAGGATATGCACACATTTACTTTCAGAAATAGTCAATTTGTACTCCACTGGGGTTGGATTTTTTTAAGGTTTTGATATACTGCTCAAATTACGGTTTAGGTAGGATGAAATGCATCCTTGAACATTACATTTTCACAGTAATATCTACAAATCACTCAGAACACCATAACTGGCAGATAGTAAATATTTTATATCTTATTGAAAAATAATATTTTTTCTTGTAAAGCATTGGAATCATATTCCTTTTAGGCTCTTTCCAAAAGTTTCCCTTGAAGAGCTTAAAAAATAATCATGCCTAAATCTTAATCATACAAATTTGCCGGTAAATTTTTAGGGCAGGAGTTTTTGGTTTGGATTTTAACTGCCATGGGTTCGGCATACCAGATTCTGTTCCGTGTCATCACTGTGTGTTGCCACTGCATTTACATGTGGAATTGGTATGGAAAAACAATCTATAGCTCTTTACTTCTGTTTCTTTCTTGTTTCTTATAATGTGAGTAGAAAATTTATATATACATAAATAATGCCAACCTTCAGCTATTTATCCAACTCTTTTTATGAGTTTGCAAAAGATGACCAGTGATCAGGCTCTTTCAACTGCACAACAGTTGCTGCCTTTATCTGCATAAATAACTTGCCTTTCAGTGAAGTGGAATGATAGGAACAGAAGAAAAACATGGGCATTCATTGCCTGTTGTTACTGAGAAAGTGAAGTTGGAGAGTATAAGCATGGATGTGATTTATCCTTTATCTCCTGAAGGCTTGGCTTGAGTAATTGGCTACCTTAATACTTCCTTAAACGTTGTTCCTTGTTCTTTATCAAGGACTTGATAATCTAATGAGGGAAACAGACATGAGTAGACAACTTGTACAATGGAAGGAGTGCTATAAAGTGGACTAAAGAAAGCACATGTGAGATTTGCCCCCTTTTCCAAGTTGATAAAGAAGATTGACTACTCATTTTAGTTTCTGATGCACACTCTTCTGAAAATAAGCATATTTTTAGACCATGACATGAGGTTACTATCATTCTCCTCATCTTCAAATAGGGGCAGGACATTCTGAATAGATATTATGGATGGTAATAAGATGCTTCTATGCTCATCCTCAGTGTGGCTAAGGGTGTGGGAAAGTGGGCGCTCATACTTTGTTGGCAGTAGGGTGTATCAGAGGATATCAGTTGACTCTCTCTGGAAGCAGTTGGGTAATATGATCCGTGAAGGTGCTGTGTATCTTGATTACTACTCAATCCTTAGTGCCTAAAATTCAGCTTGAATAAATGGATAAATTAATAAATCTTAAAATTTGTAAAATTTTGCATATGCTTTGATGCCCAAATTTTAATTATAAGAATTAAAAATCATGTGAATCTACTGTTAAGATTTAGCTATAAGAATATACATTCTGTTGTTCTTTATCATACTAAAAACTCAAAACAGTTCAGTTAAGTTTAACACTATGGGATTTAATAAAAATCACATAACATCCCTACTATGGACTATTGCACACCCACAAGTGATAATGTTGCAAAGTATGTATATAAATGATACAGAAGAATGCATGAGACTTTTATAAGTAGGTCATAAAACAGTGCCTAGAGTGTTACTCCATTGTTATAAGATGATAAACTAAGAATTTTTAAAAGGATGTCAAAGAAGGGAGTTTACCGGAGGCTTAGGTATTGCCTTATAAACTCCAAAATTTTAGTGGCTTGAAACAATAACTATGTAGCCAATTGGCTTTTGTGAATCAGCAGGGAAGCTCTGCTCATCATAGCTGCTCAGGTTCCCAGAATGCAGCAAGCATCGCAATCAGTGCTGATCACTGTGCCATATGGAAAAGACCTCTGGGAGGTTTCACGCTGGGAAATAAATGCTGTAACATGGAAGTAAAAGATGACAGTTCTGCTCACAACTCATTGGCCAGATCTAGTCACATGTCCCACCCACCCAAAAGGGAGCAAGGAATTATAATCCTCCCATGTAATTGGGGTGAGAGAATTAGAAATGTTTGGTGAGCAGCACTAAGGATACCACTTATGGTATCAATATTCAGCTCACTTTGTCTGTCTCTGGGGAGACAATCCAAAAGTCCTATCCAATCAGGGCATCAAAGTCCAGGCTTGTGATGTCTGGGTGGTGCCTGATGGTCTGGATATGGCTCCTTTTGATCTTCAAACCAATTGAAAAAATAGATTATCTCTTCCCCGAAACTCATAGTACAGAACGGTGGAAGAGTGGCAGGGTGTCCACAGCACTCCCATTTGGAAAGGGGAAGTCGCTGGTCCGTATCAATCCTGAAATCTAACTGCAGGTCCCAATCCCCTGGAGATAAGGAACGCTTCATGATTAGGTTTTGACTGGGCTCCTGGGAAAGGGTTTTCCAATCCATTGTTCCATGTAGCCCTTGGATCTGCCCTTTAGAGGTCTTTCTTTTTCTATTATTTGCCTTTGCTCCATCTGAAAAGTGCACTACAGAATGTGCCCCCCTTCAAGAATGAGAAGCTTAGCCTGAAAATGCTCTCAGAAGCTCACAAGCCCAACTGTTGTTAAAGTTTCTGTCTTTAGACTACAAAAAACTGTCACCAGCATTTTTGGAAGGCTCTTAGTTTTCTTTGGCTGTACAACTTTCTAAAAAATTTAATCAACTTTTTTTTTTTTATAATTGATGTTGGTTAGTTCCTCGTGCTAATAGCCACATACGCAGCTCTTTATTGAGACATCCCTCTCTCGGTTTCATCTCTATTGCAGTTATCTTAAACCAACCAGGCTTCATTGGAAGAGCCACAACTTCAGGCTCTTTTTGTTCGGGCTCTTTTGTCCAAATGAAAGGCTAACTGCCATCTTAACTCATTCAGAAGTTTAACAGTGGGTGTGAAAACCATACCCTTGATTTATTCTTTGACACAAGGCTGTGTTTTAATCTTCCAGCCTTTCACCAATTGCTGATAAGAAACAGTTGCCTCTTCTATGTCTGCTTTCCAAATTCTCTGGACCATCTCTGTTACCATCCATACTTGCTTGCAAATCAGTTAATTGTGTCCTTAGCTCATTCTTTTTATTGTAGTACCTTTTCAGAGGTGGCCAACAACAGTCGACATCTGCTAGAAAAGTTCTGTTTCCCAATCACTTCCTGTAAAGCTAGAAGTTCACAAAGTTTATCACCTTCCTTTCAAATTACCACAGGTGACATTTTCACAAAATAGATTATCTGTGCATAAATTGTTATCTTTCTAGCTGCAAACTAAAGGCTCTTTGCTGCCTGTCACCTGACCACTCATCCTATGCCATGTACCTTAGTTTTCTGATACGCTGTTACTCCAGTTCTAGGCACTTATTTTGTATTGACCAGAATAAGAGAGAGTTTGTAGGTCCCTGAAATTTTATTGTCATCAAATGATTTTGTCCCATTTTGAATGGAAAACACATTCAAATTGATAAAAGATGATGGGTAAAATTGTTGATTTGTTAATTTAAAATTGAAAGTCTATTTAAGTAGCTAAAATATCTGTGTTCTCTAACCACAACATATTATTCTGAGTCAAGAAATTCTAGAAACCATTACTTTAATCTGAATGTTTCTTGGTTACTAAGTGTTAATGGATTGCTTGCTTGATCATGAGTGGATATCATTGTGGAATAATTCATCCAGTCTCTATAGAAGCTTGACCTCCCTTGTATCACAAGAGAGCTCAGCACTTACATAGAGAGGGACACATTCAGACAGGGATCTCATCTTGTAGCTTATATTCTAGGAGGTGGAGACAAACGACAAATGGTGAACACGAAATAATACTTAGGACATAATGCAAGTGCATTTTAAATAATAAACCTGGGTGATGGGATGTAGTGTAACTTGGGAGGACTGAATGGAGGAAGATATTGCAATATTTTAGCTAAAATGGCCAGTGAAAATCATTCTAAGGCGGTGACATTAGAGCCAAGACTCAAATGAGGGGAAAGGGGTCATCATAGAAGATCTGATGAAAGAACATTCTATGTAGAAGGAACAGCATGTTCAAAAGGCCTGTGGTGTGAATGGGCTCAGCGTGTTGGGAGGATAGAAAGAAGGCCTGGGAATGAGGAGAATGGTGAGGAGGGAGGTATGTGGTCATGTCTGAAAGATTGGCCAAGGACGTATCATGTACAGCTTTGTTAGTCATGTTGAGGAGTTGGTGTTTCCTCTAAGCCCAGTGGAACCACTGGAGACTTTTAAGCAGTAGATCAATTTGATCTGTTTTATGCTTTAAGATCACCCTGGCTGGCTGTTTGGAGAATGAACTCTGGCAAGAAACGAGTGGAAACAGCCCACTGCAGCCAAGGTGTGAGACACTGGTCACTTTGATTAGAGCTGTAGCAATGGAGATGGTGTTAAGTGGTGGGATCTTGAAAATATTTTGGAGATGAGAGTTGGCGAGATTTGCAGATAGATTGAGAAACATGAGGAAAAGTAGGAAAATGAACGTTGTTTCAAGTTTTTTGGCCTAAGAAACTTGATGGTAGTGATATCATTAACTGTGATAAGGAAGACAGCTAGGGGTAAATCAAGAATTTTATTTTGGACACACTAAATTTGAGATGTCTATTAGACAGCTAGGAGGCGATGTCAAGTAGGCAGTGGGATATATAAAACTAGAGCCCAGGGGGTGTTAAGAGCTAGGGATAGAGATTTATGAGTCATCAGTACAAAAGTGTTATTTTAAGCCATAGAAGAGGATGAGTTCACCTAGAAAAGGAATTCGAAGAGAAAAGAGGGTGGACGACGGAGTTAAGGGTTAGCAGAGGAGGAGGGACCAGAAATGGAAATTAAGAAGGAGCAAAGTTGAGGTTGGAGGAAAATCAGGAGTGAGTGGTGGTGTGAAAGCCAAGCAGAGGTATTTCTGCGAGAAGCAAGTCAAGTGCTGCAAGTTGATGAAATGCCCTAATCCAGCTTCCTGATTAATATCTCTCCCAAGCACCCACAATACCATGCCCCTCTTTCTAGCATTTGATCCTACTGGAAAGGAGGCTAATTATGGAATAGGAATTGTTTGTAATATTATTCCCTTTTGGTCAATTATACTAAGAAGTGGGTGAAGTGGTATCTTGGTTAACGAGGAGCTTGGGTCTCTGCTCCAACATTGACGTCACTGGTGATAACTGCTTACTCGCTGTGGAAGGGTTCCTTAACTTCCCAGAGCCTTGGTTTCCACTTGTTTTCTGGGGATGACAGTACTCATATCAGAGGCTTGCTGTGGGAATTGATTAATATAATGTATACAAGGCACTAAGCTCAGTGCCTGGCAAAAATGTAATTAGATCACAAATGGTAGCTTTTATTATTTTTTTCCCCAGATACTGATCGGCTAATTACAGAAATGGGTCACTATTGAGTAATCCTGCGAACACGAGCTGCTGGTTGTTTTTAGGATGATGCTGGAGAGGTAGTGTCTGTGCACTGTTGCAATAGGATAGGAGCCAGTCACTCCAACTATGTATTTAATGCCTCCTGCTGCTCCAGCCCGCACTCCCACGTGCTCGTCCTTTTGAGTCAGGACGTGTAAAACTCAGATAAGTGATGTCTTAAGAGATGGAATGATAGAAACGTACCTCTGTGCTTCTCTGCGAAGAATTATCCAGGCCTGGCGGCGTGTCAAGCTGCCAGTGAGCAGATAAAGTAGGGATAGGGGCCTGTGCAGAGCCGAGAGGGGGTTATGAACTTTGTTAAAATAAGCAGGCATTTCCCCACCTTCGGGCAGCTCCCAAGCCTGTCTTATCCTCTGAAGCCCAAGAGAATGGGTCAGGGATATAATTGAGCAAGGGTCTCGGATTCATTTTCCAGAAAATGAGGCCGTTAGCCCTGGCTGCTCTCTGAGAGGTTTTTGTCAAACGTAACAATTCCTCTGAAACGGTTACAGTTCCCCTCATGGTCCCTCTGTGCCAGCCACTTTCATCTGTGGAGGCGGTGGGGTGGCAGTGGCCACCCTGGAGTCGGGTAGGCAGTCAGCGCCGGTGGAGATGGGGCAGCGCCCTTCCTCCAAACTGACACCCCCTCGCCCCTCTGAGGGCATCTCATCTCGAGTTTTGAAATAACACCTTCACCGTACCCCTCCTTCAACACAAACACCTATTTTTCAGTTCAAATTGACCTGTTAAACTAATTTTCCCTCAGGGGGAGTCATCACTTTGGCTTAATTGTCAAAAAGATAGTAAGCCAGCTGTGGAGCTGGACTACCTCCGTTTGAATCTTGATTCCATTGCTTAAGATCTCTGTGATCTTGATGAAACTGATTAATCTCTCTAATCCTGGATCCTCATCTACAAAATGAGACTGATTACTGTTGTGTAGCCTGTTGTGTAGATTAATGAACTAATTCACACAAAGGACTTACTTAGCATTATTTACTAACTTAGTACTGTTAAGTCTTTAATAAACGTTGATGGGATATTTTGTCTCTGTTATGCAAGAACACCGAGAAGCTCGTTTTAAGAGGCTTCTTCATGTTGTTATTTTCACCAGTGGTATTTTGCACATCGTTGGTGGTTTCAACATTTTATTCCACCCTCTCTGGTGCTCTGAAGAAAGAGATACCATGTTGGAAGCGTCTAGGAAACTAGCTTTATGATATAGTAGAGGATAATGACACCTCCTCTAGTTTTATATTTATGAGAACAGCTAACCCATCAAACAAAATGTCAACGTGGAGCTGGAGTCATTTAACTGAGTATGTTTATCTTTAGGGTGTTTTCAGCTGCATGTAATAGAAAACTGACAGAAACTTGTTTAAGTAATAAGAAAATGTATCTCACAAAGCTCAAATTCCAGAGGTAGGATAAACTCAGCCATGTTCTGAAGGATCCAGTGTTTCTGCATCTATGCCATGGCATCCTCAGAGGCTTGTCCTTCCTTTCAGACTTGTCCCTCTCTGGTCACAAAAGGGCTGGTAGAGTCCCAGGCATTACACGTCTAGAGAAAGAAGGGCCATTTTTCCTCGTGTCTTTTTCTCATAGGATCCTATTGATAACTGTAAGAAATCACTAGCTTGCAACCTTTGGAACGATTCCTGTGCTTTCCATTCATACAACAGCCTCCTTAGGCATGTAGATGGTCTCAAGAGTTCAGCGTAAATAGCTCAACAGCTTACCAGCCCAGCATCCCAGGTCGTCTCTTCCCTCTGCCTCTACCCTTTCCCACATGGGCAATTGCGCATTTTAAAGTCCATTACTTGTAGAACCTCATTCCTGGTTCCAAGTGTTTCTATCAATTTGGGTTATCTGTTGCAAGCAGCAGAAAACAACTCTGGCTGATTTAGGCAGGAGGTAAATTTATTTAAAATGTACTAAATAGTTCCAGAATGATCCTGAATTTTCTTCTGCTATAAAGGACATCATGGAGACACTTGGCAAATTCTGAATAAAGTCTGCAAATTAGATAATAGTATCGTATTTGTATTCATTTGATGATTTTGAAAATTGTGCTGTGATTATGTAACAGAATTTCTTTTTATTAAATACACAATAACATTTTAGGGAAAAGATATCATGTCTACAATTTACTATTAAACAGTTTAGGAAAAATACACACACACAGAAGGATAAAGCCATGTCTAATAATACTAACATAGGGAAACTGGCTGAAGGGTATTCAGGAATGTTTTGAACTACTCTTGTGACTTTTGTATAGGTTATCATATCCAATTAAAAAATTGTCTTTTAATGAGGCAAAAAGATACAAGGTAAGGTTGCAGTGCTGTATCAAGTCCGGCAACTTGTTTTAATAAATCGCTCAAGACAATGAGGAAGATATTTAGTGAATAGCTCGAGAGTGGCCTAGATCGCAAGAGATTCGGGCCAGAAGGCTTCAGAGCCAGTAACAATGCTCCAGATCACTCCATGGAGCTCAGCCCTTGTGGACAGAACCACCACCTCCAATGTGCTGCTGGACATCGTAGTTTGCGCTGCTTCTGTGGCGGGTGCTCGACACTCTCCCCACCATCAGCACAGTTGCTCCTGCCCCCAGATAGTCTTTTTTTTTTTACATCTTTATTGGAGTTTAATTGCTTTACAATGGTGTGTTAGTTTCTGCTTTATAACAAGTGAATCAGTTATACATATACATATACATATATCCCCATATCCCCTCCCTCTTGCGTCTCCCTCCCTCCCTCCCTATCCCACCCCTCTAGGTGGTCACAAAGCACTGAGCTGATCTCCCTGTGCTATGCGGCTGCTTCCCACTAGCTGTCTACCTTACGTTTGGTAGTGTATATGTGTCCATGCCTCTCTCTCGCTTTGTCACAGCTCACCCTTCCCCCTCCCCGTGTCCTCAAGTCCATTCTCTAGTAGGTCTATGTCTTTATTCCCGTCTTACCCCTAGGTTCTTCATGACCTTTTTTTTTTCTTAAATTCCATATATATGTGTTAGCTTACGGTATTTGTCTTTCTCTTTCTGACTTACTTCACTCTGTATGACAGACTCCAGGTCCATCCACCTCATTACAAGTAGCTCAATTTTGTTTCTTTTTATGGCTGTGTAATATTCCATTGTATATATGTGCCGCATCTTCTTTATCCATTCAGAGGCAGATAGTCTTTTTACTACAGTGACCACTGCCAGGGACTTGTCTCCAGGGCCTTTGCGTTTTAGCTTCACTTTCAGTTTCAAAGTCCGGGCAGCAGGAATCAGACTGAGAGAGCCCAAGTCACGGGCTTTTACGTAGGCACCAGTTAGGCTCGTAAAAATGAGTATCAGGAATTTTCAGTCTCTAGAGTGACACACAAGTCCTGCTTTGCCACAGAGGGAGGGATTCTTCAAGAAGGAGTGGGTTTCAGATACCACACAACCCACAAAAATGACAGATGTCCATTGCAAGGTGGTGTTTGCAATTCTGTCTCTTAGGATGTCAAAATACATTCTGGGTGTTGTTCTGTTGAAGGGTAGGAGCAAAAGAAAATGTATTTCTTTCAACATGGAAGGAGTAAAATACTCACAGATGTTGGGTCCTAACTCACACATACACTCATAGTGTGGGTCAGTATGGAAAATTATCCTCAATGAGATTTAACCTTCTGACATTACATGGAAAAGTTGGACCCTTTGTTTTCAGTTGGATTGCTTTTATTCTCAGTAGTCTTTATTCTGAACATTGATTTTTTTTTTCGTTCTCTCTCACAGGCTTTTAAAATTTTCCCCTCTTCTGTTTCTTTTTGTAAAAGTGATTGGGTTATTTTATATAAGGTTGCCATTTTTGCTTCAGAAGATATTCAGTTCCTGTCTCTCAAGAGGAAAACCCAGTCCTCAGCTCTGGTCCCGCATCTAGTGCAAAGCGGAGACTCAACATACTTTTGTTTCTCACTCAAACCTTGTTTTAGTATGTGATATAAATGTAATTATATAACATAATAGAATATTGAGGTGTTACTTCTGCCTAGTATTGTGTTAAGTGCTGTTCGTGCATTGAATAATTTTTTTGCTCCTAATATCTCATTGGAAAAGAAAGATATGCTTCGCTTAAGGAAAAAAACAGCAGTATCATATAATTCTTAAGAGCATAATATTTTATTTTTATATATGTTCCCCATAAAAAAATGATTAGAGGAAAGTAAAAAGATATGAGAAATTGTACTCTAAAAGTATTTGACATCTGGTTGGAATTTTTATGTTATTTGATTGTCCAAAGTTTCTTCGGAGGAGTTGAGGGAATTTTAACGCTTCATTTGGCAGTCAGATCTGGAGATGAATTTAACTGGCCTTCAGTAGTGCTGGCCTGTTCCTGAGAGAGAGGGATGATTGAGAGGGAGGGGTGGAGAGGGAGAAGAAGCCTTTACTTACACTCCTTGAGGGATGACTCGGGTGGACAGTCTGAATTATGGGACTTATTGACAGCAAGCAAGTATTGCCAGAGTGGATTACTGCAAAATGCTTCATCTGGGGGTGGTTTTGAAAACCACTCATCAATTACAGATGGTACCTGGCATAGTAGCATGAGTACCCTTGAGGGCTTTTGTCCAGGAAATTTGAAGAAGCCTGTTATCTCTGACCTCCTCAAATCACCTCTTCCTTCACGGGTGACGCTTCTTACCTATAGACCTCACCTGTTTCTCACAGACCTACAACTCAAAACTGTATATCAATTATTAAACAATGTGCAGTGCAGGACAGTGACTTTCACTAGTTTTGGAAATGATCGAGACCAACGTTAGTCTTTGTTAAATCACTGAGTGATCTGGTGGTCTCTAGTCACAAGTTCAGGATTTCTAGATAGCAGAACCACACTAGGGTTAAGCAAATGTCCAGATTTTCCCAGAGTTTATTGGGTTCTAGTTGTTGCTTATTTGAGACAGGAAGTAAGATGAAATGTCCTAACGTGGTTAAACTTCGTGGGCAAATGAACTCATCTGGGGCAGCAGGTTATACCTGTCCCCATTTGGGTTCACGTAGTGACCCATGGTAACTTGGGTCCATGGACAGGTACCTGGAAGGTCCATGGAAAGACTTCAGAATATTCCTGAGTCTATTTAAAGTATAAGCAAAATTTTATTTGTATTTCCTTATTGCATTTATTTTTTCTGAGGAATGTTCGTGCTTTCTATTGGATTCTCAAAGGGATACAGGATATGGAAAATTTTGAATATACTGCCCCATAGTGAATGGCACAAATCTCTCTCGATCCATAACGTCTCTAGCCCTAGGCAAAGCTAGGTTAAAGGGTAGAACAGAGTCAACTTCCTGGAGTGCCCTCTACAAGGAATACTAAGACATTACTGAATTAAGTTGAAAAAATGTGAATTTATCTCACTCCTAGACATTGACCTTAAGTGAAATTAAAAGCGGAAACGTTTTAATTTGTCTTTTGAGCATTTTTGCAAAGCACCCATGCAGTCATAGCCCAAATTCTGGAATTAAATGATGTTCAGAATGCTAAACATCCTGGAGACCTAAGCGGCTGTTTCTTCCAGGAGTCAGAGTTGAGAACTCCAGCTGAGTAATCACAAATAAGAAAAAAAAATGTTTTTACTCATACGTCTCATAAAAATGAAAGAATATCCATGTCATATCTTATTTCTCGTAGCTTCCAATTCCTTCATCCCACAGCTGTTCTTTCACAGGGCAGCTCTCCATATTCTCTGTCCCAGTCCAGGCTACTTATTTTCCTCTTTGTGGCCTCCTCCCTGCAGCCTTGCTCTTTATTGTGCAGATCAGTGTAGTTGCTTTGGCTTAATCCTTCCTCCTGCCTTCTCTTTCTGGGCCTGCCCCTCTTCAGCCAAACCCCACATTCTGCATCACAAATGTTCTAGTACCTGGGCTGGAAAAGACACCCTTTGTGAGTGGGAGAGGTGGAACAGGGGGGAAAGCAGGAAACACACACCCCTAAAGCTTCTTGTGGTTGCACATGGCAGAGTGTTGATTACAAGAAACGAGTAATGTTTCTCATTTCTTAACTTTAAAATCATTTAATATGCCTCCCAGATAGTTTTCTGATTTGGAGAACCACAAAAGAAAAAAAAAAGTTTAATGCTTTCCAGAATTCTTTTTTTTCAGAATTCTGCTTCAATTTTGGAAATAAATTTGTCAGTGAATCTGATTCTGGATGTAGTTTTCATTAATAGAAAATCTGTTTCTTCTATCTCCACTCAGAGTTGATGGGCTCATATGAGTCTTTCCACATGTGCCAGACAGCATGCTAGACACTGGTGAAATGGAGATGAAAAGGCTCATCCCAGCTTTAAGGACTGATGGACAGACAGACAGAGGAGTGATTACAGTATGTGAAGAGAAATGTACCTGTAGGGTTGTGATGGGAAGCATCTACATTTGTCTATAGGAAGTGAGCCTTAAACTAACTCCTGAAAAATGAATAAGCTTTAGGTGAAGGTGAGAGTATAATTGCAGAGGGTACACAAAAGGAAGGCACGAGAGGACATAAGAGGCTTGAAGTGGTGGAGCTGGAAGAAAAAAATTGAAACCAAATGTGACTGGTCAGGTTCCCTTTAGTCTACACAGTAAGGGATCTTGGTTTTCCTCATGGGGAGTTCAGAGCTTTTGAATCACCTCTATAGCCACCATGGCAGTGGTTCTCAGTATGGCATGGTAGCTAACTGGGTAGGCTTAGAGGTCAGACTGCCTAGGTTCCCTATTCTGGTAGAGTGCCACTGGACAGTGCACCTGGCTTCCCTGGGCATCAGTTTTCTCATCTATAAAAGAAGGATGTCTCTTTCCGAGGATTGTAGTGAAGATTTAATTCATCCACGTAAGATGTTTAGAGTTGTATCAATATCTAGCATAGGTGTCACAGTGCAAAAAAAAAAAAAGACAAAACAAAACCCATGAGCTGTTTTGTGCATTCTCTTTCAAGCATCAATAAATTGAATGAATGTCCTGCAGCATTCCAAAGTTTGATCTCCTAACAAGGTTGGCCTTAGGAGTAATTAGGTGAATCAGACACCTCTCTATATGTTGCAAGAAGGATAGTGTCACCTAGTCTCTGTTCTACCATATTTCCCCTACTTGGGAAAGTCTTGATACCCAGTGATTAAACATTCCTAGTATCTGAAGATAGTTGATAATTAAACTGTTATGAAGCACGAATATCTGGACGTAATACAGTTATCAGAGATGAGAGGATGGATCACAAACCTGGTTAGTTGAAGGCCCAAAATGAAAAATAAAGGAATAAAAATTAATTTTTGTCTGTAGCATAATATATGATGTAAACTTTGTTCTCAATATAAATAGTGTTTCTTGTTTATGAAGCACTTTAACATGTTATCTCATTGGATAGTTAAAATGATCCCAAGACATGCAGGTAGAGCATCTTTTACTATTAAGAATGTATCCAAAATAAGGAAACCAAGGCACAGGTGAATACAAGTGTGGCAACTTTTGTTCTACTGCCCCTTCTCTATATGTAGCTCTACAATGCTTTTATTGAGAAGGAAGAAAAGTCTAAAATCCACTTTGGAGAGTTGTATGATTTCTGGTGGCGCACTTGATGTATTAATCAAGAAGTTGTAGTCACTGGTAGTATCTGCTGCCTAGGGTGGAGAACTTGCTTGGGGTGTCTGTGTTATTCATGGTTACTAGACTAACATGGCTAAGCTGTTATAACAAGGCTTTAGGGTTGCGATTTCATGTTTATAGACACATAGCAACAACAACGAACAAAGAAATGGACTGGGAATTTATTCCATGAATATTTTTATAGCCTATATGTAGAGTCACCATGGAGTGACTCAAGGACCTTACAGACAGGTTGAGGAGGTGTGAACTGCACATATAAAAGGTTAAATAAAAATAAACGAAGATGAAAAGAAAGAAAACAAGTGAAAATATCTTTAGGTAACATGTTTTCTATAGCTACTATCAAATAAGTGGTAATGAGTGGCTGACAGAACATCTCATAAACTCAATTCCCACCTAAAAATATGCACCTTAGGGCTTCCCTGGTGGCGCAGTGGTTGAGAGTCCGCCTGCCGATGCAGGGGACACGGGTTTGTGCCCTGGTCCGGGAAGATCCCACACGTGGCGGAGCAGCTGGGCCTGTGAGCCATGGCCGCTGAGCCTGCGCATCTGGAGCCTGTGCTCTGAAACGGGAGAGGCCACAACAGTGAGAGACCCACGTACTGCAAAAAATAAAAAAACATACATATATATATATATATATATATATATATATATTTTATATATATATATATACACATACACCTTAAACTCATGAGCCTACAGATCTCTTATGACTGAACAAAACGCTTATAGAATAAGCATGTAGAGAGGAAAGAGAAAATAGAGATTTTCTCTTATGCTCTGGAGCATAAGCTCCATAAGTTCAGGGACAAAGTTTGAATTATTTGCTGAATCTCTAGGGCTTAGAATAATACATGAATAGATGTTCAAAAAATATTTGCTCATTTAATGAATGAGTGGATACATGGATAAATGCCAGAGAAAACCATAGCACTGAAAGAATATATTTAAGGTACTCCAAGGTGGGTGCAGTGTATTTTCATATTTTTATACTTGGCATGTAGCACATAATAGGTGTTCAATAAATGTAGTGGAAGGAAGGAAGAAAAGGAGGGAGGATGGGAGTTAATGGCATAGGATCATAAGACTGGAAGGAAATTTGTGAAATCATTGGTCCTTCTCTTAAACTCAAGAAAAAGTCTGAGTATAGAGCAAATCTAACCAACCAATCAAACAAAAAGCCTCGTAGAAGTGACATTTAAAGGTGTTAATCAGTCTAACAGAAAGAAGCAAAGGGCTAGAGTTTGAGAAAGAGTTCTGAATTGAAGTCAGTTTGATTCCTAGCTTTGCCAGTTTCTCTGTCTGTGACCTTACACAAATTGTTATACTAACTGAGTCTCAGTTTTCTCAGCTCTTCAAGGGGAACTAGTGTGCTACAGAATTTTTATAAAGATTAAATAAGATAGTGTATTAAAATGTGTTCAGTAGCTTAGTACATGTTTATATAAAGAAAAAAATTCCTCAAATATGTTGAACTGTTAAATGTTAATAAAAATGCTAAGGAAAGATTTTTCTCTGGAATCTTTTAGAAGGAGAAATGCTACCTAAAATTACAAGTATCTTTTCTTAAAATTTGATTTATGGAAAATCCTAGTTCTTTTGGTTGGTGGCATGTCTCAGAGGATTTTGTATACTAGGGAAAGTGCTTAAAAATAATGTAACGTGATAATGTAAATTATGTCATGTTATGCCACAAAAATTCTTCAATATTTAATTAAAAACTCTAACAACTTAAAATTCAAGAAGTGTCAAGAAATTAATTGAGGGTATAGACTAGTGGTCAGAGGACTTTGGCTGTCAGCTCCAAAGCCAAACTTTCTCCCGTGGTTCAGATTACTGGGAAGACTTGGAAAGAATGGATCCAGCTGCTATAATACATGCTTATGGTTACAGCAGGAAGTGTAGATATTAGTGCCTGTTTTGATGTGCTGTCCCTGAGTTCCAGGATAGGTATTTTTGGAGAGTCAGTAATGGAAGGAAATGAGAAGCCTGTCACAGCTAACAGCCAAGGAGTCTCTAGGGGTTGTATCAAGGGTTGCCTTCAATCCTGCAAGGGTTACAGCTGTGCCAGGAGATATGTAAAGTTTTAAAAATATTAAATAAATGAAACCAGTCCTTTTAGTTTCTTATACTATACACAGTGCCAGCTCTGGGCTCAGGGACAAATCCACTGACAAGTGATTAATATCAGGGGGAACCACCCAAATCCAGAGACATGCATAATTCTGCCTCTGTCTGTTCTTAGTCGACAGTCAATTGGATAAGACACAGTCACTTGATTTTTTTTTTTTTCCTTTTTCTCGTTTCTTGAGTATGTATGTGTATGCTTCTTTGTGTGATTTGGTCTGTTTAGGTTTGCTTTTACCATTTGTACTAGGGCTCTGTCTGTTTTTTTCTTTTTTCCTTCCTTTTCTTCTGAGCTGTGTGGCTGGCAGGGTCTTGGTGCTCCGGCTGGGTGTCGAGCCTGAGCCTCCAAGGTGGGAGGGCCCAGTCCAGGACATTGGACCACCAGAAACCTCCCAGCCCCACGTAATATCAATCGAAGAGAGCTCTCCCCGAGATCTTCATCTTAGCACTAAGACCCAGCCCCACCCAACAGCCAGCAAGCTCCAGTGCTGGACACCCCCTGCCAAACAACTAGCAAGACAGGAACACAACCCCACCCATCAGTGGAGAGGCTGCCTAGAGTCATACTAAGTTCACAGACACTCCAAAACACACCACTGGACGTAGCCCTGCCCACCAAAAGGACAAGATCCAGCCCTACCCACCAGAGCAGAAGCACCAGTTCCCTCCACCAGAGAGCCTACCCAAGCCACTGAACCAACCTCACCCACTGGGGACAGACACCAAAAATAACGGGAACTACGAACCTGAAGCCTGTGAAAAGGAGACCCCAAACACAGTAAATTAAACAAAATGAGAAGACAGACAAATATGCAGCAGATGAAGGAGCAAGGTAAAAACCCACCAGACCAAACAAATGAAGAGGAAATAAGTAGTGTACCTGAAAAATAATTCAGAGTAATGATAGTAAAGATGATCCAAAATTTTGGAAATAGAATGGAGAAAATACAAGAAACGTTTAACAAGGACTTAGAAGAACTAAAGAGCAAACAGTGATGAACAGCACAATATATGGAATTAAAATTACTGTAGAAGGAATCAATAGCAGAATAACTGAGGCAGAAGAACATAAGTTCAGGAAGATAAAATAGTGGAAATAACTGCTGCAGAGCAGAATAAAGAAAAAAGAATGAAAAGAATTGAGGACAGTCTCAGAGACCTCTGGGACAACGTTAAATGCACCAACATTCGAATTATAGGGGTTCCAGAAGAAGAAGAGAAAGAGAATGGGACTGAGAAAATATTGGAAGAGATTATAGTTGAAAACTTCCCTGACATGGGAAAAGAAATAATCAGTCAAGTCCAGGAAGTGCAGAGAGTCCCATACAGGATAAATCCAAGGAGAAACACCCCAAGACACATATTAATCAAGCTATCAAATACAAAGAAAAAATATTATAAGCAGCAAGGGAAAAGCAATAAATAACATACAAGGGAAACCCCATAAGGTTAACAGCTGATCTTTCAGCAGAAACTCTGCAAGCCAGAAGGGAGTGGAAGGACATATTTAAAGTGATGAAAGGGAAAAACCTACAACCAAGATTACTCAACACACCAAGGATCTCATTCAGATTCAACAGAGAAATTAAAACCTTTACAGACAAGCAAAAGTTAAGAGAATTCAGCACCACCAAAGCAGCTTTACAACAAATGCTGAAGGAACTTCTCTAGGCAGGAGACACAAGAGAAGGAAAAGACCTACAATAATAAACCCAAAACAATTAAGAAAATGGTAATAGGAACATACATATCAATAATTACCTTAAATGTAAGTGGATTAAATGCTCCACCCAAAAGACATAGACTGGCTGAATGGATACAAAAACAAGACCCATATATATGCTGCCTACAAGAGACCCACTTCAGACCTAGGGACACATACAGACTGAAAGTGAGGGGATGGAAAAAGATATTCGATGCAAATGGAAATCAAAAGAAAGCTGATGTAGCAATACTCATATCAGACAAAATAGACTCTAAAATAAAGAATGTTACAAGAGACAAAGAAGGACACTACATAATGATCAAGGGATCAATCCAAGATGAAGATGTAACAGTTGCAAATATTTATGCACCCAACATAGGAGCACCTCAATACATAAGGCAAATGCTAAGAGCCATAAAAGGGGAAATCGACAGTAACACAATCATAGTAGGGGACTTTAACACCCCACTTTCACCAATGGAAAGATCATCCAAAATGAAAATAAATAAGGAAACACAAGCTTTAAAAGACACATTTGACCAGGTAGACGTAATTGATATTTATAGGACATTCCATTCAAAAACAGCAGAATACACTTTCTTCTCTAGTATTCATGGAACATTCTCCAGGATAGATCATATCTTGGGTCACAAATCAAGCGTTGGTAAATTTAAGAAAATTGAAATCATATCAAGTGTCTTTTCCAACCACAATGCTGTGAGACTAGATATCAATTACAGGAAAGAAACTGTAAAAAATACAAACACATGGAGGCTAAGCAATACACTACTAAATAATCAAGAGATCACTGAAGAAATCAAAGAGAAATAAAAAAATACCTAGAAACAAATGACAATGAAAACACGACGACCCAAACCTTTGGAATGCAGCAAAAGCAGTTCGAAGAGGGAAATTTATAGCAATACAGTCCTACCTCAACAAACAAGAAAAAACCTTACACCTGAAGCAGTTAGAGAAAGAAGAACAAAACCCCCCCCACAAAGTTAGCAGAAGGAAAGAAATCATAAAGATCAGATCAGAAATAAATGAAAAAGAAATGAAGGAAACAGTAGCAAAGATCAATAAAACTACAGGCTCGTTCTTTGAGAAGATAAAATTGATAAACCATTAGAGTCATCAAGAAAACAAGGGAGAAGACTCAAATCAACAGAATTAGAAATGAAAAAGAAGTAACAACTGAAACTGAAGAAATATAAAGGATCATGAGAGACTGCTACAAGCAACTATATGCCAATAAAATGGACAATCTGGAAGAAATGGACACATTCTTAGAAAAGTACAGCCTTCCAGGACTGAACCAGAAAGAAATAGAAAATACAAACAGACCAAACACAAGCACTGAAATTGAAACTGTGATTAAAATCTTCCAACAAACAAAACCCCAGGACCAGATGGCCTCACAGGTAAATTCTATCAGACATTTAGAGAAGAGCTAACACCTATCCTTCTCAAACTCTTCCAAAATATAGCAGAGGGAGGAACACTCCCAAACTCATTCTGTAAGGCCACCATCACCCTGATACCTAAACCAAAGATGTCACAAAGAAAGAAAACTACAGGCCAATATCACTGATAAACATAAATGCAAAAATCCTCAACAAAATACTAGCAAACAGAATCCAACAGCACATTAAAAGGATCATACAGCACAATCAAGTGGGATTAAGCCCAGGAATGCAAGGATTCTTCAATACATGCAAATCAATTAATGTGATACACCATATTAACAAACTGATGGATAAAAACCATATGATCATATCATTAGATGTAGAAAAAGCTTGCAACAAAATTCAATACCCATTTATGATAAAAACTCTCCAGAAAGTGGGCAGAGAGGGAACCTACCTCAACATAATAAAGCCTGTGTATGACAAACCCACAGCCAACATCATTCTCAGTGGTGAAAAACTGAAACAATTTCCTCTAAGATCAGGAACAAGACAAGCTTGCCCACTCTCACCACTATTATTCAACATAGTTTTGGAAGTTTTAGCCACAGCAATCAGAGAAGTAAAAGAAATAAAAGGAATCCAAATCGGAAAAGAAGAAGTAAAGCTGTCACTGTTTACAGTTGACATGATACTATACATAGAGAATCCTAAAGATGCTACCAGAAAACTACAAGAGCTAATCAATGAATCTGGTAAAGTAGCAGGATACAAAATTAATGCATAGAAATCTCTTGCATCCCTATACACTAATGATGAAAAATCTGAAAGAGAAATTAAGGAAACACTCCCATTTACCATTGCAACAAAAAGATTAAAATACCTAGGAATAAACCTTCCTAAGGAGACAAAAGACCTGTATGCAGAAAACTATAAGACACTGATGAAAGAAATTAAAGACAATACAAACAGTTGGAGAGATATACCATGTTTTTGGATTGGAAGAATAAATATTGTGAAAATGACTGTACTACCCAAAGCAATCTACAGATTCAGTGCAATCCCTATCAAGCTGCCAATGGCATTTTTCACAGAACTAGAACAAAAAAATTTACAATTTTTATGGACACACAAAAGACCCTGAATAGCCAAAGCAACCTTGAGAAAGAAAAATGGAGCTGGAGGAATCAGGCTTCCTGACTTCACTATGCTATACTACAAAACTACGGTAATCAAGACAGTGTGGTACTAGCACAAAAACAGAAATATAGATCAATGGAACAGAATAGAAAGCCCAGAGGTAAACCCATGCACATATGGTCACCTTAATCTTTGATAAAGGAGACAAGAATATACAGTCGAGAAAAGACAGTCTCTTCAATAAATGGCGCTGGGAAAACTGGACAGCTACATGTAAAAGAATGAAATTAGAACAGTCCCTAACACCATACACAAAAATAAACTCAAAATGGGTTAAAGACCTTAACGTAAGGCCAGACACTATAAAACTCTTAGAGAAAAACATAGGCAGAACACTCCATAACATAAATCACAGCACGATCCTTTTTGACCCACCTCCTAGAGAAATGGAAATAAAAACAAAAATAAACAAATGGGATGTAATGAAACTTAAAAGCTTTTGCACAGCAAAGGAAACCATAAATAAGATGAAAAGACAACCCTCAGTATGGGAGAAAATATTTGCAAACGAAGCAACTGACAAAGGGTTAATCTCCAAAATATAGAAGCAGCTCAATATCAAAAAAACAAACAACCCAATCCAAAAATGGGCAAAGACCTAAATAGACGTTTCTCCAAAGAAGATATACATATTGCCAACAAACACATGGAAGGATGCTCAACATCACTAATCATTAGGGAAATGCAAATCAAAACTACAATGAGGTATCACATCACATCAGTCAGAATGGCCATCATCAAAATATCTACAAGCAATAATTGCTGGAGAAGGTGTGGAGAAAAGGGAACCCTCTTGCACTGTTGGTGGGAATGCAAATTGATACAGGCACTATGGAGAACACTATGGAGGTTCTTTAAAAAACTAAAAATAGAACTGTCATATGACCCAGCAATCCCACTACTGGGCATATACCCTGAGAAAACCATAATTCAAAAAGAGTCATGTACCACAATGTTCACTGCAGTGCTATTTACAATAGCCAGGACATGGAAGCAACCTAAGTGTCCATCGACAGATGAATGGATAAAGAAGGTGTGGCACATGTATACAATGGAATATTACTCAGCCATAAAAAGAAACGAAATTGAGTTATTTGTAGTGAGGTGGATGGACCTAGAGTCTGTCATACAGAGTGAAGTTAGTCAGAAAGAGAAAAACAAATACTGTATGCTAACACATATATATGGAATCTAAAAAAAAAATGGTTCTGATAAACCTAGGGGCAGGACAGGAATAAAGATGCAGATGTTGAGAATGGACTTGAGGACACGGGGAGGGGGAAGGGTAAGCTGGGACAAAGTGAGGAAGTGGCATGGACATGTATACACTACCAAATGTAAAATAGATAGCTAGTGGGTAGCAGCTGCATAGCACAGGGAGATCAGCTCGCTGCTTTGTGACCACCTAGAGGGGTGGGATAGGGAGGGTGGGAGGGAGACTCAAGAGGGAGGGGATATGGGTATATAGGTATACATATAGCTGATTCACTTTGTTATACAGCAGAAACTAACACAACATTGTAAAGCAATTATTCTCCAAAAAGATGTTAAAAAAAAAAGACACAGCTGCTTGAATAGAATACGCCAACCAGGTCAAGTGTGGCCATGGTGAACGTTGAGTTCCAGTTTATCCTTGCTACCAGTTTTTTGTCATTTAAAGGATCCCAGAGGGATGGGAGATTTGTTTTTCAGACTCTGTCTTTGTGAGCTAGGATGTCAGTTTCTCTCTTGACCCTTTAATGCAATTTGGTCAGGTCACACAAGGAAACATCCATCTACCTTGTCCCAGGTCTTCCTCCACCTTCTCTGACCTTACATAACTCCAGCACTTAACTAAACTCAGAAAAAAAAAATATTACAGCTAGCGAGTTCCATTATGATGATCCAGTTACCTATTCACACCTCATTTTACAGATGAAAAAGATAAGGACTTGGGAGGGATGTAATCACGTAGCTGGCTTATGATCAGAACCAAACTAGAGCCCCAAACTCTTGACATCCTGGCCAAAGTATTTTCTAGCATTCCTAGCGTGAGAAGCAGGATGCTCCAAAGTTGTAGAGTCAAGCAGCAGGAGTGAAGGAAACTGGGAGAAGCCTGCAAAGTTAAAGTCTGAGCAAGATATATTTTTGTAGACTGAGGGCTTCCCTGGTGGCGCAGTAGTTGAGAGTCCGCCTGCCGATGCAGGGGACACGGGTTCGTGCCCCGGTCCGGGAAGATCCCACATGCCGTGGAGCGGCTGGGCCCGTGAGCCGTGGCCGCTGAGCCTGCGCGTCCGGAGCCTGTGCTCCGCAACGGGAGAGGCCAAAACAGTGAGAGGCCCGCGTACCGCAAAAAAAAAAAAAAAAAAAAAAAGAATTTGATATGCATGTGCATAAAGTAAAAATTAAAGGAGTCTGTTAATGTTTTAATGATATTAAAAGGAGTGAACACTGATGGCCTTCAAAGGAGATGAATGAATGGACCAAAGATTTCTTTGTTTTGATATTTCTTGTCTTGGAAAATCTGGTACTGAGCTAGGTGAGGTATGTAAAGGAGAGGGAGGGTAGTGAGCGTCTATGTGATCCTCATGGGCTTAAATCCATTAGAGATCAGACACATGTACCACTATGAGGAGCATCTGAGCTGGGTCCAGAGATTTGAGTCTGCATAGGGTTTCTCTAATGTGAAGAAAAAAAAAAAATCAATGGAACTGAAAAGATAATGGAAATTTCTCTTTGTGCTTATCAATAATTGCTGAAGGTTTGAGTCATATGAGAATATGAGAATATGAATAAGGTTTGAGTCATATGAGAATAGCTTTGATTTCCCTGGGATAGGCTGACCAGTGGAAACATCTCACGCCCTCTGGTTGTCCATGAAGCCTATTCAGTCAGCCGGCCAACTAGTCAACCATTCTGTTAATGGTCAGTTCAGTCCAGATGGTTAACTGGTGGGATATGATGAATATAGCCATTGTGTTTCCTCAGTTGTAGGTTCTGGGCAATGCCAGCTTCCCCTGCTAGTCCTCTTAGGTTATGATGTTGAGATGTACTGACTCATGTGGTACATCTGCAGAGTGACTTTTTTAGATGAAGTGGTATAATTTGGCAGTAATCTGTATTGAATAAGGAAGAGCACGGAACTAGTCAGGCTCCAGACTAGACGAATCATGAGAAAAGGTGCTTTAGAGCAGTGCCTAAGGTTGCAGGCTTCACACATAGACGGACTAGTTTAAATTGCGGCATCATCCTTTACTGGGTCTTTGAACTAGTTATTTAACCTTTTGTTGTGCCAGTTTCCTTCTCTGTAAAATATAGGAATAATAATTCCCCTCTCATCAGAACACTGTAAGGATAAAATTAGGAAATATTTATGAAGGGCTCAAAAGAGGGTGTAGCACAAAATAAGTGCCCTATAAATATTAACATTATTAACCAATGCTAATGACTAATACTAATTAATATTGTGTAAATGTAGAAAACCCTGTTGACATAAGGAAATGATGGATGGACACGCTATTATGCTTTAACACATATTCCACGATACATAAATATGACATAAGATTGTTAACGGTAATAGTAATATTACTAGAGGCAGCGATTGAAGAAATACTTGCAAGAAATCTTTTGGGTTATTTAATCTCCTTAGAACACCAGGTAGCAATTAGCTGGAAACTTGGCATTATCTAGCTTTTACCTTGAGGTTTGGGCAGAAGGTAGTTGACTCACTGGTTCAGTGGGCACAACAGTATAGCTACAGGTATCATTGAACCTCTGCTATAAGCTCAGAGATGGAAGAAATATAGATCAAATATGGTTCCTGTCATCAAGGTCCCATATAAAATAATGAGGGAAAGAACACATAAACCACTGCCTATAATCCAAAGAATAAGAACAATATTATTTTCTCAGAGAAACCCATCTTTGGCTTTTTAACTCCCGTGTTTATCCTCCCTTCTCTTTCTCCACCTAGTTTAGGAATCTTTATTGTACATCCCCTAACCCCACGTTTTTATCTTTTGTAGCCTTTATCATCATTGTAATTTTTTTTTTTAAGATGTTGGGGGTAAGATTTTATTAATTAATTTATTTTTGCTGTGTTGGGTCTTCGTTTCTGTGCGTGGGCTTTCTCTAGTTGCGGTGCGCGGGCCTCTCACTATCGCGGCTTCTCTTGTTGCGAGGCACAGGCTCCAGACGCGCAGGCTCAGCAGCTGTGGCTCACGGGCCCAGTTGCTCGGCGGCATGTGGGATCCTCCCAGACCAGAGCCCGAACCCGTGTCTCCTGCATTAGCAGGCAGATTCTCAACCACTGCGCCACCAGGGAAGCCCCATCGTTGTAATTTAAAAATATATTTTTGCAATTTACAATTTAATACCTGTCCCATCCCACTTGACAGTAACCTCCTACAACTCAAGACCATGTCTTCCCTTCTTACTGCTGAGTCTTCAATGCTTAGCACAATGCCAAGCACCAAAGTACTTTGTAACTGTTTGTTTGTAGCATAAAAGAGGAGGGTCCTACCTAGTAGTACTGGGGAAAGGTCCACAGGGGAGGAACTGGGTTTGAAGGTACAGGGAGATTCAATGGAGGAAACACATATATGAACCTTTAAAACCAACTGCATGCTCCCCAAAAAACTAAACTGTCTGACTTGTTGCTACCACATGAGCCCTTGTTTACCTGAATTGTGTAATCATTTTGACATTTTGGAGAAATATTTACTAGGCAAAATAAGTGGACTGCTACAACGGGGTCAGGCATCTGAGTTCAAGTTGTTTCCGCCAGTCAGGAGCTCTGCACATGTAACTGCACTCGTCTGAGCCTCCTCTTCCACATCTGCATAAAGTTAGCAGCATTCATCCCCACTGTGCTGTTGTGGGGATTGAGCTGGTACATGAAGGGGAAACCTTTTGTAAACCGCAAGCGTACATGAGACCTGCTTATTAGTACACTTGGCCGTAACTGTACTGGCAAAAGTAATAACCACAGTGACACAAGCAGCTCTTTTTTTTTTTTTTTTAAACATCTTCATTGGAGTATAATTGCTTTTAACAAACAGCTCTTAACAACTGCCTTGCATCAAAGGAGGAGGTCTCATGGAAGCCCCAGCAAGTGGCAAGTCTCTGTGTTTTACAAACCCAGGTTCTGCATGAAAGGGAAGCAGCTTATCAGCAAGACAGGAGCTTGTCAGCTTTCCCTTCCTCTGAATCTGGGCCAGGTCCGTTGCCCGAATTTCATGTACAGTAATAAAGGCATTGACGTTGAATGTGTTGCCGGGAATCAACAGCCTATTCAGGGTAAGATATTATGGCACAGCAGGTCCCCAAACAATATGTGTTTTTAAAAATATGCTTAAAACTGCAGGTGCTTTGTGTGGCCGCTTTGCAAAATCACTAGAGCGTAAGTATTTGTATTTTAATGTTTATCCCTAAACTGGCCCTGCTGTGTTTAAATTGCCCAGGAAACGAAATGTCGAAAATGTAAGGAAAACAGCACAAGCTACATTGAGAAAAGCAGTGTTTGGTGAAGCAGCCTGCGGGGTTCCGATACCTTAACGGCACCATAAAATGCTCGTAATTAAATAACTGTTTTTCTTAACATAGCTATTGCTATTTTCCCCCCAGCCACTTATGTAAAAGCATTGAATGTTCATTCTTTCATTGCCAAACAGAGACGCTTGTAAAGAGGTAACTGGTCCCAGAAATTGTTAAAATGTTTTAATAATGTTTTACAAAGGGGAAGAATACATTAGAAAACAAAATCAGGCTGTAGGTACTTTGTAGTTGTTTTTATTGGCAGTTGGCCCACACATAATGATTTATATGGAGGAATGTCTCACCATGCAGCTACTGCATGAACACTGGTAAAAGCAATGACAAAATGCATTCTGCGTATCAGTGTCCCAGACACAATGGCGGAGCAAGAGGCTGCCAGCAGCTGAGAAAAGAGACAGGTTTGCTGGGGAACCATAAGATGGAGCAGCTAGGCTTCCAAATGTGGATGGTCCCTTACGAAACTTATGATGTTTTGACTTACGGTTTCTCAATGTTATGATGGTGTGAAAGTGATATGCATTCGGTAGAAACCATACTTCCAGTTCTGAATGTTGATCTTTTCCTGGGCTAGCAACATGCAGCACGATACCCTCTCACGATGCTGGGCAGCATCACGATCACAACCAGTACACTGGCAACCGTTCCGTACCCACACCACCATTCTGTTTTTTCACCTTCAGTACAGTAGTCAGTAAATTACATGAGATATTCAACACGTTATCATAAAATGGGCTTTGTGTTAGATGATTTTGCCCAACTGGGAAACGTAGGTGTTAGGTAACGTAAGTGTTCTGAGCAGGTCTGAGGTAGGTGAGGCTAAGCTATGATGTTTGGTTGCGCTTTTGACTTATGGTACTTTCAACTAGCGATGGGTTTATCTGGATGCGACCCCATTGTAAATTGAGGAAGATCTGTAATTAAACAGAAGGAAGGAAGGGAAGGGGACCAAAAACAACTGGGATTTATAGTGCTCCTACCACGTACCAGTGTAATTCATACAGTATTTTGAAAGCCTCACACCAACTGCATGAGATGAATGTGCAGCTGAGGCCGCGAAAGCTTAAGTAACCATCTCAAGGTTGCACAGGTAGGAGCGGCAGAGCTGGGATCATGTCTTACATCTGTGTGACTCGTAATCCCATTTGTTCTCTGTTATTCAGTGAACACTATTGAGAGAGCAAGTTAAGCTATCAAGGCTGAAATGAAACAGGGAAGTGTTCTGAGACTGGAAAAAACAAGGGGAGGGAAAAATCCTATACCGCGGTATTTCTCCAAGTATGGTCCTGGGTCACCTGCCTCAGAATCACCTCAAAAGTTTGTTAAAAATGAAAAATCCCAGGTCTTACTACTTTCAACTACAGAAATAGAAGTTCTAGATGTGGGGCTCCAGGATATTAGGGTATTCACTTCCCCCCAAGAACCTAAAGATATTCTTATGCACTTTTAGGAACCAACCATAACCACCAATGTGTCTTAATTTGTTCTCTGTGCTTAACGTAATGGGGGTGTTCTCCAAGGAGATATCTCTCATGGCACTGTTGTTTAGTGAAACACATTTTGAGAATTGCTGGTTTACATTTCTGCAGTTTCAAACTCCTCTGACTCATCCATTGTGTGAACAGAAATAGGAGTTTGGGGTTACTGTCAATTTCTTTTCTGAGGTATGATGGACATTTGTAAGAGCCATTCAGTAAGTGTTCATGTTCCTATACCCAAATGGGAAATCTGTTTTCAGCTCGTACTCTAATCAGGATTTAATTTTTCCCACAGGAGTGATTGTATTAGTTACCTATTGCTGTGTAACAAATTACAAACTTTAATGGCTTAAAACAGAAAACGTATGGATAGGAAGGACACTGTGAGGAATGAAAAATCCAACTTGAAAAGATCATATAGTATATGATTTGAATCATACAACATTCTTGAAATAACAAAATTATAGAGATGGAGAACAGATTAGTGGTTGCCAGGGGTTAGGCATGGTGTGCAGGATGGATGTGACTGTAAAGTGATGGCACGAGGTATATCTTCGTGGTGATAGAGCAGTTCTGCATCTTGATTGCTGTGGTGGTGACACCACATACACAGTGGGTAAGATGGCACAGAACTCTACATGGTATGGAACGTGGTTTTGTTTTCGGTTTTGATGTTGTGCTATAGTTATGTAAGATATAACCATTGGGGGAAACTGGGTGAAGTGTACAGGAGACCTCTCTGTACTATTCCTGCAATTTCCTATGAATATATAATTATTTCAAAATAAAAAGTTAAAAAAAAAAAACCATAAACAGTTGTTATCTCATAGTCCCCATTGGTCAGAAGTAGAATGGTGGGTATGTCTAGCTCAGGGTCTCTCGTGAGTTTTCAGGGCAACTGTGGGCGGGAGCTGAAGAATCACCGGAAGCCTGGATTGGAGGATAATCTGCTTCTAAGCTCATTCATGTGGCTCTTGGCAGATTCAGTGCCTCATTGGTTGTTGGAATGAAGACCTCAGCTTCTCACTGGTTGTTGGCTGGAATTCCCTGTCTGTTCCTTACCACTTGGGCCTCTCCATAAATCAGCTCACTACATGGCAACCGGCTTTTCTTAAAGCAAGTGAGAGAGAGTAGATGAACACCCAGATGGTAGCCGCAGTCTTTTAAGAAACTAAACTTTTTAGAATCTAAACTCATATTCTCTTCATTAGAAGTGAGTCCAAAAGCCCAGCCAACACTTAAAGGGAGGGCATTACACAAGGGCTCGAACTTCAGGCGGTGGGGCTCATTGGGACCCGCTCTAGAGGTGTCTATCACAAAGGCATCTTAAAGTATCTTTCTTTTTGACACAATATGGAGAAATGATGGAGAGAATACACACAGTGATCGTGTTAGAGGAAGAATGATACGGCTCTAGCCCCGAGTAGCCATCCTGAGGTTAATAACTGAGGCAGTCAACTGGGATTTTCCAGTCTGTTTGAAGAAGGAAGCCTCCACAGCAATAACAATGTCAAAGGCTGTACTGGGAGGGACATCAGTAAACACATACGCAAATTCATAAGCAAATGTCAAAAATTTCTTGCAAATAGTACTGAAGGCCCTGATGTGAAGAGTAAATATTATGGATATTTATTTCAAGATATGCTTTGCAGGTTGGGGAGGCCAGTACAAGGGTGAGGATAACCAACAAGGAGTGTATCCCCATGCTTAATTTGCTGCAGTCGTTCTCATGGGGACTGGTCTCTGCAGCAGAGGGCAGGCCAGTTGTCTGCTTCAATCAGATGAGAAACTTCTAAAGCCTGACAGTCTTACAGGCAAGATTGTCCCCTCTAGGTCCCACCGAGACATAAACCACCGTTTGCTGTGATCAGAATTGAACTTGGGCTGAGAATTGGAATAGGGCTGTCCTGCCACTGGTAGGCTAGGTGGGTCCCTGGTACTTAGGTGCTGTACTCATGGGCTGCTGATAGAGTATTTGGGCTTGTCCCCAAAACTTGCCCCCAGACTTTCACTGTATCGACTCCATGGGAAAGGCTTTGTCCAACTCTTTATCCCCAAGATGCTCGATCAACAACATGGCAGCCTAACCTAACTGTTAGCTAAATGAATTCTGAACAGCCTGCTCTGGAGTACTGAGCATTGAGGAACAGCTCGTGAATTTTCTCCAGAATTTTCCCTAGCATTGCCAGAAGTATTGGATATGCTACAGTGATCTCAGTGGGGCTCTTGAGTGAGTCTTGTCTTCATTCAGTAGGTGCTGAATGCAGTGGTGGAAGGGACTTGCTGGCCAGGGGAGCCAGAGTCATGGTGGTCATGATGACAAATGGAAGTTTGAGTGTGTGTGTGTGTGTGTGTGTATGTGTGTGACATGCATGCCCCATGTCAGCCGTTGTCCACCCTCCCAGGTGGTAATAGTTGGGATGTAACTAGACACTTAGTGGTTATAGGCTCCCAACTATGTCTGGAAATGCCATGTGAGAACTGGCCCCTGCTTATCCCTCCACCCACGTGAAATACCCCTTTCCCCTCACCCTTGCACATTATGCTCCAACCATACTCCTCTGGGTTTTAGGTCCTCAGACATATACCAAGCTTTTCCTAGCCTCTGGGCATTTCCAAATGATGTTCCATTGTGCGTTTCTCTTATAGTCTTTATCATAACTTACAGTGCTTTCACTTGTGCACTTACGTTTCTGAGGGAGGGGTGTTTTTCCCTCATAGGCTGTGAATTCTGTGATGGTAGGACTATGACCCTTTTGTTTATCATTATATTTTGGCATATGTTAGACATTCAGTAAATAAGCTGAATATATTCTTGAGAGTTTCATACACAGTTTCCATTCTTTTAACACACAAAGGCTGAAGAGTCCGGGCCAGGTAGTTAATTGATGACTGAGCTGTCCATCCTAGTGTGGATAGGCAATGAGATGGGTAGAAGGTATAAAACCAAATTAGAGACAGACAGAGGGGATCCAGTGAAGGAGGAGGCTGGGCATACATTGTCAGGGTATTTCCTGAGCTAGATGCAGGGTATCAGCCTTACCTTCTGGTGATGGCAGACGTGGTTATGATGGGTGTATGTAAAGGCCCGGCCAGAGAAAAAGAAATGACAGTTTAGTTAAATCAGACTGTTCTCAAGCAAAAGAAACTTATTTCATATCCAACTGTGTTGAGCCAGAGGTGTTGAGAATAGCAGAGGTATTTTCAGTTTGACAGTTGTGAATCGTGTTTATCACTATTAACAACGACAGGCGCACCTCGGAGATATTGTGGGTCTGGTTCCAGACCCCTGCAATGAAGCGAACATCACGATAAAGCGAGTTACATGAAATTTTTTGGTTTCCCAGTACATATAAACGTTATGTTTATACTCTGCTGTACTCTATGATGAAGTGTGCAATAGCAGTATGTCTAAAAACAATATAAATACCTTAATTAAAAAGTGCTTTATTGGGCTTCCCTGGTGGCGCAGTGGTTGGGAGTCTGCCTGCCGATGCAGGGGACACGGGTTCATGCCCTGATCCGGGAAGATCCCACATGCCGCGGAGCGGCTGGGCCCGTGAGCCATGGCCGCTGAGCCTGCGCGTCTGGAGCCTGTGCTCCGCAACGGGAGAGGCCACAACAGTGAGAGGCCCACGTACCGCAAAAAAAAAAAAAAAAAGTGCTTTATTACTAAAATATGCTAACCATCATCTGATAGCGCAGGGTTGCCTCACATCTTCAATTTGTAAAAAACTCTATTTGTGAAGTGCAAAAAAGTGAAGGGCGATAAAGCGAGGTATGCCTGTATTACGATCAAAGCACCATAAAAAGTAACGTACTGCCAAAGTTTGAGAGTCTAAATAGTTAACCGGTACTATTTTGTTTCCAGAATGGTGAGTGTTAGAAACACCTATTGCTGAGACCTGTTTGTCTCCGCTGCTTAGCACTGCCACTGGTAAAGACAGTGTGTATTTTGGAGAAGAAAGGAGAGACAGCTTCCTTGCTACAACTGTCCATGTGAATGTGCTGGAGGCACCAAGGAGCCATGATGCCTGAGTGGAAATCTCACACTGGCAGAGGCAGCGGCACTCACCAGCATCCTTGTTTCTCCCTTTCCTTCTGACCCCAGTATTAAATGACATTTCCCGACCCTTCTCATTTAGGTGGAGCCACGTGCCGTAGTGTGGGCAGAAGGGAGGGATGCCGTTTCCTGCACTGGCCCATAAAAATCTTCCACACACGATCCTCCGCCTGTGATGTGAATGGGAAACAGACTGTTATGATGATTTGGGGATATTTGTGACAGCAGTTAGCCTTCCCTGACTAATACAGCCATTGTTCCACAAGACAGGATCTAAAATCAAATATTTTTCTAACATATCTGATGGTTCCAAGGTCGTGCTTTATTGCCTTGAATACAAGAACACACTGCAGGGTGTCCTCCAGCTTCTGTTTGCAAACAGAAGACAGTTTAACATAAGAGAGTAAAATGAGTCTGTTTGCACTTGAACACTATCAAGTAACCCATGGTTTCAATTGTGTGTGTGTGTGTACTCTTGTGATGCCAAAATATTGGTTTGATTAAAATGTAGGCATTTCACAGTATTTGCTTACAGGCTGGTCAGTCATAATATTTAGTGTGAGAGATGTTGTTCTCCTCAAAATGTCCTTTCATCATTTCATACCCTTGCTTATATGAAAAATACAAAGTTGTCTTGAATCTAAGATTCAGGTGTAGTAGGAATACTGGTAATAAACAAGCCTCTCATTTCAGTGTGAAAGGACCAGCGTTAAGGTAGAGGGAAATTCAGACACTAAGGGCACTGGAGCAAAGACTTAGCTCATTTTGTACAGGAGGGCAGGGCAACTGTACAAAAAGTCTTAGCAATGCATGTTCATGATGAGTGGTAATAAGAACTACAGGAATTGAGAGGTGAGTAGCCTAGGTCCAATTCCCTGGAGGCCAAGTCTGAACTGGGGATTCTTGTGTAAGTGCGTTATTGAGGCTATTCTCTTAAAGAAACCTGTAAGGAAGTGGGAGAAGCGAGATAAAGCAGAGGAAGAAGCTAAGGAAAGATATGGTTTCAGGGGAAGTCTAGTCCCATCTGATCTCATGGAGAGCTCTGAAGCATGAATGGTACCACAGAATTATTCCACCTTGAGGCATCAGTCAGTCATTTACTGTGGACCATCGCCCAGGGTGAGGTGTATAACTTTCCAGACATTCCTGTGCAAGGTGGCTCCCATTGACGGATGGCAGTCCTCCAGAGAAGGATATAGCTAGGAATTATCAACAGCCATCATTCACAGTTTCTGGGAGATGAGTACACTGCCCCTATGAAAGGGATGTAAGTGGGACCCCCATCGTCTTCACCAGTCCCCTGCTTGCATTGTTCAGATCCACTTGATTCTCACGTTATGTTTATGCCACTCATGCAAAGCTGCTCTAGGTTTCTGACTGATCATAGTTTCTAGGGAAACTTATAGACTGAGAGTTAGTAAAGGTAATATCCCAAGATCATAACTGGCACACGTCATCTCTCCTCCATTGCCCTTTCTAGATTCCCCTCCCTCTCACCTAGCATCTCTGCTGGTCAAGATGGCGCCTGGTAGGGTGACCTAGATCTACATGCTTGGGGGTTCTAAGCCTTGGGTTCTCAGGCCCTTATCTAGCTATGGTTGCAGTCCTTGCCTATTTACAACTAAAATTGAGCATGGTAGTACCAAGAGGTGCCCAGTTTATCCTCTGAGTTATAAACATATTCTTACCTGCTCTTATTATGTAGCTGCAGCTCTGTCTCTTCATGATAATCAGGGTCAGCTCTCTCTGTCACATAGAAAATCCTTTCTGTTTCTGTTGGTCTGTTGGAACAAGGAGCCCAAAGTGGGCGGGAGCGATAGTTTTAAGTTTAGTGAGATTCTTGATGTTTCCCTGATGGAAAACATCCCCTCTCTGGGAAGTGGGACCTCTATAACCACACAAACTAAAGTTACAGGGATGAGAAGCACAAATTCCTAACTAGGTCATTGGGAGTGATGGAGAACAAGACCATTCATGCTGCATTCCTTGGTTCCTGTACCCATGTATATTCTACTGGTTGGACACAAAGCATTGTAGCTCTTTCTGCCCTTGCCCTGGGATTTGATGTTGTTTTTCAGTTGCTCTCTTAGCTGAGAGGTTTCTGCCAACTGCTCAATGCGTCTATTCTGATTATACATTTGAGAACCAGGTAAATAGCACTGTGTGGTTCCATGTTTCCAGTGGACACATTGTGAAATTGCCCTGTACCAAGAGTTCACTTATTCTTGGTTCCCTGGGAAACCCTACACTGTTATGTGGACCATGATAGTGTTCTGGATCTCCAGGTGTCAGTATCAACTTGAACCCAGACCAACAACCCTCAAAAGATATGGATATTTTCCTTTCCACAGTATATTATTACTCAAGGAAATAACTCTAGATCACATTGGGGAAGGACTGTGTACTCTTGGTGTGGTGTCATAGGGTCCTTCTCCTTCAGTTGCTGCAGTCTAGGTTTGAGAACTGGCTGTGCTCTGGAAACTGGGCAAAGGATTGTGATTCTTCTTTGAGACAGCTGACCTCAGCCTTCTGCTTATATCCATCCTTGATTTAGTTTGATTATCTATATAAAGCAACATCCTTGCTGGTTGTCCATCTATTTTGCCATTAATAACACATGTTCTTTTAGCCATATCTCTAGATCCCTGCAGTCCTGTGAACCTCCTGGCAGGAATCAACCTGAGTGCCAATTAAGGCAGTTATGCCCATCTTCCTTCTGATGGTTAAGTGCTGCCACCTGGCCTCTGTCATTCTGTACCGTTATCATCCCCATTGCTTCGAGGAAGCCCAGTTCTCTAACAGCATGTCCTACTGTCAGTCCTGATCTACAGAAGACAGATACTAATGAGCTTCTCAACAATGCTGCTCTCCCCATCATCAGAGCCTTGGAAAAAAACGAATTCTTCTCTGAGCCCTCCAGATAGTCAGCTGATGGATTCCTGGTCATATAGAGTAGATACGTTCTGGCATGCTCACTTCTCTGAGCTGTTTGATCCTTTCCTTTATACTTTGCCACTGAAATTCTGGCATCTCTTCTGCACTTAATATATATATTACTTTTCCCAAGGTTCTGAGGGCCATCCCTGCCCTATATCAGAAACAGTGCTCAGGCTGTTACCAAGACGTTAAGTCTTGTGTCATGAGAGATGTCCCTCTATTGATAAGTTATCCCTATCCAGCTGTGTATTTCACCTCCCAGGCTTACTCTCAGTATCAGGGTCTAACATTTCCCCTGTCAGTATCCTGACTTTGGTTTAGGACACCTTGTCAAGGCTGATACTCAATCTCCTCTGAAGTTTTCCAACTCTTACAATTAGGTTCTGGGCTCAATTTCCAGCATAATTGGCCCTCCAGAGACAGGAGATGGGGGTCTTTTTAAACACCACCCAAGAAGCTTTCTGACATTCACACCTTGCTTTCAACAGATGATTAATCCACCTAAATCTGCATTTTCTCTCTTTACAACGCAGCTACCCAATTCTATAGTCCTTATGATTACTACTTCCTCAATACCTCTAAGATGCCAAGGATATTACCCAGAAACCTGTGCATGCCCTTCTGCCCATATCACAGCCCAGTTCATTCTAGGTGAAAAATGATAGTACCCAGCTGTAGATGCCAAGACTCTCAGTAATCTATCTACCTCTGAGGATGGGGCTTTTATTACCATCCAGAGCTGAAAATGGGATTCTTGTGTAATTAATTTATTAAAGAAGTGCTCCCAGGAGAAACCTATAGAGACGTGAGGATGCAGGATAGGACAAGGGACGAAGCCAAGCAAAGATGAGGGTTCCGCTAGGATTGAGTCTAATCCTGTATCCACAGGGAGCTGTGGTGACTGACAGCACAGAATTGCTCCACCTTGAGGCAAGGGGACCAGACTTTTGTATCGTTGAATCATTGTGTCATTGGCTGTCTGCCACTCCCAGGGAGGAGTTATGTAACCTCCCAGACGTCTACAGGTGAGGCAGCTCTTGTCAGCCAAGGACAATTTTCTAGAGGACGGTACAGCTATGTGCCCTTAGAGGCTGACACTTGCAGAAGCTGGAGGACGGGTGCACCAGCCTTGTAAAGAGATCTGGGCAAGGTGCCAATGAATCTGTTGTAGTGAGAGAGGTCTCTGCAGGCTGAATGGTCAAAGAAGCTGCCATAAATATGGAGAGCCTCAGACTCTGTGCCTGAGAAGAGTGAGTATTATGACCATGATCCTTGATGTGCTAGTTAGTCTGGTGTTGCATTAATTCATTCACGTATTCACGTATGCGTTTATTCAGCAAGTCCACATTGCATGCCTGTTATATGGGAGACACTGCCCCTCTCTGCACTGAATATACAGCAGTGAAATAGGAAGATGTGGTCCCTGACCTTAAGGGGCTCACAACCTAATAGGGGAAATCACTGCCCCACCATCTCAATGGAGTTGCACTGTGTGTGCATTAAGCAACACCGGTCAAACTATATGCACTCAGAACAAAAAAGATTTCACAATTTAGATAGGATGGGCTGTTTTGCCCAACAACAACTCAGCGAATGCATTCCCTGAGCTTAGTAGGAGGTGGGAGGTGTGACATAGCTGTTTTCTCAATCACAACTTAGCCTAAACAGAACCTAACTGCTGCGTTGAATATTATTCTATTGAAATTAATTTAAAATTTTTTTCAGTTTAATTTTTAAGATTAGCACATTACAACTACTGTTTCTAAAAAATGAGAACACAGGTTATGAGTGCAGGGGTCCCCATTTCTGGACTCTTTTGAATAGGTCTAATGCATGTAGCTGGATGTAAAATTTAAGCTGGATCTAGGTGTCTATAATCTAGTGTACCAAATTTTCATAGGTGCCAGCCAGGCCCATTGATCTGCATTTTTCTTTAAGTGCAGCCTATGTGGACCAATTTGAGCCCTGGAGTGGGCAGACTTTGGGTGGGGGGAATGCGAGCTTAAGAGCCCACGTACAAATAAGCCCTCTTAGCTTTGTTCAAGCCCAGACTGATTTGCTGATTCTGAGTCCTTGGCCTCTGTTTTCACTGGAGGGAGAGAGCTCCGTCTTTATATTGATTGGTTAAAGGCGAGTTGGAGTCAGCTGATGTGTGGCAGCGGCAGTATTGAGTTGTTGAGTTGTATTTGTGGCTTGCCTTGAAATGAAAGCTTTTTATTGGATTATTGTGAGGATGGGTAATGAAAGCAAGTAGTCATCGAAGTTACCGATGGCTTTGTGTTTGGAATCGGTAACTAGAGCACACAGGGTTGGTTGATCTGCTACATTTAGCCATAAAGTGTGAATGAGGATTAGTTGGTGAAATGCTTCTTAATAGATCATCATCATGCATTCTTTCCTGGTCTATTGGAGAAAATTTCAGCCCTGGAAAAGGAATTTAGAAAGATCAATATTCTGTATGAAGCATGTTTTTACAAAAAAAAAAAAAAAAATCTATCAGGGTCAGAGAAACTATGGAGTTACATGACATCTACTGACGGTGGGGAGTATCACAATTCAGCCTGTGCTGAGAGGTTATCTCCCCCACCCATAAATATCTGTAACAGATCTCTGCACGTGGAAATATTGTGGCTTTGGCCTATGAAACTAGAAACCTAGAGCCGAAGTTCCCTAGTCAGCTCTTACTCTTGCCGGGAATTGGCTGGGAAGTTGTCGGGCCCAGGAGCTAGTTTTCGATTTAACTTCTTTCAGGTTGATGGATGATGGCAACAGCCTGCTTCTAGCCCTGCCAAAGAGCAGCCTGCAAGAGATTTGTGGGCTGTATTGTACACAGGAGCAAAACACATCACTGTCTTTCTACCAGAGGGGTGTTGCTCGCTCTCACAAGGCAAAAACCTAGTATTACTCAGATAAGGCTCTAGACTCTGTATCTAGGCAGAGAAAATTAGAGCCCCAACATAGGAAAGGGATTACTGCTCTTGCTTTGTCAGTCATCTATTGCTGTAGTAATGCTGCCTTGAAGACAACTACAAACCTCAGTGGCATGTATTAATAGACATTTCGTTCTGCTCACGCATCTGCGGGTAGTGAGGTGGCAGTAATAATCCGGGTCGAGCTTGGCTGAGCTCAGCTGGGCGCACTCAGTGCTGGTGGTCAGCTGGCAAGGTGTCTGGGGCTAGATGTCTGAGGTGGCCTTGGCTTTGCTCCATGTGGCCTCTCATCCTCCCCCAGAATAATCCACGATTGTTTGCCAGGGGAGGCAAGGTCTAAGAGAGCAAAGGGAGGTGCTCACAGCCTGTAGGGGCGTAGGCTTGGAACTGGCAGGTGTTTATCTTTTGTGTGTGCTCTTGGCCGAAGCATATCACAAGGGCAGCCCAGATTCAAGGGGATGGGAAGAGCTTCAAGACCACCTGTAAAGGGCATGGAATCACAAAGGGATGGAGAATTGGAGCCATTTTTGCAGTCAACGTATCATACTCAATTGTGCATAAAAGTTCCAGGTGAAAGGATAATTGTTTACCAAGGGGTCCATGATAAGCCAGTCAAAATCAGCGTAGACCTTCGTCAGAGGGATCAATACTTCTGTGTCAGTTCTTCCTGAACTGAATTTGTAGAGTGGTCACTCTCGGACATAGGCAGAGTTTCTGTACTCTGCTCATCTGTCTTTGATCTATCTGTTAGTTATTTTTCACTTTCCAGATCTGCTCTTTAGCAGTGTTTAGCAAAGAAGCTTGTAAAAATGGGGGTAAAAATGACTGCTAAAGGCAAAATGCATGGAATCTCACTATGCGTCTTCACGGCGTGAACCAAAAGGAATGGAGTGCCAGGTGTAGAGTTTTAGGCATTGGACCATGAATTGCTGCTGGGCAGGAAGTGTCCTTCTGGAATTGCCTCCCTGTGGGAGAGCAGGGGCTCTGCTGTCTGAGATACGGGTTCTGATGGAACTAAACTGCTCAGGAGATGCGTAGGCTTTGGGAATTTACTTGACCTCTCTGAGCCACCTATACCTTCATCAATAAAATAGGAGTAATAATCTATACTTTAAGACAACGTAGAATCCAAGAAGGTAATGTAATGGATTCTTTGCTGCTCCTGGCAAAAAGTAGATTTATAGCAGAGTTCCTTCCTGCATCACCCCATCCCGTATGACCCCTTTGGCTGCATGTAAAAGGTTGACTCCACAGTTTTGGTTGAGAATCACTGCCAGGGTAAGAGAGAGCAGCAAATCTACATTGGCCGTCTCCCTGTTGGCGTACACCGTGTTTATTGGTCATTGAGGGTATGAATATGTCTATGGTGCAGTCCCTGCCAGAGAAGAATTTATAATTTGGTGGTGTTTAGAAGTGAGTCTGAGAACCTGAGCCTCTGGCTAAAGAGTTCAATGTCCCATCTCTCCTCAGTGACTTTTCCATGACCTTCACTAAGAGTCTGATTGTCCAGAGAACAAAAGGCCTCACGCTGAGAACTGGCTGAGTCCATTCCTGAGTTCAGCAATGGGCAGGGCCATAGAGATGGAAGAGATTTGCTGGATAAACATGAGCAAATGTTTCCTGCAGTGGCCTCATCTGAGACTCAGGAACATCAACTTTAGTCCCAATATAACTAATTAAAAGTTTTTAAATGCCCAGTCATTCAGACAACTCAACTGTGGGTTCTTTGAAGGCAAAGACTTTTATTTTTCTTCTATGTGTCTTTGGAGTTGGCTTCACATATAATTTTTTTTTGAAGTTGTATTATTCTAAAGGATAGCATGAGAACGTTCTTTTGTAGTGATAGAACAATTCTGTGTCTTGATTGTGGTGGTTGTTACACAATGTGTACATGTGATAAAATTGCATAAAACTATACATACACACACATATACAAATGAAAGCATGCAAAAATTGGTGCGATCTGAATAAATTCCATGGATGGTACTAGTGTCAATGTCATCACTTTGATATTGTACCATATTCGTATAGGATGCTACCATCGGTGGGAGCTGGATGAAGGGTGCACCAGACTTCTCTTGTACTATTTTTGAAACTTACTGTGAGACTATGATTAACTCAAAATGAAAAATATTTTTTTAACTGTATTCATATTATCTATGTGCTCTTATAGGAACTACATTACTTCTTCAGTATGACTTAACCTACTGTTTGTGTATCTTTCCCTCTTGAGGACCAGAACCCTGTCTTGCTTACTGCTGTATCTCCAGGTAGAACCTGGCATTCAGCAAAGAGCTGTCAAACTATTGAATGTGTACTTTAATGAATGAATGAATGAATGAGCGAGTGAATCTCCCTTTTTGGGGAATCTAGGGCTTGGCTTAATTAATTAAGTCCAGTTAACTAAAATACGTTAAGGCCACTTGCCTAAGTTCACATAGTTAGTGGTGGTTTGAGGGTTTCCTGGCCCTACTGCTCTATACTGTCCAGGACATGACTGCATTAGGAAGGCAGGTCAGTTACATGGTATCTAATGACTATGTATGAGTACGCATCCTGACTGTCCTCCATGGGACAAAATTTATCTGAAATTAAAGTGAAGCAAATAAACCCTTACTCATGCTGTTGTTCTCTTCCCCAAGAATGGTCTGTGTTTATCTATAGCAACAGGCAGGACTAAATGACCTGGCATGGGGAAAACACCACAGAAGAAATGCTTGCCTTGAGGCTCCATCACCTGCCACTACTCATGCAGGGTCATTTAAATAATATTTCCTGTTTTGCTTTCCATCCGCAAAACACTTTGCAGCCATTAACTAATTACTCTTCTCTGATCAGAGTTGATAGCTGTTCAGCGCGTTGCCTTTAAATATTTAACTGTGTTCAGAAAAGAACAACAAAATCCCCAAATTGGCAATCACGTGACATCATCAAATGCCAGACAACACTTTCCATTTTTCTCTAACCAAGATTATGATGCTTTGAAGAGCAAAGCTTTGATAGCATAGGAGATGCTATAGGAAGCTGGGGAAGATTACCCCATGATTATCCTACTCCCAGCTTAAAACTCTTAGTGGCGTCCCTTTGTTCTTAAGGTGTAAATTTCTTGCCAAAGCTCACAAGGTCATAAATTATCTGGTCTTTGCCTCCAGCACCAGGTTTTTCCTGTGTCAAACTCCCAGTTGTTTTCCATACGCTGGACACATTGTTTTTTTCGTGTTTTTTTCCTGGCTTCCCACATTCCCCTGTCCCTTCCCACATCTGAGCCCTTTCCCTGGGATGCCCTTCTGTCTTTTCCTTTCTTCCTACCACATTCTAAGACCTCACATTCCCAGCTACAACAGTATGTTTTCAGGAAAGACTTTTCTGAGCCATCTTAGGCTAGATGAGCTTATCCCATTTTACACTCTCAGAATAATTGATATTTCTTTTGTAGCCATTATCATAATAGTATTTAAACAAAATTAATTATATAATTTAGCTGTTGGTCATCTCCCTTCTCCTTTATACTACGAGTTCCATGTAGTTCTGTGGAACTAATGTGAACAATAAGTATTTACTGAAAAAATGGATCAGTGAATGAACCAATGAATTAGTATCATGGATTAATAAGAAAGAGGGTGGGAGGAAGTGGGTAATGACCTCCAAAGTGATGTTTCACTTATCCTCTTAAGCTACTGAGTCAGCTACCCATAGAGAAGTTAAAATACTTGCCCAGTGAATGCATAAATAAACATGGTACATCCAGACAGTGACGTATTACTCAGCACTAAAAAGAAATGAGTTATCAAGCCCTGAAAAGATGGAAGAAACTGAAATGGGTATTACCAAAGAAAAAAGCCAATCTGAAAAGGCTGTTTACTCTATGATTCCAATTATGTGACATTCTGGAAAAGGCGAAACTATGGAGACAGTAAAAAGATCATTGGTGGCCAGGGGGTGAGAGGGGGGAGGGATGAATAGGTAGAGCACAGGGGATCTTTAGGGCAGTGCAGGTACTCTGTATGATGCCACAGTGGTGGATCCATGTCATCATGTTTGTCCAAATCCATAGAATGTGTGACACCAAGAGTGACCTGTAAACTATGGACTCTGGGTGATGATGATGTGTCCATGTAGGTTCACCAGTTGTAACAAAGGTACCCCTCTGGTGGGGGATGTTGATAGTGGAGGAAGCTAAGCACCTGTGGGAGCAGGGGATAGATGGGAAATTGCTATACCTTTCCTGCAGTTTTGCTGTGAACCTAAAACTGCTCCAAAAAATTGTCTTAATTAAAAAAAGCTGATTGGTGTTTGCCCCAGAGGCTCGGAGGAAGGAGGATTGGGGACTACCTGACTATTGTTGATGGGTATAGGGTCTCCTTTGAGGGTGTTGAAAAGGTTCTGGAAACAGAGGTGATGGTTGCACAACATTGTGAATATACTAAATGCCATTAGATCATACACTTTATTTTTTTTATTTTTTATTTATTTTTGGCTGCGTTGGGTCTTCATTGCTGCGCGTGGGCTTTCTCTAGTTGTGGCAAGCGGGGGCTGCTCTTTGTTGTGGAGCACTGGCTCTAGGTATGTGGGCTTCAGTAGTTGTGGCACGTGGACTCAGTAGTTGTGGCTCACTGGCTCTAGAGCGCAGGCTCAGTAGTTGTGGTGCACAGGCATGTGGGATCTTCCTGGACCAGGGTTCAAACCTGTGTCCCCTGCATTGGCAGGCAGACTCTTAACCACTGTGTCACCAGGGAAGCCCTTGTAATTTTTTTAAAATTTATTTATTTATCAAATCATACACTTTACTTTTTTTTAACATCTTTATTGGAGTATAATTGCGTTACATTTTTGTGTTAGTTGCTGCTGTATAACAAAGTGAATCAGCTATACGTATATGTATATCCCCGTATCCCCTCCCTCTTGCATCTCCCTCCCTCCCACCCTCCCTATCCCACCCCTCTAGGTGGTCACAAAGCACCGAGCTAATCTCCCTGTGCTATGTGGCTGCTTCCCACTAGCTATCTATTTTACATTTGGTAATGTATATATGTCCATGCCACTTCCTCACTTTGTCCCAGCTTACCCTTCCCCCTCCCCATGTCCTCAAGTCCATTCTCTACATCTGCGTCTTTATTCCTGTCCTGCCCCTAGGTTCATCAGAACCCTTTTTTTTTTTAGATTCCATATATATGTGTTAGCGTACGGTATTTGTTTTTCTGACTTACTTCAGTCTGTATGACAGACTCTAGGTCCATCCACCTCACTACAAATAACTGAATTTCGTTTCTTTTTATGGCTGAGTAATATTCCATTGTATATATGTGCCACACCTTCTTTATCCATTCATCTGTCAATGGACACTTAGGTTGCTTCCATGTCCTGGCTATTGTAAATAGAGCTGCAATGAACATTGTGGTACATGACTCTTTTTGAGTTATGGTTTTCTCAGGATATATGCCCAGTATATTGCCCAGGGATTGCTGGGTCATATGGTAGGTCTATTTTTAGTTTTTAAGGAACCTCCATAGTGTTCTCCATAGTGCCTGTATCAATTTACATTCCCACCGACAGTGAAGGAGAGTTCCTTTTTCTCCACACCCTCTCCAGCATTTATTGTCAAATCATACACTTTAAAATGCTTAATTATATGTTACATATGTTTTACCTCAGTAAATAATAATAATGTGCCCACCAGAATCTCTCCTAGCAAAAGTGGTCCATGAAAACAGTAGTTGTCTCATGCTATTGTGTATGTGGAGATGAAGTTAACCTATAATTTGAGGGGAGAATTAAGAAAAGAAAAATGCAGACTACCATCATAAGAAACTTTCTGTAGTTTCAGAGCTCTTGGCCTGTTTCTCAAAGAATGAGTTAAACACGCTGACCAATATTCTCACTTATAATTTTATACTCAGTAAAATAGTCTTAGATTTAGGAATATAGTTTTTTTAACATGAGTCTCAAAACAGTTATTTTTATTTTGAATGAGAAAATATAAAGCATATCGATCTTAACTTTTCTTGAATTGGCACTGATACAAAAGAGGTTGTTCTCTGTAGCTTTACACCCAGTTTCTTCCCGCTGGCACCTGCCTTCTTTCCAGCCTCACTTTGCATCTTAGAAGTCTTACACTGAGTTCTATCCAGGGGTCACTGTGTCACTGGAGACCTTTTCTTTAAAAAATTTGTTTTCTATGCATTTCATCTTCTCTCTCACTTCTCAAAAATCCAGTTTTGTTCCCACCGAGGATTTTTATGACAAGAGTAGTTTTCTTCTCGTGTTTTTGCCAGCTTTCAATTCTGAATGCCCTACCTCAACTGGAAAAATAGAAATGGAAGCATGGATAATGGTATTACCATACATGGATGTCTTAGCTCAGGCTGACATAAAATACCATAGACTGGGGGGCTTAAACAACGGACGTTTATTTTCTCACAGTGCCTGAGGCTGAAAGCCCAAGATCAGGGTACCAGCATGTCTGGGTTCTGATAAGGACTCTCTCCCTAGGTTACTTCTTGCTCTGCCCTCCCATGGCTTTTCCTCAATGCATGTATATATTCTCCTTCTTGTAAGAAGAGGGAGAGAAAAAGATTATTCTCTTTCTGTTTTTATAAGGCCACCAGTCCCTTTGGATTAGGACCCTGCTCTTACGGCAGCATTTAACTTTATTTACTTCCTGACAGCCCCATCTCCAAACACAGTCACCTTCGGGGTTGGGCCTTCAACATATGAATTTGAGCAGGGGACACAGTTTAATCCATACAATGGATAAGAATTTAAAGTTCCGCAGCAAAGTCTCACTCCATTCTTTCTGTGGTTCTACTTCATTAGCTATTTCCAAAGCACTCACATACATTATCTCATTTGATTAATGATTGTTTATGCATTTCAGATTTCAAAACACAGAGAACTAAGAGATAAAAGTGACTTTTCGAAGCCATCTGGCTAAGAAGTGCAGAGAGGCCCCAGGTGGCCTCATTTGTGGACCACGTTCCAGCCTCCACAAGTGGGCAGAGCTCACGCTCATTTGCCCTGTTTCAGTCTCTTGAACTGGAAATTTCCAAAAGGGACTGAAAACCTACTCTCAAATAAGACTTATTTCTTTGTGAATAATGGATTGTATGCTATAAATTAAACATTACCCATCCTACTAAATAGTTAAGTGAAGCATTATGACTGGTTGCAAACTCAGGACCTGAGGGTAATCCTGATTTGGGCGGCCAGTCTCTCCTTTCGAGGTCAGGGTCTCAGCCCAGTTTCTGTGACGTCTTGATCTTGAGTGGCTTTTCTCTTTTCTCCACATTGTGGAGAAGTGTTACAGAATACTTCCCACTTCCACCCGGATCTACCCAGTACACAGGTTTTGCTCTCATAATCTGGCCTGAGACAGATTTGCACTCTCCTTTTGCCTGTGCTGTTTCTTTCTCCTTCAGCATTGGCCTCGCCGAGCCTTCCAACTCTCCAGCCACTGCACTGGCCGTGCGTTACCTTATATGACTTAGCCTTGTCTCCCTGTTTTGGATTCCATGTGCCTCCTCATTTTCTTCTGGTTCTCTTTGTGATGCTGGGCTCGATCCCCATGACACAGCATTTATTTTCCAGCCTTCTCTGGGGTCCTCCTTGGCACAGAGGCTGTCTCTTCAGTCTCCACTTGCCCCAGGGACAAGGCTTCGCTGTCAGATCCCACCCTGGATGACCAAGCCCCTCTGGCCATGGCTGACTTCTGTTTACTGTATCCCTTTATCTTAATGGGGTGGACTTTTTCTTTGGGATGGAATGAACTAGCTTTCTGGAAACGGACCCCCAAGAAAACCCTACTGAACTGAAGCAAATACTTCATGGGAGATGCTTATGAAAGTCCTTGAAATGACTCTTTGTAAAAGGTTGACAGGAATCAAAGGACCAGGAAGGCCAAATGCAGCAGTAGCATGAAACTTTCCATATGTATAACCCTTTCTTATCTATGTCATATGGTTTATAAATGCATTTTGGACAGAAAAGGGAATATGCCAGCATAGTTGTTTTGTCCACAGAGAATCATTTTTGTATGAGAGATGAGTCAGATTTTATTTTATTTTTTATTGATATGCAAAAAACTTCACATTTTTAATGTATATATTTTGATGAGTTTGGCCATATTCATAAATCCATGAGAATCATATCTGTTTGTGAAGATTGTACTTGGGGGAAGAGGGAGAAGCAGAGAAGCAGAGAAAATATTTGTAAAGAAAAATCCTCCATTTGACTCTTGGCTCAGAAATAGAATTTCTGTTTTGGAGAAAGTATCAGTTGTCCTGACTTTACAGTCTTTCGAATGGGAAAAAAATATACATTCTCCACTGAGTTGTGATAATGACTAACAGTGTGTTGAGAACTTACTGTGTACCTGACAGTGTCGACTGGGCTTACCTTCTTATGGAAGTTTAAGTTTTACTCGAAAGACTGCTGTCACCCTAGCTGCAAATTCAGATCCTCTCAGTTGGCCTTGGGTAGTCAGCAAGGCTCATGGGTACTAACTCTGCGGAAATCTGATGGTGTGTCAGCAGGCAGGGCCTGTCCGTGCAGCCTTGCTTGTTCACAGTTGGGGAAGGGGCTGGCTGGGCTGACTTACACTATTCTCATGTTGTCTTGTCATTCTTCTTGGGTGGAGTGTCCTGCCATGCGATGCTCTGATATGGGAAGCCGAACCCGAGGCTCAAGTTTCCAATGTCATGACTGCCACATGCACTATCCCCAAGATGTGAAATCAGGGGAGAGGGACTACGTGATTGGGAGAGGCTTCTCTTTGTGGTCCCTGAGACTGACACTAATCCAAAGGCGAGCTATAGGCAGGTATTTTGGACTGGATGCAAATGTGCATCACAGTCTGTCAGGCACTCTCTCTTCGTGATTGACATATTTACTGTTGACAATACAAGGTGAACCCTGCAGTCCTCTTAGATATGTGGCCCTTTGCCTCAAGACAACGTTCAGGGTGAGAATAGAATGTGGGATTTTGTTCCAGGTGTGCCTCTGCCTGGGCATTTTTTTAAAAACTCTCTTGAGAATTCTCCAGGCTTCTCTTGACTGACAGCACAGAAGGCTTGTCATCTAAATATGTAAGTCTTCTGGCAACTGGCACATGTGTTGTTTATAGACAGGGTTTAAGATCTCGAGTGTGAGGGCTCTTCGTAGCTGTTGCTTCCCTGTACCATCAGAGTTCTTTGTAAGTTTGGGTTCTTCACTGACCAATGAATCCTCTCTGACCAGAGCTGATGAAAGGGCACTAATTCCTGAAATCATAGTAACAAAGGATGGTCTGGAGAGGTTTTTCTCTACTTTGGCAAGGTCCAATATTCTGGCTCATTCAGAAGTTTCTAACGTTGCATTCCTCAGGACACGTGGTTTGCAGAATGTTAATGGGTGCCAGGAAAGAGCTCTGTAGTCAAATACGTCTGGAACACAGGAGGCTCACGATGCCTCATTCTTGGAGTTTCTTGGTGCATAATAAAAGTTCTGAGATGCTCTGCAGCCATGATGCTTGCATAACTTCAACCACATGACCCCAAGTAATGGACTGTGGAATTCTTTCCAGTAGCATCTATTGTATCCTTTAACATCTGTTAACATTGTGTAGGATGCATTTTGGAAAGTACTCATATAGGAAAAAGGCTTTCATTCCCTAAACCTGGTTTCCCAAATGTGACCCAGCAACTCTAATTATGGAACGAGAGGAAAAGAAAGATGTGGGACTCGCCTGGAAAAGGCAGGCCAGGAGCCTTGCAAGCAAGTGAGAGGACAGCTGGTGATTTAGCGGCTGGGCACTTATCTGCAAGCCCCAGCTCCGATCCTCCCTGCCCATGATGGCTTCTCTGGTGACCCCATCCCAGAGCCACATCTCTTTCCTGCTCATACCACTCATTGGCTACTTGACTACATTGAATGTTATATTCATGATGAATAAGCATTTGAAACCGTCTTGAAAAACACAAAATCTAGCCCTTTTCTTTTAAGTGACGGAGAACCAGAGTAGATATTTTAGGTTACTTTTTACATGCGTAGATCACTTCACTACATTTCTGTCTGTACTTGCAATTGCTGGGTAAAGGGGTATGAATTTTGTGAAGACTTTTGATACCTATTACCCAAATTACCTTTCAGAAAAGTTTTACCAATTTACACTTCCAGTTTACACGCTTGGCTGTGTATGGAAGTGACTGTCTTGGTGGACAGGACGTACCTTAAAGTTGCTATTATTATTAACTCATTATACAATCATTAGTTTCTGGGAACAGGGAGGAAAAATAGGCTCCCAGCATATCCTAGAGGCAGCCCCCTCCCAACCCCTAGGTAACTCTTGGGCTTTCAGCTGTTAGTGGCTGCTTGGTGATGGTTACTTGGTGATGGCAGGCTGCCATCAGCTGGCTTAGGAATAACCCAGTGCAGCATCCTAGAGCTTCTGGCACTTCTAGACAAGTGTTTTCCTGGCCAATTCCCACCTATACACTTTAACTGGGTCTGCACATGGCAGCTTGACAATAGCCTGATATTTACACGTATGATCACCTCGCCCTGCAAATCCAGGGACTACCATCACCAAGGAAGGCGTGCCCAGCAGCCAGGTGTGTCGGATTCTGTTACTGATGTGGGCAACCCATTTGTCAGTCATGCCAGCCCTTCTCATAAAATAGGGCCGAGAAAAGGATTTGTCCCGTGGATCCTGGTATTCCCTAGACCCTATAACACCAGAACTAAGAAAAATAGTAAGAATAAAGCTCACATTTATTGAGGCCATCCCCTATCCAAGACCTGTCTAACCACTTTATATGCATTATCCAGTAGCCAAAGGATCATTTAAATCATAAGATTGTGTCACCTGCTTATGAAACTTTTCAAAAGCTTTCCATTAGAATAAAAGAATAAAAGCCAGAGTCCTTCTTACGAACTTCAAAGGCCCTGCATGGTTTTCCCACCCAGGCTCCTACCTACCCTACTGTAACCTACATGAACTCATCCCTCACTCTGCTCTGGACATACTGGACCACCTCATTTTTCCTCAGACATCTCAGGCACACTTTTGCCTCAGGACCTTTGCATATGCTCCCTGCTCCCCCACCTAGAATGTTTTGACAACAGATATCTCTGGCTACAGACCTACTTCCTTCTAGTCTGTACTCAAAAGTGACCTTCTCAATGAAGTCTTCTCTGGACATCTTACCAATCTGTTACTCAAATCTTCCTTTCTTGATTGATTGATTTTTTTCATAGCACTTAACATGATTTACATGCTTAATTTATCTGGTGTACTGTCTGTTTTCCCCCCTTAGAATGTAAGTCCCTGAGGGGCTTTGTCTCTCTTTGTCACAGTGGTATCACCAGCACTTAGAAGAGTGTCTGGCACATAGTATAGGTGCTCAATAAGTATTTGTGCATAACGAGTAAACTCACCTAATTCTCACATCAGCCCTAGGGGCAAGGGACTATTGTTTTCCGTAGTTTTTCGGATGAAACAACTTAGACTTTGAGAGGTTAAGCAATCATCCCCGCAAGCAGTGGCACTGGGGTTTGAGCCGCGCCCCCCCCACCCCAGCTTAGCCACTCTCCTCCATGCCCCTCAGAGAGGTGTGAGAACTTGGAATCCTCCATGGGCACCTCATGAGGTTCAGCCTCCAAAGGCAAACATCCAAGACTCCTCGAGCCGGGGCCCCAACCTAACTTTCTAAACACGGTGTCTTATGTGCCGCACGTTTCAGCCAAACAGACCACGGTGTTGCCTCTTCTCTGATTTTGCTTACACTGTTCCCTTCCTCTCACCCGGTTCAAATCCTTTGCATACATCTAGGCTCAAGTCAAATGCCACGTCTCCACGAAGCCCTCTGATGATCGTTCTCTTGTTCAAGATAGTTGCGCGTCAGGATCTTCTTCTTTCTGCAGTTCTTAAGGCAGAGGCCACATCTGTTTGACCTTTGTCTTTTCCACGATGTCGTGCAGAGACTCTCAAGCCCCCAGATCTGTTTACCAAACACACAGACGCCTCTTGCCACAATGGAGTAACATATTCTGAGTGGGGAATATTTTCAAACATGGACGTCCTAGTCCATGAAAATAGAGTTTGGTGCTGAACGAAAAGCTGCATTTAGGAAAGAGAAGGACTAGGTGGCTCGTTGATTACATAGAAACCGCCAGTCCTCTCAATCAGCACAGTCTAGAAAATCAGTCAAGCCAGGTGTTCGGTTGTTTGACATTTGTAGACAGAACAACAAGTCGTAGATTGAATTTCCTCTGCTCTGTATGAGGGTTTTTGCTGTTACATAAAATGCCCTCAGACATTGAAGGTATCATACAGATACGAACCTGTTACTTCTTTCAGAAACACATGATCGCTTAAGAGTGTGGGGTGGAGAATGAGAAGCAGGAGAAAGGGAGGGCGTATTGGAAACAGATACACATCAAGTATTTCACACACTCATAAGTAAGAATGCACTTTAAAGCCACATGTGTAACTTTATTTTGCATGTAACAATAGAATTTAGCGTATCGGGTCAGAAGGAGGACTTGGGAGACTCACCCTTTCTGGTGGCTCCCTTTGTAACCTTGGACCGTTGACTCAGTGAGTAAGCTTTGTGATCTCAGGGACCGAATGAGGACACTAACATGCACACCCAAATGGGACAGGCATCTTTTAGACATAAAAGATATTTTAAAATAAAATAAATTGTATATGTGTGTGTGTGTATATATATATATATATATATATATATAACATTTATGAAAAGACCTTGAGTTTTTAGCATCAAAAATATTGTAAGCCAAATATAGTCCTTCCCCCTGTGAGGTATTACTTGGCATCATTAATTAATTAATTAACTGATTGTTTAATTTAATTACCTGTCACTTTAATCCCATCTACCTACTCCTGCATTGTTCTCACTTCTCCTTCAGTGCCTTCCTTTTCTTGCCCTCCCATCTTTTGCCTGTTGCCTCCTTGCTTCTCCCTCAAAACCCAAACCACAGACTGGTGACTGTGGAGGATAAGGATGGGGATACTGGTTGAACTGGAAGGTGGGGGGCACAGTTAGACTCCGTCTTCCCAAGAAGTCCACCACAGATCCTGCCGAGAGGAACCATGAAATCAATGATAAGAACTTTTATGAACTGCATTATTATTTGTATTGCCAGCACTATTTTCTAAAACTGTGTTTTCTAGTAAATCAAAATACGCACTTACAAACGTCTTGGCCAAGGTCTTATACTTTAGGCCAGGAAACGACGAAGGCCAGTCGTTTTCAATCCTGACACACCTCTGAATCAAGTCGGTCTTAATTAAACCAAAGTAGTCTTGCCTGAAGCACAAATGCTGACATACCATTAATACACTTTTAAATTGTTTTTCCTCAGCTCTGGGCATAAAGGAAGCTTTAGCATCTGTCTCTGAATCTAGATCCAACCAAACCTGGGTCTCCAGACCGTGATCTTTGTGGACTCTTAATAAAGGTCCATGAAGGAAAATATCTATTGACAAAGTTGATTTTTGAAACACGGGGTGAGACTCAGTTAAACAGGGGCTTTTTTGTTGTTGTTGTTGTTTTCTGCTAAACTTCTCTGAGTCATTGGCATGCTATGCCAGGCGTGGAGGGGAGAGAGTAGCATGTAACGTTTCCCAAAGTTACTTGACCATGGAATCCCCACTCTTTTTTTTCAGGGCATCTGTAAGACTAGTTTCTGTGGAATACATTTTGGAGAATACTGGTGAGAAGTATAAATTAATGCGAACGATTTCTGCGTGAGAAATATGAACATTAAACACGACTGTTGTGTAGGGGAAGGGGGCATCCATGAAAGAAAACTCCAGGCACCCAAGAGCCTTAGGAGGCAGATTTGAAATGAGAGCCGAGAGACAGCCCAGTGAAGAGACCCTGACTTTCCCAACAGTGCAAGAGAGAAGACAGGACATCGGGTTCTGTTTATTAATTGAATCATAATTAATGTGGATTTAATTATAATAAGCGTAAGGTCAGAAGGATTTTCTCATGAAGAATAGAAGACTGTAATCTGTTTTTACATTAACAGGGTGGAACCAAACCTTTGAATTCTCATCTTTCTTGCAGAAATTAACTACCACTCACTTTCCATTGAAATTCCATGTGATGGCAGCTCTAGGGTCTTCAGCTTCAGCGTCTACTTAGATACATTGCTGTTGAGACAGATGCCTCATGGGCATCTTTTTGTGTCTCCAGTTGCTACTGGTCAGAGCGACTGGTCAGGGTGACTGTTCTCGGGGCTGCTGGAGCTGCGACAGCTCAGTACGGATGGCAGATGAGCTCTGATCTGCAGCTCCTCTCCTCCATTCCCAAACTAGTGATCTGACACCTTCCAATTCCTGTGAGTAAAACTGAACTAACTGCTTAAATGGTCCTTTTGAAAATAGGTTCATTTATTGGCTTAATGGCTTAGGGTGCATTCTTTGTAAATTCAGCCCTAAGGGCCCAATCAGAAGATGAAATATGTCTGGCTTGGCCACTGCAGGAATTGATTAAAGGAGGCTCTTGCTTCCTGGTACTCTGCCAAACAGGAATTAAAATGCAAGCAAGATGTCCTCAGCTTTAGCAATTCCACTGAGGGGTTTTCCTCCCACTAAAGTGGAAGGGACTGAGGCCAGTTCAAAAGCAGCACCTCGGCTTAAGAAACAAACAGAAAGTAATAAAGGTTTTCAAAAAGGTGTTATTTAGAAACAGACCTATGTGTTTCCAAATATGGCCACCTTGCAGGGATTAGAATAAAAATTGTGTGGTGCACAGACTGTCTGGCCAGGTAAAGTTGGGCAAGGTTACTTGGGGTCCTTCTTTCTCTGTAAAAATTGGGAGTAGGATTTGACCATCTAGAAGGCATCCCGGCCACTAGGACTCTGTGACGGAAGCCGTAGGGAGTGAGCTTCCCTCTCTTTGTGGCTCCCGTTGAGACCAGAGGAAGTAGACATTCGCGACTCCAGCTGAAGCAGGTCTCTAAAGACCTCACCTGCCTCTTCTACCACCTATCCCGTCTCCACTGTGATTATGAACTCTGCTTAACTTCTCAGTTCAATCTAATCCACAGTGTTAGAGTGGACCCAAGCACAGAGACAGTAAAAGTTAGGACTCTGAGTTTCAAGTTCAGAAACCCTACTCAAACTGATTTTAAAAGAACAGTCATAACAAGAGCAACAGAGAGAGAAAGAGGTTGATTTTATTGTCACTTGTAACTAAAAAGTACAAGAGTAATTTTCCTTCAGGCACAGCTGTATCCAGGTGCTAATATGGCTGCAACAGCGTTTTCATATGGCTCTTTTGTCCTCTGGTTTGGATTTATTTTCAAGCAGGTTCTCCCTTCATGGGAAGAAGATGGCCACCAGTAGCTCAATACTTATATTGCAGTTTAGCAACCCCAATGGAAAGGGAGTGCTTCTTTCTTCCTCAGTCCCAAGATTCATTTAACATTCCTCAAATAAGTGGTAGGAGATGCAGCAGTGGGTAGGACAGGTGGAGCCTCTGACCTTTCTGGTTGGCACCTCACTGGAGGAACTTAGATGGAGTGTGTATCCCTGAGCCCGTTGCTTTGTTCAGGGGATTGGGATATGCTCTCTAGCCAGGTTAATCTTGAATGACTCCTGCTGCCATCCAGCAAAGCTGATATTTTGGAGGAGAGCTCTCCCTTGTCCCCAGTGTCTCACTATCTAAATGACACTTTCTGTCTTCATCATAAGGCTAGAACTGCATGGGGCAACCTCATTATCTACTCCAGTTTAGGAAGTAATGATAATGATAGTAAATGTTTATTGAATGGCTTTGCATACATTAACACGGGTAATCCTTGCCACAAACCAGAAGTTACATACTCTTTATGATGTCCATTTAAGGTGGAATAAATGGAGGTACAGAGAGGTAGAGAATGTAACTGTGGTGCCCAGGCTATAGGGAACTGTGAGCTGGTACTTACTGAGGATAACATGGCAGTTACTACTCCTTTCCTCCCATCTGATTCCTTTCCCATAGCAAAAGGAGAAGGTGACCTAGAGAGAGTTCAAGGGAAAAAGAGGGTCATCCTTTCTAAGCAGCAACTTCATGAAGTGTGTTTCACCTCATGTAATAGGTATGTTTCTAAAATGTCTTTGAAAATCTCCCTTCTGCAAATCAATTCCTCTTTTCCCTTGATAGTTTTTGATAAAACACCCGATGAGTATCATAGACTCTTTCCCTTTAATGGAATTTTCTTGAATGGATGATGACTTGAAATAATTGGACACTGTTTGGAGCTTGGGAGTCTTTTTATGAGATGGTGGTTTCTGTTACAATGGGTGCTGGTTAAAAATGGGTTCTCACCTATAAGCCATCTAGCTCACCCTAACTGATAAGTTGACTCCGTCTTTTATGACTACTGTGCTTGTGTTCTTATAGAATTGGCCACCCTCTAATTTACTCAAAAGTAATAGTATTGATTTGCACCAGTTTTGTGGATTTTTAGTATCTTTTTCCTCAGCTAGGAAACATACCAGTTTCTTCCTAGCCTATCTGTAAAGGTCACTTGTATTCTTGGGATGCTTTTACTAGAATGAACTTGAACTAAAGATCAATCAATGTAATGCTATTCCTGACTAGGTTTGGTGAACCCAGGTGACAGCATCATCTTGAAATGGCCAATTACTGAGCCTCTCAACTAGTTAACAATAGAAAAATGGGGGGAAGTAGATTGTTAGATGCCCACTGGCTTTGACTTACTCTTTGAAATATTGATTCTAACAACTGATTTTTTTATGTTATTGATACAGCAGACCATTTGGATGTGCAGTAAGCCAGCCACCAGATGTGAGGTACTAACCCAGATGAGTAATCATTTTGTAATAGATACATTAAAAAAATTTTGTACTTCCTAAGACTTTTAGAAAAGGCAGACAGAGGTTTTCAAGAAGAACTGACGTTTGTCAGTGGATTAGGAAAATGAAAGATATATCCACTCTTCCTTTAAAAGAGTTGATGTTTCTTGGAGCTTTGGAAACAGAAGACAAAATGCCTTTGACCATCAGGTCATCAATTTTAGAGGCTGTTGTTTTCTGGGTAGAGTTCAAGATTTGTTATGTTTGACAGTCATTGGTAGCTTCCTTCTGAGTAGAATAGATTTCGAAATTACAAACCACCAGGCAAGCATCAAACTGAATGTGAAAATCAATGACCCATCACAGTTACAAGCATGTAGATGGCCATGGCATGGTGAGTAGACCGTTGCAGAGAAGGAAATGCTTGAGGAAGAACAGACAAGGGCGGCTTTATTGACCCACTTCTTATCTCTGCCTTCTGCTCCTACCACCCTGACCTGTCATTGAAATGTGTCCGTGAATTTAAGTCAAGTGATAACCTGTGACTAATCTGTACGCAGCTCCTAAGCCATTTCCTCTATTTCAGTTAGCAGAGGCATCTGCCTTCAACAACTGCCCTCCCTTCACGGAATCCCTCCTGTCATCCTCATTTACATACGGGCTCATCCTTCCAACAGCTTCTTGTAACCCTGAAGCTCTGTTGGCAAGAAAACTGAGTGCTATTTTTTAAGATCTTCAACTGGAAGCTTGTGGCTGCACAATAGGAAAATCCAGCCTTCTTTTATTATTATTTGTAACAACGGCTACTGTTTCTGTTATGGAACCACACTTGGGTCCGCTTGCCCATGCAGTATAGCCAACCTACTGACACGGGGACGTGGTGAAGGAAAGTGCAGCATTTATTGCAGGGCTGCAAGCAAGGAGTCCGGGATGGCTAGTGCTCAAAAAGCCCCAAATCTCTGATGGGTTTCAGCAAAGCACTTATAAAGGCCAGGTGAGGGAGCGGGGTCACAGGGTACGTGTTCAGCTCGTGCGCAGTTCTGCGGTTGGTTGATGGTGAGGTAACAGGGCCATGTCGTGGGGTTAACATTATCTATCCTTAGGCGCCAGTAGGTCTGGGGGCTATTGCTCATGATCATCAAGTAGTTAATTTCTTCCGATGGTGGCGGTTTTAGCATCAGTAAACCAACCCAGGATAAGTGCATCAGATACTGTTACCTGGGTACTTCAGACAGGAGCTACAGCAGAGGATATAGGGGAGGGGTCTGTTCTGGGAAGGCCCCGTAGGGTCCTGTGACATTTCTGTGAACACTTTCTATTTGCAGGCACTGTGGTAGCATTTTTAAACCTTGTCTCATAGATTCTCTGGAGGTGTCTGTGAGGTAGACATCGTTCCTCCCATTCTACAGATAAGGAGGAAGAGCTTCAGAGCAATTAATTTCTTCAGAGTGATTTAAGACCAGGTGTGCACTCTCAACAACAGCACAAAAATTAAATTAGAGAGTTACAGTTTTCACCTAGAGATGAGTGTCTCTCTCAGAAGGAATTGGGAAATCCCTCTTCATGAGATCTCTTTAAAAATTTGCTTTTAAATAAGTGTTTATTTTAGAATACTTTTAAAGAAAAGTTGCAAGGATAAGACAGAGAGTTCCTTTATACCCTGACCCCAGTTTCCCCTGCTGTTTACGTCTTACATTGGTTTGATACATTTACATAGTATGATACACTTTTCACAGCTAATGAACCAATATGGCCGCATTATTATTCACTAAATCTCCATAATTAATTTGTATTTCTTGAGTTTTTGCCTGATACCCTTTTTCTTTCTCAGCATCCCATCCAGAATACCACATTTCACTTAGTTATCATGTCTCCTTAGGCTCTTCTAGACTTTGACAGCTCCTCAGACTTTGTTTTTGATGACCTTGACAGTTTTGAGGAGTAGTGAGCAGATATTTTGCAGAATATCTATTAATATGGGTTTATCTGATGATCTTCTCTGGTATCTCAAGACTGTTACACAAACACATGAGAGCTTCACCAGGAGAACTTCTTGAACTAGCTTTAAATTGTCAGAGCCTAGGCACGCAGATGAGGACAGGAATTTAGGCAAAGTATACATATGTACAGCAAGGACAACTACATTCTATTGGGTGAATGAATGGGACACATTTCATCAGAAATCCTTCACCCCAGAAAACTCTCTCTCTCTCTCTGTCTCTCTCTCACACACATACACACACTGTGTGCCAGGTATTTATGAGAAAGTTAGAAATTTACAGAATAATAAGGTGGGTGAAGCCATGATTTCAGTTAATGATAAAATTGTCATTGTAAATGGCATGTATAACAGTTTGGAGCCATCCAATGCATAAAGCAATTTGTAGGTAATCTGCTAAGCAGATATAGGATCAAAATGTATTCATTGTCAATTGGACATACATCCAGGCTGCATGTCTAATTGACCAGTTAATTTCCAGTGTGTCTCAGGAGCTACTAAACATGGTTTAAAATGGAGCCCTTGGTACTTCACCTAATATTGATGAACAAAGGAAGAGATTCCTCCGCATGTTCAAAGTACAGAGAGTTCAGGGTGCTGTGTTCTGTATGTAAAATCAGGTACCTCATCAAGCTGTTGTTGACTCAGTCTGAATTGGTAACGCAATGGTGAAATAATGTATCATCCCATTTAAATGGCTGGCAACTGAAACTATTGTAAAAACAAAAAAAAGACCTCTGTCACCAAGACTGGAGACAGAGAAAAAAACCTCATCGGTAAAGCATTTTATGATGGTTTTCTATAAAACACACCTGATTTTGGCCATTTGAGCAGATGACAAGGTCCCTCCCCATCTTTCTTCCCCAGCTCCTGGCTTCCAGGAGATTCTGTCTCAACTCTTGGTGTCCAGTTGAAAGTTCTTCTCAATTTCAACCCTGGACCATGTCCATTCTTTGTCTCCCACTTTGATAACTGCAAATAAAAAGAATGATTCCAATTCCTTTCTGAAAGACGAAAGAATATGCGTTAGAATCAATAGACAAGATTCATTGCAAGAGGAACATGATCCTCTGAAGCAGCGGTCAAGGTGATTTTTCTAAGCACCCCACTGACAGCCGTAGGCTCCTGTTTGCAGTTCTCTGCCACTGCTCCCCAGCGGCCCTTGGCTCCAGGTGTATCCATGACCCTGGAATGCAGCCAGAGAAAGAGCTGGAAGAGGTGGGAGTGCTCTGATGGTTGAGCAATGTGAGGGCTTTATCCTCCCCTCAGGGCTCTAAATATGCTTCATGGCACTTGGATTTTGAAGCGCCTCATCGTCTGGAAGCCTGCACCGCATCAGAAGTTGGAAAGCAGCCTGTTATTGATTGCAGCTGCATCCTTATTTGGCGGAGGAAGAAGGGTGTAGAAAGCAAATGTGGTCCCATTTGGCAAGGACACCTTCCAGGTGAACAACAATCAGGAAAGATGTCTAGAGGCAAGGTTACGAGCCACAGAGACAGAACTGACAGGCCCAGGGTAGATAATAAGTGCCTTGTCTTTTAAAGGGAACCTCCCTCTCGGAAGTTTGGGGAACCAAAACCAGATTTCTGTGTACCTTTTACTTATTAGGTCCTAGGACAAATGTGTGCGTGTGTGTGTGTGTGCATGTGTGTGTGTGTGTGTGTGTGTGTGTGTGTGTGTGTATTATAAGCCCTTAACAAGCTTGCCTCGACTCCACACACACTGGTGTTTCAGAGGCTCAGTGTATTTCACACATGTCATCAAATGCTATCTCGCTTGTTAGAGAAAACAAGTATTCTAGTGTTTGTGCTTCTCCACATCTGAACTGGGCCTATAGGATCGCATTCGGGGCTTCACCGTGGAGGTGTTCACCACTCACAAAAGCCCTGAAGATTCCTGAGACGATGATCTGCCCTTTGGCTGAAGCACACATTTACATTTTTTCCTGCAAAGTTTGAACTACCTGCTGAGTGGACTTAACTGCCGGAGCAGCAGGCACATCACGGGGAAGTTTTGTTGTAGAAGAACAGCAGCGCTTAAGGTAGAATCGTGACTTGATTTCTTTGTTGGAAACAGGAAGTCCTGAAATGTATCCATTTGCTGGATTGAAAATGGCAACGGAGAGAAAGTCAAGAGGACTTCGAGTTAAATGTGGAAGATTACATACAAAGTGTGTACCTTCTTTCCTGTTGTAAATGTCACTGAAACCAAGGAAGCGGAGGAAGGGAATTTATCAAGTGGAAACTAATAAGAACCAAGAGAACAAAAGAAGAGACAATAGGAGGCAAAAGATAACAGATTTTTGAAAAATGGGAGTGGATTAAGGAGTAGTGACTGACTGAGCAAAGCAGAGGACTGTATGTGGTGTGTGCCCGCAGTTGTCTCACTGCATGAGTTAGACACCCAGTATCTTGGGAAGCAGGAGAGAGGCATAGGACTGAAAGCAGGTGGATTGATAGAAAATGTTGTACTACGCATCTGGATTCCCAGGTTTTTTTCCAGGTCCTTACAACCAGGTGTTTTCTCCTCCACCTGCCCCAGTGTACGCGTGCACGTGCACACACACACACACACACACACACACACACACACACCCCATAGACAGAAATTTATTCCTTGGAAAAACTTAACCATAGGAACAGAACCAAGCAAAACAGAACTGAACTACAAAGTAGAACCAAGCATAGCAGAAAAAGTAGACATAGGTGAGGCTGAATTTGGGGCAGGGGAGCTAAGTGAAAGCCTGCAGAACTGAGAGACCCAGTCCTAGATCTCCACAGACAAGCATACAGCCAAGTAAGAGATGCAAGGATTTGCCAGGAAAGAAACTGAACAGCTACAGAGAAAAGTCTTACAGATATTGGCACACAAAGACCCTGAAATGTTTTCACTCAATTCACTGCTCAATCACCCTATGGTAAAGACTGCCAGTCTACAAGCCCCACCTACTTACACAAAATTGAAGTTTTAGTGCCTCCTCCAAATATTGCCTAACATTTGAGGAAAATCTTCAACATGAAAGACTGAGGCCAGTATAACAAACAGAAGAAAGGAACTGGGATGAGAGTGATGTGAGTGGAAAAAGAAATGCTGAAGAAAATACACACGTATACACACACACATTTACCTCAGGGAGATACAAGGATATATTGCCTCCCTGCCCTGGGAACAGGAACAATCAATTAAAAAAAAAAGAAGATTGCTAAAATTAAAAATTCAATTCAAAGTTTTGAAAATAAAGTTGAGAAAATAGTCTAGAAGACAGAATCAAAGGACAATGAGAAGAAAATTCAAGAAAAAGATAAGAAAATTAGAAATCCAATATTACATTGAAAAAATTCAACACATAGAAATTCCAGAAGAAAAGTGAGTAAATGAAGAAGTAATACAAAAAAATTGCCCAGAACTGAGTAACATCAGTTTCCAGATTGAAATGGCTCATGGGCAATGCCCAACACAGTGAATAAAAGAAAACCCACACCAAATACAGTATGATAAAATTTCAGATACCGGATATACAGAGAAGATCCTAAAATCAGAATGAAGTTGGCTCAGAAGACAACAAAAGGACATTACAAACATTCCGAGGAAGCATGTCTTCACCTTCAAATTCCAAATCCTCCCAGGTCTTTTTCTTTAAAGATGTCTTTTTTTTTTTTTTTTGATGTGGACCATTTTTAAAGTCTTTATTGAATTTGTTACAGTATTGCTTCTGTTTTCTGTTTTGGTTTTTTGGCCGCGAGGCATGTGGGATCTTAGCTCCCCAACCAGGGATTGAACCCGCACCCCCTGCATTGGAAGGTAAAGTCTTAACCCCTGGACTGCCAGGGAAGTCCCATCCTCCCAGGTCTTGATCAAGTGAGAGAGTAGCATTAAAAATATTTTCAGATATGCAGGGACTCAAAAAGCTTACCTCCTAGGCCCTGTTACTCAGAAAAGTACTGGAAGATGTGCTCTTGCTAAACAAGGTAGTAAACAAGAAAGCTCAAGACACGAAACCAAGAAATAGGCCACTGAGTATAAAATGAGATGAAGAGAAGTCCCAGAACAGTGAGAGACCTGGCCTAGACGGCAAATGCTCAGATTTGGGCAGGAAGATGAGGGCTCCAGGAAAGAGTTGGAGCTGATAGATTATCAGATGCATTTGACAACGTGGAGAATTGTGTGTGTGTGTGTGTGTGTGTGTGTGTGTGTGTGTGTGTGTTGGGGAAGGGGTGGTAGAGTAGATCTTTCAGAGCCGTAGGGAAGAGGTACTGATCAGCACATAAGAAAATTAATCAAGTAAAAAAAAAAAAAAGACAACATACACTCCAGCAAACATAAAAAGAAAGGAAAATTTGCTGAGCAGAGAACAATATTCACATAGTCATAAAATATAAACACACAGTCTGACTTAACCAAAAAAATGTGGATAGAAATAATTTTAAAGGACAGGCTTATGAGTGAGACTTTGTGTGTTAGTGTCTGTGAGGAGGGGTGCTAGCCTTTATCTGCTGGAATATAAGTAGTCAGTGCCTCAAATTGATAACATGAAAAAATAAAATCAGTGCATTATGAAATTAAGGAGGTATATTCTAGAAAAAACAGCTAAGCGTGTCAAAAGTAGCTGCTGTTGGGAAAGAGAATAGATACTTTCTCTTATAAGCCCTTTTCTACTATTTGGCTTTTAACGATGTTTATGTATTGCTTTGATAAAAATCAAAGTTCATTAAAAATAAAGAGCATGGATAAAATTTTTTAAAAAGGTATTGAATAGATCTATGCCACTGATGACTGGTTCTTATCCGCGGCATAGAAGTCCAGGATAAATTAAAAAGTGGAATATGCTGCATTTTTTAAAAAACAAGCATCTGAAGATGTCAGACTATTCAGTCATACTTTGCTGAATTTTATTGGGGCAGGAAGCAGAGAATATGTTATAATGACCTTTTTGCATTTGGAAATTCTTGAAGATCTCTGATTATATCCCTATGAATGTCAAAGATTTATTGAACTAAATCCAAACTAACAAAGCAAATAAATTATGAAGAGATTTTTTGGCATTAAGGAGGATTCCTTTGTTTTTTTGAAGTGTTTGTGAGAACTCCTTTAAATAGCAGCCTCCTCTGGTGCACTGAAGTTTTAGTAGATATCAACCTCTAGCAAGAATCTAGGGAAGATCAAAAGAAAAGATACTTAAATCTAAAAAGCTAGGAGTTGCTGCTGTTCCTTGATTTCTCAGGAGATAAGATAAAGCAGCTCTGGCACGCAGTGTGAGTTAACAGGAGAAGACTTTCTTCGCCAAAGTTTGACATCTGTGCTGCTTGTAGGAGCAGACCCACGGCTTTATTAAGCAGGGTGCATGTTTACAATTGTTGAGTGCAATGACCAAACATGTGAACTCTTCCCAGCTTGACTTGGAAACTGCTGAGATTAAGAAACTTCCAAACCACTGAAAACATTTTTTTAAAGAAAGAAAAATCAGTCTCCTTGAACAGAGCTAAAGGTGAAATTTACATCACTTTGGAAAAATTTCTGGCCCTTCTTGTTGCAAAAATAATGTAACTGTGAGAGTTGCCTTCACTGGCAGGAAAGTAGCAACCTGTACTGTCTTGAGGAAGTAAACACAAAGGGTAGGTCGTCTTGAAGCCTCATTAGGCAAAGCTCACTTAAGACTAGGTCCCCAGGGCTCTGTGAGTGGCTGGCGATAGCCAGCCCCTTTTCTGTCACCTGAGCCTGAAAATTCATCCGCAAGTGATAAGATGACGGAGCTGGTTAAAGAGCGAGGCTGAGAACAGCTCCCTCTCGGTGCATTTTCTCACCTTTGTTGACTTCTAGAAAACTACCGCCTCTGCCATCAGTACCTCCAGCACATCCTAATGTCTACTCGAGGCATCCCCGTCCCCACCCCCAGGTGGGCCGATGCATCCAGTTCCCCCAGAGTGTTTGGGGAAAAGGAGAACAAGAAAATCGAAGCAGCAGCCTTTTTTGTTGCCATTGCAGAACAGAAGGACATTTCAGAGTCTTTAAGGCATCTCACCAGGGAGAGAAGATTCCAGTGTAGCAGGAAGGAGGCCGGCAGTGTTCTGCGGCAGATTTAGATTTACACAGGGCCGGTGAGAAACAGCCGCTGGCTCTTTCGGTGCCGAAAGGACGTATGAGCCCTGAGCGGCAGCTGGGCAGCCTCTTTTTGCAGGGAACCTAGGAAGAGGCCTTCCCGCCTAGTTTCCCTGTGAACCTGGGCAGCCCCTCCTTCCCCCACCCCTTCCCTTGCTAATTTCAAAGGCCCTCACAGATGCCAAGGCCAGCAGCCAAAGCTGGCTGAGAAAGTTCAGCAAGAGAAGAGCTCGAATGATTCGGGATGATGATTCCTTCTCCTTCGTCTGCTGGGTATTAATAATAGTCACTGCTTCATGGGGTTGTTGTGAGGATTAAAGGAGCTATTAATTAAGTGGAAGATGATTAGAAGGATGTGTGACCCAAAGAGTGTTAGCCGTCTTTAGTCATAGTAGCTGTGGCAGTATTCAAAAGATCAGCAAGAACGTGAGAGATGAAATTACACTTTATCTAAGGAGGCAGTTGGGTGACCAGATGACTCGATATTATCACAGCTTTGAATGAGGACTTCTGTGCTGGAGGAAATGGGTCAACAGAGCCCTGCAAATGAAGCCTAGAGAGGTTACAGAAACTGAACCCATCGGAAGTTGGCTGTTGATTACAGAACCATTGAATGTAGGAGAATAAGTGTTACTGATTTATTCATTTATGAATATTTTGGAGACTTTGGTCCAAAGCCTTCTTGAACAGTTGAGAACACTGAGGGGTCAGGTTAGATCAACTTTTCCTAAGGACGTGCCCCTCAAGAAAGTAGGAGACCCTCAGAAAGCCTTCGTCTTTCATTCCACAGTGTCCTCCTATGAAAAAAAAAGGTTGCAGGATGGAAAGCCCACTCTTGCTCAGTTTGTAGCCAGTTTTGAGCCTTGACAGTGATACAGGTGGGACACAGTCTGGCTCCTTTAAACAAAGGTAGAGCAGGTGATTTCGTTACACATGTAAAACTTGGTCAGGTATGCTGCCTACCTCTTAGAATTGTGAGGATTCAAAGGTGCTTGACCCAGAACCAGGTAACTGGTCAATAAATGTTGATTTATCCCCCTCCTGAGAGGGATTCATAGTAGTTTCTGTGGAATGCAAATAGTATTGTCAGAATTGAAATTTGCACACAGTACTCTCAGACTCCAACGCCTGCTCCCAAACTCAACTATAACGTAGGCAACTGTGGTGCAAAGCAGAATCGAAGCAGAGAGAGAGATGCGAAAAAGTTGTAGCTCTGTGTCCCAAGTACTGCTCAAATGCTCACATGAGATTCCAAACTTAAGAGAGTAAATTAAATTCTTAAGTTGGCACTGTGGTTGCAATGAGACGCTAATATATATTGCTTTTGTATCCATTCTGGACTGGTCTGAATTGCCAGTATCGTGTTCAGTGCACAGGGAGCCCAAGGGAGAAGCCCCGCGTGAGGGAGATTGGCCCAGGCGTGTTGGGAGGTAGAAAGTGGGAACTGGCTCCTGACCTTCAGCTGCGATTCCCCAGGCAGTCACTTAGCTTGTGAGAACCACAGTGCATTCAGCAAAAGTCTTCTTTTGTCAAGGATGAATGGGAAGAATCCCGCTGGAAAAAGATGGCAGCTCTTAATATAAGGAGCTGCAGAACTGGTACGCTGAAGAGGTGAAAAAAAAACTCTTATGTGCCATTAAACAATTTGCATCCTTGGAACAGGGCTGCATCCAGAAACTTCTAATATACGTTTCTGGAGATCTGGTGTCTTTCCCAAAAATGCATGTGCCCCTCCCCTACCATAGCTCAGCATTCATTCATGCAACAAATACTACTACATGCCAAGTGGAGTTCTAGGTGCTAAGGAAATGATAGTGTTTTGTTGTTGTTTTCTTTTGTTTTAATGTGGACAAAGCTCATGGGTCTTATATTCTAGAGAAGACAGACAACAAACAAGGAAAGAAATACATAATAAAATACCAGGCTATGGTGTGGAGAAAAGGTAAGCAGGGTAAGACATAGGAAATGTTTGGAGATAGCTGTTATAAACTGGGCTGTCAGGGAAGGGCTTTCTGATGGATGATCTTTGATCAGAGAATGATGGGAATGAGCAAGCAGGTATCTGGGGAAAGAGAATTCCAGGAGATGGGAAGGCAAGTGCAAAAGCCCTGAGGCAGACACGTGAGGGATGTGGGCTGGGGCTGGGGTAGTCAGAGCAGAGAAGGCAAGAAGGAAAATGCAGGAGATAAGATCAGACAGAGGCAGGAAGCAGAGCAGGCGGGACTTGATGGCAGGGAAGCTTGACTTGTCTTCTGTGAGAAAAAGTCTCACTTCTCATTTATGTTTTAATAGTATCATTTCATCCAAGATGAAGGCCAGAATGTTTGATTCCTAAACATTCCAAAAGGAACAGTTCATTAGTGCAGAAAAGGAGCCAGTAAAGAGGAGGGTACCTTGTAGGAGAGGTGTGTTTACATTCCTTCAGATTTTAAGTGAACATAATTCCTACACAATAGAGGTCTGCTTTCAAGCACGATAGGATAGCTGTCCATCAACCCCTCTCTGCTGTGGGGATACAAAAGGAGGAGAAATTGTACATAGAAAGTTCAAAATAAGCAGGGGTTTGTTTGACTAATGTCTGAAAAAGTCATGTAAAAATTAACTAGTGTCGATGGCAGGGCAATAGATAAAGGAGGCAGGAGTCCAGTGGTTGGCCTGGGAAAGCCACACCAGTATTAAAAACTTCCTAGAAATGGCCCACAAAGTGGGTAATCCACAGGTGAGTAACAAGCGACTGAAATACAACAGTTAAGAGAGCAGTTTTGATGAACAACCTCCAAAGCTTTTTAAGCGATTTTTCAAAAGAAAACAAATTGGCTTGAGCCTCCTCCTAAAATAGGCAGGTATCTAGCAAACTATTGATATAATGATCTTGGGAGGTTAACACAAGCCTTGCTCTGGCCTTTTGCTTCTTGTTGCTCTCCTTGTAAAACCGTGGTCTCTGGAGTGTTGATTAGGAATAGCTTTGCTTTTAACGGTTCAGAATCCTCCCAATACTGTGGCCTTGATGTGGAGAAACCCTTCGTATTATGACACCTTTGGACCTTTGAATCTCCGAGCCACCAACGTGTACAGTCCTGGTACCTCGACTCTTCTGCTATCGTCATTCTCAGTCCTGAAACACAGGAACTGGGTCTACAGAGCCCAGACTCTGGAATCGAGCTGCCCGTATTTAGACCTTGGCACTGAACCCTGGCTCTGTATTTACTGGTTGGGCTTGGATGTACCTAGATTTCCTCATGCATAAAATGAGGGAAAATAATAGGGTACTTGTAGGAGCTCAGTGTAAATACAGACACACACACACAGAGTGGTGTGTGATAAAAAGAGTTCCTTAATGCTAGTTATTCATATAATTAGTGATATCAGCTTATAGTTTGGTTATTTTTCTTTAATTCCTTCATTTCCCTTTTTCTTTTCTTCTTCCTTCTTCTAAGATTTCTCTCGTTGTTTGTTTCTTCTTTTCCCTTATTACCATCATTAATCTTCATCCTGTCATTATTGTTATTGTATCCCAAGAATAGGCTGTAGACCCACTTGATTTTGGCAAATAATATGGCAGCATGATGGTGAGTGGAATGTAGGCGGAGTCAATGCTAGTACTTTACAGATGACACAGAGGCTAATAAACACACCCTCTTACAATCCCTGGCCCAGAAGGAAGGTGGGTGGAGGAAGGGGCGAGGGAGGGGAGGCGTGAAAGGGGAGGACAGAGGGGGAAGGTGGAAAGAGAATAGGGCGAAGAAGAGCCACAGAAAATCCCGAGGGGGACAATACCCACAATGTACAGAACATAAACATGAATTATTTCCTGAGTGCTTTACCGTCTTATCATGGGGATAATTTATCCTTGATTATAAGCACTACTGCAGTTAACACTTCAACATAAATACGTGCATCAGGAAAACCTGCTTTTGTATGAATGAGGCCCTTATGGGCCACCGTAAAGGTTGGGAAGATGTAAAAATGGAGTGGGAGGTGGAGACCAAGAGAACATTGGAAGCTTTAGGGAAATGGATGAGCAGGTTGATACAATATCAGCTAATGGGGTGCATCTGAGGCAGATAAAAAGAGCACTGACTCACAGGAGGAAAGTCAGAAAACGCTCCATCTTTGGGCAGCAGCCGTGTCATCTTGGCCATGACGAGCTACAGTATGTCTTGCTGGCAGTACATTTTACAGTGCTGGATGGCATCGGTGAGAGTGAAGAATCCTTATTTTGGTTTTCAGGTGACGCCAGGTACTGCAGAGAGAGACGTTTTCTTCTGGAACTGGGGAGATGGACCTGAAACCCAGAAAAAACTGAGCCATTACCTAGAGATAAAGGGATGAACTCCCTGGCTGGGAGAGGGGTAGGGAAATGGACAACCAGGCTGGGACTCAGACTCACACCATCCCACTGAGCGCCAGGGTGCTTCATCCGTCTCCCGACTGGAGTGTGCGTCTTCTCGCTTGCTTACATCCTGGTCCTGGAACCTGACCTGCGGCCGAAGGAGAGGTAAGGTTCTGCCCCATCTTACCATGTGAGCTTGGGCAAATTGCTTACCCCTTCAGCAGCTCAGCCTCCTAATCTGCAAAACGGGCGATGGAAGAGTGCCTTCAGATCAGGTTAGTGTTATTAAACGGTGTCCTTTGGAAGCGCTTCAAGGACAAAGGTCTCGGGACAGGGAGAGTGGGAAAAGGTTGTGTTTCAGTTTTCCTTACATCCACATTCATCCCCTGCCCCGCCGCCACCGTGGAGAACAGCTTTTTCTTGCATGAACTGTTTGTTTGCACTGCAGGGCAATGTTAGGTCTGTGAAAGGCTTTTCAAGGCTAAGATTGAAAACCCACCGGCGTCGGCCATCTCTAGGACTGCTTCTGCCTCTTATTTTCTGTTTCTGTTTTTCATGAGGTGACATGAGAGTACCTTGTGCTGAACACATGGCGGCAAAAAGGCCCAGAGAGAAGTAAATTGGAAAAATGAGTGTGTGGAGGGTACCAGGGCTTTGGCTGAGGGAATCCCCAGGGCTTGCTTAGGAAGAGGCAGAGGAAGGGTCCGCGTCTCGCTGGAAGGGGTCGTTCTCCCCTACCCGCCACACAGTGGTCTCTCGCAAATGCAAAATTAATTCCTCCTACTTTAGATTACGGGAAGAATCCAGTTTGGAGCACCTACTTCTTACTAAGAGTGTGCTATGTAGTCTATAATTTAAGATATATTACCAAAGACAGTATGATAAACATAGGTGCTGCTAATTGCCCTAATTGGGATACACATTGCAGGGCTGGTTCCCTGCAGTGATGGCTGCCGTAAATGCTCAGCTTTCTTTATCGCCAGTGGGCGGCAGAGCGTCAGATATTAGCATATTGTTATAATAGGTTACCATTGAGATTACTGGTGTTCAAAATATGTGGATTCTAGAAATCTCATATTATAAAAACCCCTCTTGGAATTGTATAGAGCACTGCAATCCAGGGAACTCAGCAGTCTGTACTCTTCACAGTGGTGCCTGAAGCTTGACTCTGAAACTGCCCTTTATCTGGCGGTGGGTCCTGCGATAGCCTGATTCATCCTCTAAAATGAACAGAATCTCCGCTTCCAGAACACCGTCACTTTGCTGTATGCAAGGGCACGGTCAGAACAACTAAGAGGGCAAAGTTCGGGGAGTTCATCCAGTTTATAGAGCAGGTTGTATGCCTCTTTTGTTCCTTTGCAGACTTTGGTTTGAGGCCTGTTTCTGATAGAACCTGGGAGCCAAGTTTTGGGGGCAGAAACTTACACGTTTGCCACTCACAATGGTGGATGCCACCAGCAGCATAGGTATCACCTAGGAGTTCGTTAGAAATACAGAATCGGGCCCACGCCAGACCTACTGAATCAAAGTCAGTATTTTAATGGGATCCCAGGCGATTCATGCACATTCTGTTACAGACTTCACCTACCTCTGACTTGAGTTGTTGATACCAAAAAGAATCCAAAAGTTGTGAAGCATGAGATTGGTTTAGGCCAGTTTGCAACAGAAAGGAGAGTTTCCAAGGATTTTATGCTGAGAGGAGCTGGGAAGGAAGAGGGAAGGAGAAGCAGGGACGGACGTAAAGCTTAGTGAAGGTTGCAAACTCACATGCTTCCATGGACAAGGCCAGTATGGGAAACAAGGAAAGTGGGCGTGATAGGAACTACTGCGAAACACAGCCATCACTGCTCCGCTCTGGACGGTTGCCACACAGAAATGTGGGCCCAGCATTGTCAGACCTTCTGACTTTTTCAAGAGCCTGGAACATACATTTTAATGGGAAATTCTCTCATTTTTATTCAGTGAGGCCCAGTAGACTAAATCTAATTCTATCAGCTAATAACAGCTGAGCTTACACAGTCACTAACTGCTTAAAAGGGCTGTGGCAAGTCACTTCTCTCTATTTCTATTTGTGCATTCCTTTCATGGGTTATTATTAGAGAACATGTAATTTCCCAAATCCATGAGGATAATAATGACGTGCTTGGGAGACCTGAGCCAAAGGCTCTGAGCATACATCGCTGGTTTCAGTTGGAGATGATATCCCTTGGAAAGCTGGAAACCTGCCGTTTTCTTACGGGGTCTCGATTTTCTGATGGTGAATCCAAGGGTTTGGAAAACACGCTACTTAACCATCCATTGCTATGTGAACAGGTGGCTACTATAAGCTTTGCAATTTGGTGTTATGTAACTGAGTTCAGAGTTGAGGTGTTTGATTGATAGAACTTTATTTCTCTAGGGAGACACCAGGCATTGGGAGTGAGCAGTGGTAGAGGGTGGGAGAGCTCGGAACCCCCAGGTGAATGCAGTGAGCTGCCTCCCTGGGGATGTGCCTCAGAATTGATCATGTTCAAGGCTTTGTGTAAAGATCACCTCCATTAAAATCGCTTGGAGTGTATTTTGAAATGCAGAATCCCAGGTGTGATTACAAATCTGCTAAATAAAAATCCAGGGAATGAAGCTATGAAAAAATTTTAACAGACACTCCAGATCATTTTTATAAAAATTAAAATTGTAGGGCAGTAGCATTTCAATGAGATAATGCTAGGTGGTAGCTGATTGTTCTCCATTTCTACTGAGGATAGAGTAAAAAGAAATGCACTTAATCTGCTGCAAAAAGAATGAGACCGTGTTGGAAAGGACAATAGGATTGAGATGCTTGAATGACAGTATCATGCCAGTGAGAGAGCACCCCTGACTTAGACCAGGTCCATATGTTGTCCTGTAAGCCAGTTCTCTGGGAGGAAAAATACTATGACTTGTAGTGTCTCCCTATTTCTGTGGTGCAAATACTCCCATCATGGCCAATTTCTTGCTACCAGCATGTCATCACTGAATGGGAAGTTGGGAAGGGACATGAAGAATTGGCTCTCATGAGCCTGTGCCAGCTGGCTCTAGGTGACCACAGGCAGCCCCTCACAAAGCAGTCCCAGAGGAAAATGTAAGTGCATGGAACAGTTAATGCTATCAGTACATACAGGAATTAGATATAAATGTAGCTATGTATCTAAATATAATTATATATATAAATGTAAAAAAGTATATATATATATGTGTATGTGTGTATATATATATATATATATATAAAATTAATATAGTTTAACCACATAGAAATTTATACGAAATCCCACTGCAGTGTTCCAGATAGCTAGGTTGGGCTAGGTGCAAGGTTTCTTTACCTGAAGCCAGTTTACACACCTGGGGCTGTGCTTCCCAAAATGTCCATGTGAATCACCTTTGGATCTTGTTAAAATGCAGATTCTGGTTCCATAGGCTGTGGGGCGTGGCCGGAGAGTCTGTTTCTAACAAGCTTCCAGGTGAGGCAGTGATGCTGGTCCATGGACCACTTTGAGAATGTCAGCCGAGAGTCAAAGCAAGTTGACTCATTTTGCCCCTTTCCCTTGAACGCAAATCAAAGCCTCAAAACTTATATTCCAAGGGGTTGAAAAGTCATACCTTAGTTAGCACCAGCGCAAACAGAGATGGAGAGCTCCAAACATGAGAAAAATTGCCCTGGTGTTTGGTTAACCAGTTCCACAATGTTCTTCCTCAGGAAGGGAGTCATTGGAATGGGTAGAAAGATTTCTTTTGCCTAGGGACCAGAATCAAAGGGCAGTTCCCTGCCTGTCTGTGTGACTGAAAATAGGGATCATAAACAAAAGCTGACTCTGAAATCTGCTTTACTAAAGATGCCTGCAGACATGATAAATCGATTGCCTATAGAGGCCACATTGGACTTGGGAGGACCAGGGACATCCACTGTAATGAGGGGTTCTGCCTGATGTCCCTCTTTTATATGTACCACTTTAGGGTTCCTAAACAATCTTTTAAGGATTAGGACTGGCTCTTGGGGCTAAGAAAACCAAGTTTGATAGTGAGACAATAAATCTCTTCCGATTGAACAAGAATAGAGTGTTTTGAGTGTTTATGGGTGTTAGGTATTACTGTCCTAATTCTCAAGTGAGAAATTGAGGCACAGTGATATGATTCAGTGTGCCTGATGTCAAAGGGCAAGTCAGTGGTGGAGCCAGAATTTGAACCCAAATCTGCTTCTGCATTTGCTGTGTATGTTTGTCCTTTTTGCGTCTTATCTGTAAACTTTTGTGAATAAGGATTATGCCTTCTCTCTCTATTTCATCATTGAATTCCCAGGTAGGATTGTGTCTGTGTGTGTCTGTTGTTTATATACACAAAAAGTCTATACACAATGCTTTGTTTCTTGGAGCTCTTGGGGACTGATAACTGTGCAAAGGAAAATGTTAAATCCACATTATTTATATGCTTATATGTTCACACAGTCAATGTGTTACAAATAATTCCAAACTATTCAATAATTATTGTATATGATTTTCAATATGCAACTGATAGAATTGGCTAATAATGTACAAGAAAATGTGTATGTGGTATGGTATGAGCACACATGCAGACCACTCAAGGAGAAGTTAACAAACCCAACAGCAGAATGGAGCTGGAGAAGCTCTGTACATCGCAGTGGGCACACGAGAGAAAGACATTTAAAAGCCTGGCAAGGTCAGATCAAGATGATGGAGGAGGAGAATCCTGAGCTCACCTCCTCCTGCAGACACACCCAAACTACAACTACGTATAGAACAACTGTCTCTGAGAACAACCTGAAGACTAGCAGAGCAGATTTTCTATACCTAAGGATATAAAGAAAAGGCCCCATTGAGATGGGTAGGAGGGGCAGAGATGTGGTCTAATCAGAACCCACCCCCCTGGTTTGGCAACCCACAAGCAGGAGGGATATCACAACCACAGAGGTCCCCACTGAGGGGCAAGGGGTCTGAGCTCCACGTCAGGCTCCCCAGCTTGGGAAACCTTCACTGGGAAGATGAACACTCATAATATCTGGCTTTGAAAACCAGTGGGGCTTATGTCTGGGAGAGCTGGAGGGGTGTGGGAAACTGAGACTCTGTTTTTAAGGGGGTTGCACACAAACTTACTCTTCCTGAGTCCCAGCGCAGAGGCAGCAGCTTGAAAAGCACTTGGCTCGTACAAGGAGAGTCACTGACTAATTTTAGGGCATGTGCTAGAGGGACAAGGGTCTATTGGAACTTCCTCTGGGTATGGAGACACTGGCAGGTCCCATTTCTTTTTGCTCTCCTTCTACCTAGCTGGCCCAGTGCTGGTGGATATCATTTCTGACTTTGGCCATCTACCTTGCTAGCACCTGTCCTGTTGCTCACCTGGAGACTTGCCCCAGCTGACACTCCTCCAAAGTGTCCCCCTGCCACATCACACTTGATGGGCAGCCTTAGACAGCACTGGTACCCCTCCAAAGCAGCTCCCACTCTAGGGGGATCAGTGCTGCTCACCAGTGCCACCCACAGCAGCCATAGCCAGACCTCGTAGACAGCTGGGCCAGGGACCAGCCCCGCCCAGCAGAGTGTCTGCAGCAGTTGTGGCCCAACCACAATGAAAGCATTCATGCAGCCCACACAGGGGATACTCTTAGAGCCCCTGGCTCTGTTGACCAAGGGAGATTGCACTACTGGGCCCCACAGGACACCTTCTACATGAGGCCATTCCTTCAAGACTGGGTGACTTAGCTGAAATAACTAATGCATAGAAACAAACACAGAGAGTTAGGCAAAATGAGGAGACAGGAATACCCTCTAAAGAAAAAGCAAGTCAAAACTTCAGAAAAAGAACTAAACTAAATGGAGATAAGCAATACCAGATAAAGAGTTCAAAGTAATAATCATAAACATGTTCACCAAACTTGGGAGAAGAATGAATGAACTCAGTGAAAACATCAGCAAAGAGATAGAAAATATTTAAAAAAATTTGAAGAATGCAATAACAAATGAAAAATGCACTAGAGGGAATCAGCAGCAGATTAGGGGATGCAGAAGAATGGATCAGTGATCTGGAAGACAGAGTAGTAGAAATTACCCAATTGGGATAGCAAAAAGAAAAATTTAAAAAGAATAATTTAAGGGACCTCTGAGACAACATCAAGCATACTAACACTCACATTATAGGGGTTCCAGAATGAGGAGAAAGAGAGAAAAGGACAGAAAGCCTATTTGAAGAAATAATGGCTGAAAACTTCCCTAACCTGGCAAAGAAAACATATCCAAATCCAGGAAGCATAGATTTCCAAACAAGATGAACCCAAAGAGACCCAAACCAAGGCATATTATAATTAAAATGGAAAAAATTAAAGAGAGAATCTTAAAAGCACCAAGAGGAAAACAAAAATAGGTACATAAAAGGAAACTCCCATAAGACTATCAGCTGATTTTTCTGCAAAGTTTGCAGGCTAGAAGGTAATGGTATGATATATTGAAGGTAATGAATGGAAAAAACTTACAGCCAAGAATATTCTACCCAGCAAGGATATCATTCAGAATTGAAGGAGATATAAAGTATTTCCCAGAGAAGCAAAAGCTAAATGAGTTCATCAACACTAAGTTGGCCTCACAGGAAATCTTAAAAGAACCTTTTTTAAACAGAAAAGGCCATTACTGGAAACAAGATAATTATGAATGAAAAAAATCTCACTGGTAGAGGCAAACATATAGTAAAGGTAGTGGATCAACTAGCTATAAAGCTAGTACGAAATTTAAAAGACAAAAGTAATAAAATGATCTATATCTAAAATAATTGATACAAAAAATAAAAATACATAAAATATGGTACCAAAACCATAACACATTGGAGAGGGATTAAAATGTAATGCTTTTAGAATGTGCTTGAGTTGAAGTGACCATCAACTTAAAATAGACTGCTATATATAGGTTCTTATATATGAATCATGGTAACACAAACCAATACCTGTAACAGATGCACAAAAAATAAGAGAGAAAGGAATACAAACAAAACACTTAAGAAAGTCATCAAATCACAAGGGAAGAGAAGAAAAGAACAGAGAAGAACCACAAAAACAACCAGAAAACAGTTAACATAATGGCAATACATACATACCTATCAGTTACTTTAAATGTAAATGGATTAAATGTTTCAATGAAGAGATACAGGGTGACCGAGTGGATGCAAGACCCATCTATATACTGTCCACGGGTTACTTCAGATCTAAAGACGCACACAGACTGAAAGTGAAGGAATGGAGAAAGATAGTCCGTGCAAATGGAATCAGAAAGTTGGGGTAGCAATAACATAGCAAATAAATAAATAAAAATTTAAAAATAATAATAAAAATAAAAGCCTGGCAAGTGCCTTGACCTAGTGAAAAGTCTGCATCAAGCCAGATATGAGATGCCCTTCTCAGATCCCCACCCATTCTCAGACCCCAGGAGTGTGGGTTCAACTCTGGCAAGGCCTTCTCAAGCAGAGGTCTGCCTGGCTCCCTACAGACCTCAAACTCAAGGGACACTCGGGAAAGGGAGTCGGATCACCCACGCTCTGGAGAAGGAATCTCAGTTCCACAGCACCATCAGTCTTCTTGGTAGCCTTCCATTTGTTCCTTTAAGAATAGAGCACTGGTATTAAAAGTTGTGGGCTGCTCCCATCTGAGGAAGGGTTTTCCTTCCTTATGCTTCTGCATACTGTGGGATAAACGGTACATGCTTCTTGAAGTGAGAGTCAGCTCTATCAACCTCTAATCTTTGTAAGTGTGCGGACACTGTGTATGTTGGCCCAATTCTTCTTCTTCTCTTCTCTTCTTCCTTCTTCTTCTCAGAGAAGAAGAAGGAAGGAAAGCCCAGGAAGGAAAGCCAGCATCCAGTGCCAATGACTAAATGCTATATACCCACTTGCCCAGTATCCCTTATGGCTACAGGTGGTCATGCCATTCATTCCTGCCAAATTAGATTTAAGGAGAAGTGTGTTAGGGAGTTCAGGGTAAAATTTTCTTCCCTGATGAAAAAGGGTGCTGTAGCCAAAGAAGTCCCAGCTCCCCTCCATCTTGCTTGTGGTCTGGTGGTGTAAACGTGGTGTCTGGAACTACAACAGCCATCACACAACCATGAGACACAAGGCCTAAAGACTGAAGCCAACATGCCAAAGATGGAGGAGAGGAAGGATGGATAGAGCTAAGGTCCCTGATGTCGTTGTTAATTTAATGACCCAAGCCTGGGACCCAGACTTCCAGACTCCTTGTTCTCGGGGATAACTTGAAGTGTTTTTGTTTAAGCCATTGCTAGGTATTCTGTTGCTTGAGGTTCAAAGCATCCTAAGTGAGACACAAGTTATGTGATCTCTCTGAACCTAAACTTTCTCATCTAAAAAGTGAGGTCAGGACCGCCTAGGAGAATTGGGGGTAATTAAATAATTTGATCTACGTAAGTCACCTGACAAAATGCCATCTCAGAATAGATACTCAGCACATTTTAGTTAAATGTAAAGAAAAATTGGAAGTGTGATGCACTGCTTTGGGCTGAATATGAATAGTGCTACAGCTATTTTATGAACCTTCTAATGTATAGAGTGAACAGTACAATGATTTTTTTTTTGCTTTACATTGCTTTATATTATTACTTTGTAAATATCATGTATGTGTAAATATGCATACCCACACCTACACGTTTCTTTTTTCTCCTAACATCTTTTTCACTGCTTAGTTGGGAAGCGGACTATTTCTCCCTTCTCTGGGAAGGAAGGGAGATTATCGCAGTAGAGTTCAAAGGCTCAGAAAACAGTCTGAGTACTTAACAATAGCTCTCCATTTAAGAACTCTTTCTACAGCTGGCTAGACTGGTTTAAGCCTCATCATATCAGATTTTCCTGGTAACATTTTCCAAGTTTGTATAAGCTTCAGCAGGCTACAGACTTGACCAGAACCTTGGACAGGATGCTCATTGATCTACTATGAAATCACTGTGAAACCCATCTTCCTCCCAGATGGAGGAAATGCATTGGCTGGTAAAGCTTCCTCTCTTTTGTTTCTCATCTCTTTGTCATTTCAGAAGTGGCTGTTCTCACAGACTCTTTGGTGGTTGCTGAAATTGGCTTTATTTGTCTGCTTCTTAGAAAGCAATCAACTTGTCTATGAGAATCATCTTCCATTGTCAGGCCAACAATGGCTCTTGCAGCCTCCTCTGTGTCTTCAAGTGGAATTCAAAAGGCATTGGTCTCTTCCACTTCCAAAGGGCCAGAAAGCGCCCAAGGCTCGGTTCTTGAACTGCCTGACTAAAGTACCCCTGTGTCTTCCTTCCTTCTCAAGGAAGTGTACAAAATGGCCCTTCCTCACTGGAAACTTTCAAGAGTGCTGGAGTGGACAACTTCTTATATGCTCCTCTTATCTACTTTGTTGCAGTACACTATACTGCAAGGTGCAGAGACCCATGTCTTTGGTAAAAGTGGCTGCAGGCCCATCTGGCATAGGCTGGTGCTGAGTTGGACCAGCTGCCAAGGAAGGCAGCCCTGGTCCCCATACCCACATTTACCTTGCAGGCTGAGGTCATATGGTTGTGACATCTCACCAGATTCAGAACCAAAACATTGCTCAAGATTCAGCTTTCATGAGTAGTGTGAACTGGAGGCAGATGCTCAGTACAGACGGTCCCTGACTTACGACTTTTCGACTTTATGATGGAACGTGATAGGCATTCAGGAGAAACTGTACTTTGAATTTTGATCTCTTCCCCAGGCCAGGGATATGTGGTTCGATACTCTCCTGTGATGCTGGGCAGGGGCAGCAAACCCCAGCTCCTAGTCAACCACGCAGGCACGAGGTAAACAGCCGATACACTTACCACCATTCTGTCACTTTCCGTACAGTATTCAGTAAATCACATGAGATATTCAACACTTTGCTATAAAATAGGCTTTGTATTAGATGGTTTTGTCTAACTTTAGGCTAATGGAACGGTTCTGAGCAAGTTTAAGGTAGGCTGAACTAAGCTCTGATGTTCGGAAGGTTAGGTGTATTAAATGCCGTTTTGACTTACAATATTTTCAACGTGTGATGGGCTTATCTGGGACATAACCCCAACAGAAGTTGAGAAAGTTCTGTATTTACATTCCAGAACATTCTGGAACATAGTCAAGCAAAGCTGCTCCTTCAAGAGTGGCAATGAAGCATGATTCTTAGGAGCATATGTTGTTTTTTTAAAAAACTAATTTAGTTAATTTACTTATTTTTGGCTGTGTTGGGTCTTTGTTGCTGCATGCATGCTTTCTCTAGTTGCGGCGAGCAGGGGCTACTCTTCGTTGCAGTGCACAGGCTTCTCATTGTGGTGGCTTCTCTTGTTGCGGAGCATGGGCTCTAGGCACGCGGGCTTCAGTAGTTGTGGCCCACGGGCTCTAGAGCGCAGGCTCAGTAGTTGTGGCCCACAGGCTTAGTTGCTCCGCGGCATGTGGGAGTCTTCCCAGACCAGGGCTCGAACCCATGTCCCCTGCATTGGCAGGTGGATTCTTAACCACTGCGCCACCAGGGAAGTCCCAGGAGCATATGTTTCAATCTAAGATTATCTGAATGTCTCCCGGGCAAGCTATTTCACCTTAGTTTCCTCATTTGTAAGATGAGGGTTTTAATAACACCTACCTCATAGTAGTGTCTATAAGGATTAGGTGAGGCAGTGGTTATAAACCACAGGGCACAGAAGTTAATACCTGTTGTGTATTATTTTCATAAATTCTTTATAACCTTATGAGTCATTTATTCAAGAAATATTTACTGGGTGCCTATTATGTGCCAGGAAGATTCCCTTCTTGTTGATGTTCAGAATGATACATTCACCTTGAATGACGCGTGGCCGACAAGCCCCATCACGGGTCAGTTGTTCATGTCCTCTGAGATGCTGCTGTTTCTTCAGGAGATTCCTCCAGACAGCACTGCCCTGGCTGAAGAAGGCAATCTACCCCCCCACCCCCGGAAGTAAACCCCCTCTTGCCCAGCTTTTGTGCTCTGTAACCAACTGTGGCTTGTAAGAGCATTTCGGACTCTGCCCAGAGCCCTTGGAGCACAGGTGGTCTTGAATTCTAGCTACCAGGCCTCACAGAGTGGAGTGCTGTGCTCAGCCAAAGTACTGGTCTGATTTGCTGGATGCATTTGGATTCTCCTTATGGTGAAATGCCTGGTGGCTTCTGAACAAGTATGTAACTAGAGACAAGGAAAATAGATGAAAGAAAGTGCAAAAGATATCTGGGGCAGGAAAGAAAAAAGGAAGACGATGTGAGCTCTGTTTTTTCAAATATTACTTTCTTTTTCCTTTCCACGACCTGCCTGTTCAAATAGTCCTTTATAACACTGCAGAAGGAGAAAATAAGATAAAGGGTGCTACATCTTCTCCTGTGAAAGCAAGCAAGACTCCAGTCTCATGTTCTAGGAAGTCGTAGTCTTGAAGTCGTGCTGGTCCTTCCACTGCCCCTGAAGGGAAAACAGTGGTGGCCATGGCAGGAGTGCCTGGCATTTACCAAGCGCTTGTATGGACCAGGCCCACGCTAAGGGCTGTACTAATATCACCTCATTGTGTGTGTGTGTGTGTGTGTGTGTGTGTGTGTGTGTGTGTCTGTGTGTCTGTGAGGGGTCACCTGATTGCTAAGAGGAGCTCAAGGTCTAGATCTTCCAGGGCCATTCAGATTTGAATACCATGCACATCTGTCTATGTTTTACCCATGTGTTTGAATCTTCTAGTCCGTGTACTGGTTAAGAATGAGGACATTGGAGCCAGACTAAGATTTGAATCCAATTCAGCTACTTTCTAGCTGCGTGGCCTGGGGCAAGTGATTTAACTTCCCTGGGCTTCCATTTCCTGATCTGTAAAGTGGGAGAATTAATAGTTACTATTTCACGAAGTTGTGAAGGTTAAATGAGTTATTACGTGTAGAACAGGGCCTGGCACATAAAATCTATCATTTTGGTTGATCCTCTATGATTAATTCTCCAAGGAAAATATATTCTTTGCTTTCAGTCCTCACCCCCTTTCTAGCACCTGTAAAAAGGCAAGGATAATATCTTATTCATATGATTGTTTTAATGACTTAGTGACTTAATGTATGAAAGTATCGCCCTCTGTACTGTCTGTTCATAGATGGCACTCCATCTATGATGGAGTTTGAACTCCTCTTGATATCGTAGTATAGGAGCTTATTCTAAGATTTTTGGTTTATCTTTAATTTTATGGGTGCCAATCATTAATAATAATACATTCATTAATGTATAAATTTAATCATTAATATGGAAATATTTTGACCTCAAAAGTATTGTTTCTTGCATCAAGGATAGTGAAAAGAAAAGAGAAATAACTGCTCAAGGTAACGTACAAAGTAAAAAGATCATTTCCTAATCAGTAGAAATTTACGAACTAAAATGAATTTTGATTCAAACAGTTTGAACACTATTAACTGAATATCTGTGATGGTTATAGCATTGTGCTGGGTGGAGGAAGAGGGAAAATTCATCTGAATCCCAGGGAGCTTTCCGTCTACCTGGGCAGACAAAGCACACACATGAAGCTGGAACATAAGAGCAGAAGGTAGGGTGTGATTGACCCAGGAGTCTGCAGAGTTCAGAGATGGTGGAAATCAGTGTGGAAAGATGTGAGGGCCAGCAGTGGGTTCACAGGAGCCTTGAAGGATTGTTAAGGATTTAACCAGACAGAAGGAAGGGAGGACAGGGCATCCAGGTTGAGGAAGAGGCAAAGCCAGTGCTGGATTTGCCAGAGTGTGACATGGAAAGGCTGGGAGCAGAGCCTTCTGAAGGGCAGCCATCAGCCACCCGGGTCTGTCTCAGGCAGGTTAGAGTTTAGAATAAAACATAGCCAGAGGGCTTCCCTGGTGGCGCAGTGGTTGAGAGTCCGCCTGCCGATGCAGGGGACACGGGTTCGTGCCCCGGTCCGGGAAGATCCCACATGCCACGGAGCGGCTGGGCCCGTGAGCCATGGCTGCTGAGCCTGCGCGTCTGGAGCCTGTGCTCCGCAGCAGGAGAGGCCACAACAGTGAGAGGCCCGTGTACCGCAAAAAAAAAAAAAAAAAGAAAGAAACTTTCATTCTAGTGACTAGAATAAAATAATCTTCTTTAAAGGGAAAAAATACTTGAGGGGGGAAAAAAATGGTATAACATGTGTAATGCTGGAAATTTAAATATCAGTTTAGTTCCTCATTGCTAACATGGCATTTATATCCCAGATGAGATTTCGTAATTGATCCATAATTTGCTTCAGCTGTTGATTCTTCTGTTTGAGTTTCTGTGAAAACAAAAGAATTTATCAGAAACGTTTCATGAAATATATACCATGAAGGTAGAAGACTAAAATGTCACAAGTTAGAACTCCAGTGATCCAGACCCAAATTAAGCTAATTTCCTTAAGGCAGAAGGTCTCAATCCTTTTCTGGCCGCAAACATTCGCTGCAAGGCATGAGGAAGTCTAATTCAGCCCCCAGAGGCCTACAGCTCCATCCCCCACCTCCCTTCACTCCTCCACTTCTACCACCAAAGAAAATAAGCTAAATATTTACTTGTTATAAAACCTAAGTACATAGGTTTTCCAAGAGGCAGTGTAGCATAATGGTTAAGAACACAATCTCTAGAGCCAAACTCTCTGGGTTTATACTCAGCTCCTTCACTAACTAAATATATGATGTTGGCCAGATTACTTAAGCTCTCTGTCCCTCAGTTTCCACAACAGAAAAATGGGGATAATAACTGAACCTACCTCATAAGAGTTTTTATGAGGATCAAAAGATTTGATTCATGTCAAGTGTCAGAACTGTGCCTGGCATACAAGTAAGCATTCAGCAAATGTTACTGGTAGCCACAGAACAGAAACCATCAATATAGAATAGAAAGTATAATAAAAATGCAATGCCTGATTGCAATTGGTCTTTCAAACATGTGGCAGAAGTCACTGTTCGCTCTCAGCATGAAGTGCGACCTAATGCTGAAAACTGAAGACAAGATGGCACAGCCCTGATACAAGCTTCTTCGTAACTGAGATTTGCTGGATGCCCTGAATGCACGTGGCAGGTGTCTCTGTATCTCTAGATCTGGGTTTCTACTAGACCACAGTTTGTTAACTTCTTTTTAAGCATCCTTTCTTCAAATCCTATGTAGTAAATGTCTATGTAGATAAAACAAGATAACATAGAGAATTTCAAAGTGCTTACTAGTTATTATAATAATCATTACTATTAAGTAACCTCTTGGAAACATTACATTTGGAAGTAATATTATTTAGTTAGATAATTTTAAAAATACTATATTAAAATACCTCCAGATCAAGTAGTACATGTTCATTATAAAGAAACTTAAAAATCTTAATCTTGATTTCATTAAAGAGCAAACTAAGATTAAATAAATTGCTTATATTCTATCTAGAGTTAGAGAGGTAACAGGAGGTAAGAAGGTAAGGGAAGAAGAAATTCTTATTGGAAAACAGAAAAGCAATTTAAAGAGACTTCAATATTAACTAAACTTAATTCATATTTGAAAAGAGAATTAACACAACACAGTCAGATCAAAACATATGACCGTAGAGTACACAGGGTAAGCATACAGTATTCAGTACCATAAACCTCACTTTAACATAGTTTTGGGGAAAAAGATACTATTAGTACTTTAGGTGTTCAGTCTCCTTGTTCAGTTTCACATGCCCGATCTTCTAAGTTCTGTTGTCTTAAGTATGCGGTAGCTGCCTATTAAGTCTTTGTCATCCTAGAGACCAAGAAACTTCTGCCAGCAATCAAGGGTGGCAGCAAAACAGGAATATACAAATAAAGGTGTATATTGGGAGGTCGAAAACCTCAGTTCCAGTTCTGACTTTGCCTCTAACTTGCTATTTGATCTTAGACAAATTCCTCATCCTCAGTTTTCTTCCGCAAGAAATTGGATTATATAATCTATTAGGCCCTTGCCAGTTCTAATTTGTTTATACCCATACATAAGATGAAAATCAGTTACACAGACACATGTAATGAAAACCAGTAAGCTTAGTTCAGGGAACTAATTCAAGGCTTCAAAATGATTCAGTCAGCTGCCCTTTTCCACCAAGCCATCATTCCCCTAAGCTGTGAGAGACTTCAGCTACCATGATTCCCTGCTCAATTCTCATTTTTCAGGAGGAAAGTAGAGAAGAGCAACTGAATAAGAATAAAAGGAAGAGAAAGAATATGAATTGATTTTAAAAAAATTATTTGAATTAGTACCTTCTAACATATCTTGAATATGGTCACTTAAAAAAAATTCAGAACTTCTCTTTGGAATGGAATTCTTAGCCTGTAACACATTTTGTTCCATAAATATTTACTGAGGGTATATTATGTGCCCGGCTCTGGGTTAGGCACTGTAAGGGAAGAAAAATGAGTAAGAAACGGTCCGTTGCCTTGAAGAAACTCCACATGAAGTAGGAAGAAGCTACTGCCCAAACGACTAGACCATAACCTGGTTAAGGCAGATGGCAGGGGAAAAATATCAGATGCTGTGGAACCCCAACTGGTAGGGTCAGCAAACAAGGAAAATATTTTTGTTTGGGGTCTAGAAAAGTTGGTGGTGAGCAAAAAGTGGAAGGAAGGATAAATTTGGTCTTGTTAGTAGATAATGGGGATCCATTAAAATTCTTGAAGAAGAAGAAATATGATTTAAACTGCAATGAAAAAGGTTAACTGGGCAGATGTGTGCGATGGGTTCTCCTAAATAACTTCAATAGTGACAAATCTGTATCCATGGAAAAGGAGAAAGGAGGTATTTAAGTTTTGAAACAGTTGAAGACCATTCAAAGGCCAAGTCTGGTGAATGAAGCTTAGTGATCACATTTTCAGTATAAATTAAGGAGTAACTAGAAGTAATAAAATTATATTCTTGAGTGGTTAGAAACAGACTTTCAAATCAATATCCAAACAGAGGTTACAGATGGCTCCCACAATGGTTACATCACTGGAATAAATGCTACTTTCAAGAATACTCATTTGGAAATATAAATTCTGATATACTCATTTAAAAAATTTAGCGTCATTAACTCTTAAAGTAAGAGAACTAAAAAATGTGGGAAATTTTCAAGGTAATATTCAACTCTAGGGAATAGTAAAACTTTTTTTAAGTATGATATGTCATAAGGCATTTGGACAGTTTGTCTCAAAGAGGCCACAAAGTTTTAACTGAAAAGAATTAGCCTACAAGTAAAATACCTAGAGCCAAAACACATCATGAAAATATCAACAGCAAAGCTGGCAGTTATGCTTATTAGTGGTTAAACTGTAAATAAATTTTCCTGACATGATACAGGATTTAATATATACAATCTTGCCACTGATTGATTTTAACAGAGGCTGACAGCTGCTGTTATCAAAATCCATCATCTGTGCCTAATTTGTTACATTAACAGGTGAATGTGTAAGTAGAGTAGATACTTAAAAAAATATGTTTATGCTAAGTCATACCATGTAATTTACTATTCATACAATTTACTATTCATACAGAGGCTGTGACAATTGGTCAAAAATGCTTTAACTTCTAGCTTGAACTCAATTATATGTCAACTCTGTAAAAACTACCCACATATCTCTTTCAGTTTCATTTTACCATTAACAGAATACTTTTAAGCAAAATAGAACTCATTCTGATATCCTTAAAATATAGTCTCAGACAAGTGTTCATCCTTTACTTGGGTATTAAGGCTTATGGATTCAAGCACATATGAAAAGAAAATGAAGTATTTTAAAAAGCCAAAAATTTGACTATTAAAATTAGGCCATTCTTCATCTGATGATTTATATCAAATACTGATTACAAATTTTATGCCCCAAAGTTTCATGCCACTATGGTAGACATCAGTGATATATATGTTGTTAGAAACCAGACTGACCATCAATATGTTCTGTACAATCTCAAGTATACAGTGATACTCAGCTGACCCTTAAACACCGTGGGGGACTGCTTCCAGGACCTGCTGCAGTACCAAAATCTGAGGATGCTCAAGTCCCACAGTCTGCCCTCTGTATCCATGGTTCTGCTTCTGCAGATTCAGTCAACTGCATATTGTGTAGTACTGGAGTATTTTATTGAAAAAAATCTGCATATGAGTGGATCTGCACAGTTCAAACCTGTGTTGTTCAGGGGTCAACTGCAGTTGAAAAATTAACTCAGTTAATTTAAACTACTTTTAATAGCATCTGTGTGACTATGTAATTAGGCCAACATTTTACCATCTGAAGGTGGCTATTTAAAATAAACATATTTTTCACAGAAACACTCAGGTATGTGTGCCATTAAGGCAGAAAAATATATATCAATTTATCATGAGTTTACTCAGTGTTTTAAAATTTTTCAATTATATTTTAATCTTATATTCTAGAAGGGAGGTACAAAGTTGGAAGAAGTAGGGGAAAAGAAAAAATAAAATACCTTAGTACCACTAATTATACATAACATAACTTGGTTAACAGTCAGAATATGTATTATATTCAATTCACATTTATGATGTTTTATTTAAGGAATGAGTCAAAAATCTCTTTGGGTCAAAAAGTCCACTTTGGTTTTCAGCTGTTAACTTTATTTTCTTCTGCCTTTTTTAGGGGAATTTCAATTTGAGTTAACCAAATCTTAGTCCTCTCCCTCTTTTTTTTTTTTCTGGTTTCTGTTTACTGCTTAATTCTCCAGTACTGTCTCAAATTACAGTAACAATTCCCAGGAAGTAAGAGAGAGCCATGAGGCCAATCAAATGAATACTTCCTCTGCCATTCAAGAGAAGATAGTTTCTCTCTAAATTCTCTTAAAAAAAAATTCCCATGGAAATATAGGGCTAAGCTTTAAATCTGTTTAATTTAAAACATGTAATGGATTCTTTCCTCTTTGTAATAATCTTCAGTTCAATACTATGTTAACTAAAACAAGTTTTATGCCAAAGTTAGAAGTATGTACAACAGCAAATTCAACAGATTCAAATGGTTTATTCAAAATCAAAACGAGTTCTCAAATGCCTGAAGTATAAATGGGAACACAGAATTTAAAATATGGGCTTTTATTCCATAAATAGATGAACGTTCAGAAATACTACTTTGTTCATTGAAGTAAGCCTGTTGCAGATAAACACTGTGGACTAAACACATGTGTTTATCTTTTCTTTTTTCTCAAACCCTAATAAAATGGCAGGAGAGGAATGAAAAAGCTATATAAATCCATGTGGAGAAAAATGATCAGAAAGGAGACAACAGTAGATGTCAGGTGGCACATGTTAAGAATGAAAAGTAGAAGGGGAGCAATAAATGACATGGGAGGAAACTACTGTACAACCCAGATAGATGCAGGAAGGATGCCAGTGAGAACGGGCTGATCCGCCACGGAGACCTGGAGACAGGTGCCATCGCAAAGTCAGCACGTGAGGCCCCGGGGACAGAAACTGGAGGGAAACAGCTACAGGGATGCGCGAGAGCCCAGGTGCTCACTCCCACTTCTCACCAACGGGGGACTGAGTACCCTCTCCCGCGTCCTGTCCCACGTTTCAGGGAGCGAGAGGTTTGTTTCCTGTGAAATTGAACCAGAACAGCTGGGGATTCAGTGCCACCAGCACAGCAGACGGCAAGAAGACATGAGACTACACTCTATTTAGGGCACTGGAAGATTCTCCTCTGAAGAAATGGAATAGCCCTAAAGAAAAAAAGCCTCAGTAAATGATAGTTGGGGCTCCCCCCAAAGAGAAGAGCCAGCTTGCTTCCAAATCTCGCTATGATGAAGCCAACTCACAAAGCCTACGATAGGCTTTCCAGTGCTTCCTCCCAAATATAAATGGCTCACGTTTAAGCATCAGATGCTCACCAGATCTTTTAGAGCCTCCATCTGCAAAGACAACAAAACATAACAGGGGTTGGCAAACTATGGCACGTGACCTGTTTTTGTAAGGCCCATGAGCTAAGGATGGTTTTTACATCAGAGCAAGGACCATGGGCTTCCCTGGTGGCCCAGTGGTTAAGAATCCGCCTGCCAATGCAGGGGACATGGGTTCGAGCCCTGGTCCGGGAAGATCCCATGTGCCGCGGAGCAACTAAGCCTGTGTGCCACAACTACTGAGCCTGTGCTCTAGAGCCCATGAGCCACAACTACTGAGCCCGTGCGCCCAGAGCCCATGCTCCGCAACAAGAGAAGCCACCGCAAGAGAAGCCCATGCACCGCAAGGAAGAGTAGCCCCCGCTAGCCACAACTAGAGAAAACCCATGCGCAGCAATGAAGACCCAACGCAGCCAAAAATAAATAAATAAAATAATTAAAAAAAAAAATGAACAAGGACCACATGTCTCACAAAGCCTAAAATATTTACTATCTGGTTCTTTAAAGTTTGCCAAACCCTGTATGAGAAGATTATGGAAGAATACCTTCTAATTTCTGAGGGAACTTGATTTACAACATAGAATTTTATATCTAGCCAAACGATCAACTGGACAGTTACGTGAAGGCTGAAGTTCCTGCATTCCTCCTAAAGAAGCCACTGACGCATGGACCTTACGGAGGGAGAAATAAACCAAGAAAGAGAAAGATAGGAGATTGAGGAAATAGTGAAACCAACAGAAGAGGTGAAGGAAAGCCCCAGGGCAATAGATGAACAGCAGGCCCAGGGAGCATTCAACCAAGACCTGAGGAGATGGGAGGACTTGGGGTGGGGGTGGGGGGGAAACCTGTAAGTCGTCTGATAATTTGATTCTGGAAAGTTGGAAAACAGTACTGAGGAGCGGCCACAGATGCATAAAGAACTAACCAAAATTTTTCAAAATTACAGAACTATTAACTTTAGGAAAACAAAATAATTATTCAAGGAAATGTAATTCTACTTTACTATGTGGCTTATCAATAAGCAGTATTTACATGCCATAATAATATGAACACAGAGTATTCACTGAACCCCAATTATGACAACCGCATTGAAAGGACTGGGGGAAGGAAAGTATGTAGGTGTGTCCAGGACAGAGAGAGACTGTACAGAGAGCTACATCCTCATGTGGAGAAAGAAATACTCTTATACATCACAGTCTTGGTATCAATTATATCCTTTACTTAAAATTCACAAAATTCTACGTCAATAGCTAGTAAGAGTTTTTTGATTACACACTGTCAAAGTATAACTATAGTCTGATTATATGATAGGTCTTTAAAAAAAATCAAGAATAGGTTATGACTAAACCATCATATTAGGAAAAAAAGAAGAACTTAGAGAAATGGAAAGTGAAATGAAACTTACCTTTAGAAAAATTACATCTTTCTGAAGTTACACAAGCTTACCCCCCCCCCCCCCCCTCCCCCCCCCCCGCAAATATCATAATAGTAGAGAACAAACTATCTGTATGTCACATGTGGTACTCTGAAATCAAAGTTACCATCACAATTGTGTTTTATTTACATATACATTTCATTGTATTTTATAAATAATATCCTTACTATAGAGAAAAATAATAGAACACATCCATTGTGAATTAATACATAGATTATCAACAGAAACATGTAACACTTAATAAATGAATGTCTTATATCTCTGTACTACCAAACACCACTTATTCTTCAAGATCTAAATTAAAAGTTCCCAATCCCCTCATAATTTCCTACTGTAAATTGTTTATGCTTATTACTGTCAAATTTGCTGGAACTATTCTTCTTAATTTATATTTCACCTCTTAAAAATTGTTTTAAATGTTATTTTAGAAAAATCTATCCATCTTTTTCTTTTTTCCTGAGTTTTGATATACATTTTTCTTTTAATTTTCCAATACTTTGTTTTGCAAGTCTTATTTTCAACTCTGAAATTAATTTTCACACATGGTGTAATGTAAAAGCTAGCTTAATTTTCCCCCAAAGTGTCTCTTTTTAAAGACTAATTTTCCACACAACCCCTCTTATGTCATATTAAATTCTCATATACAATAGGAAGACTTTTTCTGGCTATTATTTTACTAATCTATTCTTGTGCTGGTATTTCACACTTAATTATTGTTTTTACAATATACTTGATATCACGTTTTAGTTTTTGAAGCAAAGAGTTCTTTATTTTATTACTCTTATAGGAATTGTTTTATATATGTATTTTAGTATGCTCTCAAGAAAATCCAATTTGCATTTTATTTGGATTTGTTTTTTGATTGGTATTGCGCTAAAATCTTACTAGTTTTGTGCAGTTTCAAGAGAATTCATATTTGGATTTGGACTGTTACTGTTTAGAATAGTTATTGCCCATATAAGAACTTAATGTGTTCTTTCAACTATTCAAAACTTCTTTTATGTATCTTAATAAGTTTAGTTACATATATCATGGAAATAATTCCTAACTACTTAATATTTGTTGTTGCAATTGTGAATAGGATCTCATATTCTAATTTCTTTATGGCATTATAGAAAAATGGTATCAATCTTGTATTAAGCTCTTCTTTCAAACACTTATTGACTCATTCATCAATGAGCTTCTTTGAGCTTAAGCTTGAGTTAAAATGTTATGTACAAGCTTAAGGAACTTAACAGATTTGTACATAATATAACCCATTTCCTAAAGTTTATTTCAGTTTCACTGGCTATAACTTCTAAAATAGTATTAAACACAGTGGTGTAAGGCATCCTGTTTTATGCCTATATTTCATCTCAATGAAAAATGTTGGCTACTTATCTGAAATAAGTTTTTTTTAAAAAAAGACTATCTTGTTAATAGTTTTAAGCATTCTTTTTTTCAATTTAATCTACTGATATTATATGTAAACTGAGTCATCCTCCTCTACCTCAGAAAACCCTCTGTGGCTGTGGTGGATTAGTTAATACCCTGATGAATTCTATTAACTAGCATTAAGAATTTCAGGAGTGGGGCAGGAGGTGGGAGCATGTATTTGTAAGTGAAGGAGCGAGATTGGTAGTTTTATTTACTGTGCTATTTGTTAGGTTTTGGTAACCATGTTTCCACCACAGAATGAACTGACAACATTCCTTATTTCCCTATGTTTCTAGAGAACTATCTGAACATTATCTTCTGAACTTCTAAAAGTACTCAGCAATAAATTCAAGTTAGGAACTTTTGTGGGGTGGAGGGTGGGATGGGGTAGTGCTTTGATAACTCAATTTCTTATTCAGCTGTTGAGACATTCACCTCTCCTACTTGTAAATTTTTATCATTTGCTCCTCCAAATACGCTCTAAGCTAGAGAGCTACAATTCTGCCTAGAAAAGAAGAAAGTAAATGGGTTGTGACTGAGTGCCTATGAGGCTTTTCTAAGAGCTTTACTGCCTGAATTCTGTGGTCTCTCTTCTGACTATTCAGATGGCATTTCTGCTTACCTTTTAGTCCTGGGTTGTACTCTAAGTAGGTTAAATTCGTCACAGAAACAACTTCAGGTAATTCTATAATTCAAATTATGTTGTTGAGTTACACAGACTCCCCTGTAATTTGTATCAATAATTCGGAAATATAAAACATACAAACTAGCAACTCACTTTATTGACTTCAGCAATTTCTCGCCTCTCTTCACTAGCAAAACGAGGTGGGCCGGCCCGGTCATCATTCTTTGAGCCATCGTCTTCCACGTATGGAATAAGTTGCTGGGAGTGACAGACAAAAGTTAAAAAAGTCAAACATATGACACACAATTTCCAATTATACTGGTATAGATAATGCATCCAATTAAGATCACTTTTTATACTTTTCTCTTAATAGTACAAAAATATATTTTAATTCAAATGACAGCCTAAAATAAAAGCCTTAGAAGTCTATCATTTCAGTGCACTCTACACATTAGCTTTTCAGATTTCTTTTGCAAAATAGTCCTTTTAGCAAAATTAGTTGTCACATGTAATTAAGTAATATCCTACTGAGTCAATCAGCAAATATTTAACTGGCAGATAGTGGCTGGGGAGACACTGCAAAAATAATGACAAATAAGACAAATGACAAATAAGTCCTACCCTTACAAAATTTATAGTTCGTTGAGATGGAACAGGCTTTCCTTCATCTATACTAAAAAGAAAGGAAGTTCATGGATGCGTATTATATAAATGTCATTTACTTACTATCTAGTATCTGTGCAGATTTCTAGATGTCTTTTAGTTGGGAGAAAGTTTTTTTGTAAGAGAAGAAAATTTATATAGCAATGAAACTTCTAGCAGGATTATAATTAAATACGTATGATTTGTGATGAAGTTTATTTGATGAAGCCTCTTGTAGATGTGACAGAGACTTCAGGAATTATCTAGTCCTTCCATCTTATATTACCAATGCAGGAACAGGACAGAGGTAAATAACTGGTACAATCAGGAGTCAATCTGCCCAAACTTCTATGAATTCTTGGGACAAATATAAACTTGCCCACATTCACAGCCACTTTCTTCCTTTCCTCCTATCGCAAGCAGAGTGGTCCTTCCTCCTGAAGACACTTTGTCTCCATTCCTGTGCCCTGATTCCTCTGCCCTCCTGTCTTCATTATTTATTTTCCCCAACCTCACCCTACCATTTTCTTCCTTTTTATCTAAACATGTTCTCCCATTTGGAGGAAAAAATCCCTAACCCTCAACTCTATCCCTCCTTCCATCTACTGCTTTCTTCTCTTGCTTTTAATCTAACCTTCTTGAAAGATGGATATCCACTTTCTGGCTTCAGTTACTTATTTCCTGTTTAATCTTCAGCTCACTGTGATCTGACTTCTTGTTGCTACCTTTTCACAGAAGCTCTGCTCAAATATACCAACAATTAATCTGGTGGACAGTTTTCATTCATTATTTTCCTTAACTTCTCTGCAGCATCTGTCAATGTCAACCACATTTCCCATCTTCCACATCTCTGACCCCTTCTTTTCAGGCTGTATTGCAGTTTACTCTTTCTCTGTGCACTCTTTACATGCTGATCACTCAAAGAAGAAAGCACTGATCACAGGAAACTGTTCCTTATATGTAATGAGAGAACATCCAAACCTTCCCAGCTACCTTTGGTGGCAGACATATAACTTGTCAACAGGAAAAGGGCACCTATAAAAATATCATATACCTAATTAACTAAAATATATCTATGATGTGAGATTAAATTTAAAAAATATTTAAAAACTAGAGTGATTCCACTAAGATAATTTAAATTAATAATGATAAAAATAGTTATAACCTTTTATCCATAAAGAACTTACATGAAAACCACTTTAAAAGGATTTTACAATACTATTAATATGCCTACTGAAACATCATGCACTGATTTAATTAAAATGAGACACTGGAAGCAATAATAAAAATTGCCACAGACAACCTTCTCCTCCCAACAACAAAAATTTACTATCAGGCTGGATGTTAAAGTCTACTAGAAATTATTAACAAGAAAAGACAGTAATAATTCTATGTGTGTATATATATATATATCACAATTTCATCTTCTGTAGTCAAAAGCAAAACCAGTATGTTTCATAACCTGGAAATATGGTGAAAACAGAAGAGAGAAAGGAAAAAATTACAAATGTCCTGAGACTATCTTAGACTCATCCTCCCTCTACCACTAAAACTTGCCTCTACTGGAATGGGATCCATCCCTCCGCAGTTTTCATTGCATTTATCATAGACCAATCGCAGCTTCCTGAAGAGAATAGAGAGTTGGCGAAGATGATCCTGGAGCTTTGCTAACCGGTCTTGATATGTTCCAGTATGGTAAGTGACACCGTTTGGCAGCTTCTCAATAAAGAAAAAGAAGAAGAAAAGAAAAAAATTAAGATCAGGACTTTTCAGCAGAAGAAAAAGAAGAGTATGCTGCCACTGTTGCAAAAATAATCTCAAAATACCTTAAATATGATAAGATAATTAAGATACTCAAGGTATGCATTAAAACATAAAGCTGTCACCAAAAGTTTTACTTTAAGGGCTTCCCTGGTGGCGCAGTGGTTGAGAGTCCGCCTACCGATGCAGGGGACATGGGTTCGTGCCCCGGTGCGGGAAGATCCCACATGCTGCGGAGCGGCTAGGCCCATAAGCCATGGCCGCTGAGCCTGCGTGTCCAGAGCCTGTGCTCCGCAACGGGAGAGGCCACAACAGTGAGAGGCCCGCGTACCGCAAAAAAAAAAAAAAAAGAAGTTTTACTTTAAAAGGAAATCAATAGCAGGAGATAGGTACAAATCATATCATTAATAAATTATTACAAGTAACTGCTATGATCATAACTCTGTGTTGGATGCTTATATATTTTTAATTCAGGAATTTTATCAAAAGAAGCCAAAAATATATACTGAAATGACAAAAATCACAGATAAATGGAAAAACTACTACCTATTTAGAACTAAATGCACCTTTTGTGCAGTGCTGAAACTCACAAACAAAATCTTCCTTTCTCTGTACATCTTTACAGTATTTTATTCCCACAATTTGATCTGTGAAATCATCGTGAAATTAGAATTAACAAAATTTGTACCATGTTTTCTAGTATACGAGGTAATTTCATTATAAGCACTCATACATACACTTACCTTGGGGAATAAAGTGACTTAAAACCAAGACCCAAACTACTGTCTAATAGCTAGAAGATCAGTCCAGTCTTTCTAAACCTCAGTTCATCCTTTTTTTCTTTTCTGAACAGATGAGGTAGGAATGCAAAAAAAAAAAAAAGAGCCTGGTAGAGTGTTCAGAGAAGAAAGAAAACAAGACACACTATCGTTACAAGTAGGTAACGTTACAAGTAGGTAAACCATAAACACTAAAAAAAAAAAAAAAAGACTGTAAAGGCCTATCTGTAGTTGTTAAAAGGTGTAATAGTTGATAAAAGATGTAATAGGAAGGTGGGCGTAATAATTCATTTTCTTCTTTTCTCTCATTTCCAAATTTCCTGTAATGTTATGTTTATAAGTTAAGGAGATGGATCTTCTGAAATTCTTTGAAATGAGTTTTATTAGGATTTTTGGAAATTCTCAAGAATTAAAACATTCTGAGGATTATATCTCAAAGAAATGTGATAAAAGTACCAAGGACTGAATTAGTCAAAACAGTTTAAAGGAGAAAAGCATTATAAGAGTTCACCCCCCAATACAACATAGGATTTCTCATGACCTTTCAATTTATGAACTTCACAAACATTATCAAATAAGAGAAAAGTTTCAAAGGGTCACTGCTTTCTTGTTTGGGTGATAATAAGTATAATGATTACATCTTGCATACAGAAGCAGGCTCTACCTTTATTATGGTACTGACTACGTTGAGTACTTTGCCCATATTTTGTACTTAATAAAGACTAGAAGCAGCTGACATTTATATCCCTGTATTTAGTATAGTGCACACACACACAGAAAGTCTTGAAGTACAGTCTGGATTATTTTACTTTCATGAATTATTTTTTCCATAAATGGACACTTAAAATTCACTAAGAATTCTGTGTTATGCAAAAGAACTCTTGATAAATCCTTTCATAAAGGAAAACAAAATCCTTTGAAATACAAAGAACCACCCTCCTCAAATTCACCCTCTTAGCAAGTTTGGGTATTAGTTTTCACATAGAGCATCAGCTTCTCAAAGAAGGGAGCAATTAATTCATTCAAAAAATTTACTTTTCATGTTGTCAGGCACTGTTCTAGAAGCTGAGGTAGAGCAGTGAACATGAGAGAGATAAGTTTCCTATACCATAGAGTATATAATAGTGCCTAGGAGCTCTTGGGATAATACTATATAATGTAGATGTTTAGCTAACAAGCTCATCAGTAACCATCTCACTAATGAATACTGAATATCTGTAAATAAATATGTGATCATACCGCTAGACACTAAAAAGGCATTCAACTAAATTCAACATCCATTCTTAAAACAAATATAAAACTCTTAATAAAAATTCCCCAACACAATAAAATACATTTATCTCAGTTAAAAAGTCAGCACCATGATGAATGTGGAAATATTACAAGCATCTGCACTAAAGTCAGGAACAGAACAGGATGTCTACTAAGACCACTAATACTACCAGTGAACACTGTTCTGGAGGTATGGCCAATGCAATCAGAGAAGGAAAAAAACGTTGAAATATTAAAAAGCTGTGGCATAATTGTCACTATTTACAAATGATATAAAGTTCTATCAATAAAGGAAGTCAAGAGAGAGATGGGTACAAAATTAATACACAGAAAACCATAGCTCTGCTTTCATATATAAAAACAAAAGAAAATGAGAAAGGAAAAAAACCCCATTTACAACAGCAACAATAAAGATAAAATATCCAGATAAAATATTTGACTTAAAAAATGTCAAGATAAATATGAAAACTTAAAATACTTCATAGAGACACAAAAAAGGATATTTTGTGTTCTTGGTTAATAAGACTCAACATCATACCAATATAAAGTCTCTCTAGGTTAAATCAACGGAATAAAAGCACTAACAGGATTTTCTCAGAACTATTAAGGTGATTCTAAAGTACATGTGGAAAGATAAGCAAGAATGGCCAAGGCGATTTTGAAAAATAAGTGTAAATACTTTACAGAGCCTCAATAAATGTAAGAAAGTTTGCCATTACTACATAAAAGAAGGCAGCTAAGTGGAATAAGCATCCATAAATTGATTCATTTATATGAAGTAGCATCTGAAATCAGTGGAGGAGGAAAACGAATTATTTAATCAACTTTTTGGAAAAAGTAAAGCTGGGGCCATGCCTTACACTCCATACTAGGATAAATTCCATACAGATCAAAGTTTTAAGTATAAAAATTGAAACAAAACTGAATTTTTCCTGATTTTGGAGTGGGGAAGGACTTCCTGACTTAGACATTGAACCTAAAATGACTGATAAATTCAGCTACCTTAAAAAAATATATGTATGGCAAACGGTAAACAACAGACTGGGGGGAAAATACTTGCAAGTTATATCATACAGAGCAAGTTTTTCTAATATGTAAATAGCCAAATCTTATAAGTTGGGGGAGAGGGTAAAAAAGACCAAAAAAAAAAAAAAGATAGAAAAATGGGCAAATAATATGAACAAGCAGTTAACGGAAAAGGAAACAGAAATGATTCATAAAAATATGAAGAGATGCTGGAACTCATTAAGACTAAGAGAAATGTAAAGTAGATTTTCACCTATCAAATGATCAAAGATCCAGAAATATAATTTGCTGTGTTAGTCTCAGCTTGATTGTTGGTCAGGAAATGGTAGCATAAGCTGGTACAACTCCCATGGAGTGCAATTCATCATAATTTATCTAATTACAGAAGCAGAAAGCCACTTCTAAGAATTATGCTGCAGGTATACTTGAGCATTTATGTAGGCAGGTATTCACTACAGTATAACAGTGAGAGATTAAAAGCCATCTAAATGCCCTTCGCTAGAGGACTGGCTAAATAAAGCACAGTATGTCCATGCAGTGGATTACTATACTATACACCTTAAAAGGAAAAGGAAGTATTTTCTGTATAGATATGAATAAACTCCAAAATGTACCAAATGAAAAAAGCAAGGTGCAAAATGTGTATAATATACCAGTATTATCTGTGCAAAAAGGGAGGAAATGAAAGAATATACATTTGCTTAAATATGCACAGACTATGTGGAAGAGGATATATTAGGATAGTAATAAAAATCCATAATAATCATCACCTGTGGAGAAAAGTTAGCTAGCAGATAGTGATGGGAGGGGGAATGTTCACTGTAATGTCCTTTTTTATTTCTGAATTCTGAATATGTTCTATTATATATTCAAAACAATTTTTTTTAAAGATTTAAAGCATAACAAATAGAACCAAAGCAATACTTTCTTATGCAGGGAATCTTAATCTGGGATCTAGCGATCTTTAGGGAGACATCTGTTAACCCCCTGAAATTTTATTCAAAATGTTTACATGTGCATTTTTCTCAGAAGAGAGTCCATAGTTTTCATTAGATTTTCAAGAGGCTAAAGGACAACTAATAAAGAACCATTTCTCTAAAACAAATGCTCAGAAATAACCTCAGCAGTTGATATTTATGGCACTTCATCCTTCTAGATTAATAATATAGAAGATAATTTTTAAAATTTGAATATTTAAAAGAATGCATTAATAAATAGCTTATATGTAGTCTTGTTTGTACCACTTCTCTCAGCTTTTTATAAATGAAGGAGCACACTGTTGCTTCATTTCCAGCCAATTATGATATGGCCCACAGGGTCTTAGAGGAGTTAAATCACAGGATTCACAATATAAGAAGCACAAAGAAATAACTATTGTAGTCCCTTACAAACTGGTTTAGAACATATGTCCACATGTAATCTAGTTATTAATAATACTTTTTTGAAAGAGTTCAGTTCTTTCAGTGTCAGTTATGGATGTGTATTATATTTCTGTTAATAGTACAAATTGTTTGACAGCAAGTTAGTATTATAAAGAGGTTCGTAGGACGAGCTACCAGTCATGTGTGATGTTGGGTAAAGTCTTCTCTCTTTAAGCCTCAATTTCCTTAACTGTAAAATAGAGATAAAAATACTTCTTAGAACTGTACTTATAACAGTATACCTGACCAAGGAAAGTACTTGATAGATGTTAGCTATTAGCTCTACTAGTCCAATACAGCAGGTTGAAAATAAAGAAATATTTGCTAAATTCTGAGATCATTTAACCCATACTTTAATCATCTTATATATTAATCCATTAATTTTTAAAACTATTGCCAAAGATTTCATATCTTCTCTTGGATTCCCTTTGTATTTTATTTCACGCTGGCTTTATTGACATGGTCTTAAAATATTTCCATACAACTGTATTACTTCTACAATCAATAGGAAAAAAAAACCTCAACCATTAAAAAAAAAAAGGCAATAAAACATTTAGTGCACCAATTGAAATAAGAGTTCTAAAGTTCTAAGAGTCTGAGAGCCTGGATTCAAATTTACCCTATATTGACTAGATTTGGACAAGTCACTTCACCTCTCAGAATCATAGAATCCTCATCCATAAAACAAGAATGATATCCACATCACATAGTAGTAAAGATAAGCATTAAAAATGGGTTAGCAAGGGCTTCCCTGGTGGCGCAGTGGTTGAGAGTCCGCCTGCCGATGCAGGGGACACGGGTTCGTGCCCCGGTTCGGGAAGATCCCACATGCCGCGGAGCGGCTGGGCCCGTGAGCCATGGCCGCTGAGCCTGCGCGTCCGGAGCCTGTGCTCCGCGGCGGGAGAGGCCACAGCAGTGAGAGGCCCGCGTACCGCAAAAAAAAAAAAAAAAAAAAAGGATAAGCAAAATGGTGCTGAAATAATTGGATATCCAAATGCAAAAAAAAAAAAAATCCATATCTATCATTATATAAAAAAATTAACTCCATGCGGATCATAGACCTCAATGTAAAACCTAGAACTATAAAACTTCCAGAAGAAAACATAGGAAATCTTTGCCACCTTGGGTTAGACAAAGATTTCTTAGATATGGAACCAAAAGCAAAATCTGTAAAAGAACAAATCAATAAATTGGATTCCATCAAAATTTAACATATCTGTTCTTCAAAAGGCAATATGAAGAGAATGAAAAGCCACAGACTGGGAGACAAAACAAAGACATACAATACAGAAAAAAAAAAGAAAAGACGTACAATAACAAGTGCTGGCAAGAATGAGGAGTAACTAGAAGGCTCAAGCACTGCTGATGAAAATGTGAAATGGTGCGGCCACTTTGGAAAAGTCTCTTAAAATGTTAAACAGACATTTCCCTTTTAACCCAGCAATTCCACTCCCAGGCATCTATCTTCTTAAGAGAAATGAAACACATGTTCACACAAACATTTGTAGCTGAACACTCATAGCAGTATTATTTATAAGAGCTCCAAAGTGGATACAACCCAAATGTCCATCAACAGATGAACGGATACGCTAATTGTGTTATATTCATACGGTAGAACACTGTTCAGCAATGAAGAGGAAGGAACTACTGATATATGCTGAGTGAAAGGAGCCACACCGCCCGCCTGTACCAAAAATCATAGTGTATGTTATATGAAATTCTATAAAATGCAAACTAATTTACGGTGCCAGAAAGCAAAGCAGAGATTGGCTGTGGATGGAAGGCCAGAAGTAAAGATTTAAAAGGGGCACGAGGAAACTTTGTGGGGTGATGGATGGTTTCACACGTCCACATGTGTCAAAACTTTAAATGCATTGTACTGTACGTCAGTTATACCAAAATAAAGCTGTTTAACAAAATGCTTAGCAGAATCTGAATTCAACACCTTGGACCCTCAAAAAGTATTCTGTGAAAAAATATGAGATTAAAATAATCCCAAGAGCATGGCGCAATGAGACTCACCTCTACCTTGAAAGATAACAAGAGTTCGCCTAGAAACCTGAGAACCCGGTCGAATCTAGAAAATGTGGCTTCAATCTTCCAGAAATCCGGCCTAGAAAACATCACCTCCACATCTTGGGGACAGACACATTATTGGGGAACGCTTCTGAATGTAAATGGGGGCGACCAACATGCTCGAGGTTTGGCCAGGGCAGCCGCGTCGACGCCCAGGGGCCCCACGTAACAATTAAACCAGCAGCCCCCTCCCTCGCAGAAACATCCCGCTTTCTCCACGCACGGCCGTGACCGGAGCCCTCCTTCCTTCCCACCTGCATGTTCCTCAGGAGCTGGAAGATCTCCATGGTGCGGTACACGATGTCCTGAACCGTCTCCTGCCCGATCCGGCAGAGCGATGCGGTGTTAACCTCCCGGGCCGCCTGCTGGGCTTGGGGCCCGGCGAAGGGCCCGGGCGCCATCCCTGACGCAGCCAACGGAGGGGTGGACATGGCGTGGCAGCGGCGTCAGGTCAGCAGGGCTGCAGAGTAGGCGTCAGGGGGTCCGCCCGACCGTCGCTGGCCTCGGCGTGAGCAGAAGCTTCTAAGACCGGGCGATACGATTTCAACACAGCTGCCGTGACTTCCGCCACGGTGACGTAACACGTCATCAAACGTCACGGGGACCGCGCCCTCGGCGGGGTCCCTGGGAACCTGTGTCAGCGCAAGGTCGGCCGGGATTGGGCTGGACGGCCGGGAGGGGCGGGACGGGCGGGTTGAATAGCCAATCACCAGCTGTACTCTAGCCAGAGGGGGCGGTGCGCGTGGTGGAAGGCCGGTGGGCTTTCCACCGCTTGGTTTCTCAGTCTCAGCCAATGGTTAGAATTCTTGATAGAACGCTTACTTCGTCTTAATTTCCTTGCTGATCATTTTTTTTTTATAACAAGCGTACGAAGTGTGTAGTAGTATTGTTCTTTCACAACTAGAAGGCAGGCCCAGAGGGACTACTTTGACATGTTTAGTCGCATACACCTTGCAACTGATAACCTGCGATTTGAGTTTTTGATCTTCATGCTTCACTGTGACCTGACACCAACTCCCCATTTGTTGTTGGTCCCTGCTGAAAAGTCGGTTTATTCGGGAAGCTTTCCCGATCATCGGAAGTATAAAATTAACACTTCTCTCTCACATACACTATCCCCCCACCCCCATCCCCTTTCTGACTTTGGCACTGTGTTGTATATAATTTTCAGTTTGTTTACATTCAGACTTCTCCTCGCCTTATTCGCACACACTAGAATGCAAACTTTGTAAAAACAGAGACTATGTTTTATTCGCTTACTGTATTCTCAATGCTTAGTGATTGGCACATAGAAGGTGCTCGATAAATACATGGTATGACATTATAAATGTAAAAAAAATTAGAATAAAGCCATTCTCTCTCCTACCACTTCCTGTCTATTTCCAAAGGAGGAGGAAAGTCCAGAATGTAAAAACTGGGGATAGGCACTAAATTACTGTGTTTTAAATAGTATGTGGACACTCCATTGGTAAGGACTTCACAGGAAAATGTTATTAAAAATGTCATAGGAACCATAGTGGAGATTTTAAGCATAGTAATTTACAGCTGTTTAGTGAGCAATTGCCATCTGACAAATATTTACTGAGCACCTACTATGTGATGGGTGCTAGAAGTGGCGATAGAGTAGTGGACAAGTCAGACAAAAACTCTGCACTCCTGGGACAGACTACTAAATATTGTGATGAGTGTCTAGAAGCAAAAGTTCAAGGTCCTAATATCTAGGTGCTAACAATTTAGGGGATCAGGGACAATCTGAAGGGAATAAGTTGGGCCCTGATGGTGAATGGCAGAGGGTGCAGAACACTGGAGCCTCTTCTGTGAGGGGATAATGGGGCAAGGGGACCTCCAGATGCTTCCAGGGTCAGAAGTTTAGCATCAGGGTGGGTCAGGAAATAAGGCTGAAGAGAGGCAAACCTCGGAGGACCTTGTAAGGCATGTCAAGCAGTTTGGGCTTTATTCTGAGTGAAAGAGCAAGCCATGGAAGAGTTTCAGGAGACAGGAATAATTGCCAGAAATAGTCAACTTAGAAGGTTTATTGTGGTGGCTAAATGGAGAATGCTGAGTATGTACTGTCTCCTTGTTCCCTGCCAAAGGAAGGTGATAATGATGGTGATGCTCTGTATTAGAGAAGTAGTACAGTGGGTAACTTTGAAAAAGTATTTGGTAAGTAGAATCTGGAGAACTTGATGTTGGCTGGATTGGGAGTGTGAGGAGAAGAAGAAGATGGCACATGTTTCTGTCTTGAACAAACAGCTAATGTTTATGCCATTTACCAAGATACGGTACACTGAAGGAAAACATGTTTCAGTGAAATTATGACTTGTATCAGTTTCCTATTGCCGCTCTAACAAATCACCACAAACATAGTGACTTAAAACAACACGAGTCAATGCAATCCCTATCAAATTACCAATGACGGGCTTCCCTGGTGGTGCAGTGGTTGAGAGTCCGCCTGCCGATGCAGGGGACACGGATTCGTGCCCTGGTCCCGGAAGGTCCCACATGCCGCGGAGCGGCTGGGCCCGTGAGCCATGGCCGCTGAGCCTGCGCGTCCGGAGCCTGTGCTCCGCAACGGGAGAGGCCACAACCGTAAGAGGCCCGCGTACCAAAAAAAAAAAAAAAAATTACCAATGACATTTTTTTTACAGAACTAGAACAAAAAATCTTAAAATTTGTATGGAGTCACAAAAGACTCCGAATAGCCAAAGCAATCTTGAGAAAGAAAAATGGAGCTGGAGGAATCAGGCTCCCTGACTTCAGACTCTACTACAAAGCTACAGTAATCCAGATAATATGGTACTGGCACAAAAAAAGAAACATAGATCAATGGCACAGCATAGAAAGCCCAGAGACAAACCCATGTACCTATGATCAACTAATCTATGACAAAGGAGGCAAGGATATACAATGGAGAAAAGACAGTCTCTTCAATAAGTGGTGCTGGGAAAACTGGACAGCAACATTAAAAGAAAGAAATTAGAACACTCCCTAACACCATACACAAAAATAAACTCAAAATGGATGAAAGACCTAAATTAAGACTGGACACTGTAAAATTCTTAAAGGAAAACATAGCAAGAACACTCTTTGACATAAATCACAAGATCTTTTTTTGACCCACCTGCTAGAGTAATGGAAAAAAAAAAGAACAAACAAATGGGACCTAATGAAATTTAAAGCTTTTGCACAGCAAAGGAAACTATAAACAGGATGAAAAGAAACCCTCAGAATGGGAGAAAATATTTGCAAATGAATCAGCAGACAAAGGATGAAGCTCCAAAATATATAAACAGCTCAATATTAAAAAAAGAACCCAATCCAAAAATGGGCAGAAGACCTAAATAGACATTTCTCCAAAGAAGACATAGAGATGGCCAAGAGGCACGTGAAAAACTGCTCAACATCACTAATAATTAGAGAAATGCAAATCAAAACTACAATGAGGTATCACCTGACACCAGTTAGAATGGGCATCATCAGAAAATCTACAAACAACAAATGCTGGAGAGGGTGTGGAGAAAAGGGAACCCTCCTGCAGTGTTGGTGGGAATGTAAATTGATACAGCCACTATGAAGAACAGTATGGAGGTTCCTTAAAAAACTAAAAATAGACTTACCATATGACCCAGCAATCCCACTACTGGGCATGTACCCAGAGAAAACCATAATTCAAAAAGACACATGCTACAGTTGTTCATTGTAGCACTATGTACAATAGCCAGGTCATGGAAGCAACCTAAATGCCCATCGACAGACAAATGGATAAAGAAGATGTGGTACATATATACAATGGAATATTAGCCATAAAAAAAATGGAATTGAGTTATTTGTAGTGAGGTGGATGGACCTAGAGTCTGTCATACAGAGTAAGTCAGAGAGAGAAAAACAAATACTGTATGCTAACGCATATATATGGAATCTAAAAATAAAAAAAAAATGGTACTGATGAACCTAGTGGCAGGACAGGAATAAAGATGCAAACATAGAGAATGGACCTAAGGACACGGGTGTGGAGGGAAGCTGGGACAAAGTGAGAGAGTAGCATTGACAAATATACACTACCAAATGTAAAATAGACAGCTAGTGGGAAGCAGCTGCATAGCACAGGGAGATCAGCTCAGTGCTTTGTGACCACCTAGAGGGGTGGGATAGGGAGGGTGGGAGGGAGGCTCAAGAAGGAGGGGGTATGGGGGGAAAAATAAAGAAATGCATGAATTAAATCACTACTTCACACCAAAGAATGGTTCCTCCCCCAGGTTTAGAGAATTTGTATGCCCTGGTCAACTGTTTTGGGTATTTAAGTGCCTAATGCCTTTTTTCCTTAAGCGTCACAGTTGTTGCCAACCGAAGTCTGCTATTCAGACACACTTAGCCAGGATCAGGAGATATTTGTAAACACCGTCAATGAGAGCATGAGGCTTTAAAGAGACAAACATGTTTTGGGATGAAAAGGCTCAAACTGTGTATGAATTTGCCTATTGTTTGTGGTTGATTGTCTCACAACCACATGTCCTGATGATGGTTGTTCCTTTTTTGGGCTAGAAGCAAATATTCTACTCCTCCTTTTCAAGTTTTATGGTCATCAAACGAACTAGTAAAAACTAACTATAAGGGCTTTGTGATCATTGATACTTCATGGTGAGTAGTAAATGAGGCAGAATAAAGTGAATAATTCACCTGCCAGAATTTCTTGTACCCTTGTCTGCTATGACTTCTCTTGAAGTTTTTGTGTTTCAAACTTTTTCATAGAGTACTGGATGGAAAGCCTTCTGCATTGCTGTTCATGGTCTAAAGCATGGTCTTCAGATTTCTTAATATATTAGAAGATTGGATACTTGTTTAAAAATACCAGTGTTGACTACATTCACCCTGCCCCAAACTGCATAACATCTACTGCTTCAGTATCTAATGGAATGCCTGGAAAACTATTTAAAATTACACCTTTTTTTCCCCTCTCTCTCTTACTCTTTCTTCCCTTAGCCTCTCACTTCCATTTGTATTTTGATATAATTTCTTTCCCCCACCTCCCACCTTACCCTATTGAGAACTTCTGATCTAAAAAAGAGAGCCCTTTGTCAATTGCTTTAGCGAGAATCATCTTACAACCAATTTAGTTAGGATGATGATGTAAAGTGAAAAATACCTACATTTAAAAATATTTACACACATTCTGAGGGGCAAAAAAATAAAGGTATGGTAAGTCAGGGCATTTCTCTTAGGGGGACATCATGTAGAGCCTGAATTTTGAGCAGATTTTTGAGAGAGGAGTAACAGGTAATGGTGCAGCAGCAGAGGAGGGAGGCATCTCGTGTATTGGCAGAGGATGAAACAGACAAATCAGGGGTGAGAAATCACAAATCTTCAGGATAGAAATAATGTTGGAAGAAAGTACTTTCTTGTCACTGGCCAAATTTTCGGAAAGGACCAATTACGAGAAACAGCTCCTACTTTGATTCACTGTTTCACAAGGTCAGAGAGGTGATTGTGTGATGAGACCAGGTCTGGGATCAATCAATCAGTCTCCCCCGCCCCCCCCCCCCCCCCCCCCATCTTCTTTCTCTCCCTTAGGCTAACCCTCCCACAGTGCAGTGTCCTCACCTCCTCTCCCTCAGGCGCTGCCCCTACCCTGCCTGGGACTGGCAGATGTTACAAGAGAAGGGCAAAGCTAAAGCATATTCTATTATCTAGCTTTACCAAGAATAAGGCTGATATCTCACCTTCGTCCCTTTGATTGTTCTGTATGTATTTCTCATCACATCTGATCTGTATGGTTAAAAGAAAGGCAAATTATAGTTAAAATAAAGGCAATAGAAAGGCAATATTATGGCCTTTAAATCTCAACGTATGGTCTAATTGCAAAAGAAGTAGAGAATTAAGATAAACTCCCTGTCTTCCTGAAACTACTCTTCCATCGTGTTAGTCTCTGTCTATGTCCTTCATATGATTCCAGTCATCTCCATAAAAAGTCTCAGTTTCCCTGACTTCTGAAGGCCTCCCATTTTTCACTTCTATTCTGCTTGAGCAACCTTATTTCTCACTGTCTTGAGCAGATCAGTCATGGACCTTGCCATCCTCAGGGTCCTTTCTGAAGGAAACTGCTCTTCCTACTTAGGTGGCCATTTCTGTACCATATGACTCCTCGTCCATCCTGCTACCAGGGATGTGACCCAAGGGCAACCAGTTTATAAACTGACCAACAGTGTATCGCTGGCTTGGTACAAAAAGCTCTGCCCAAACAAGGATGAAGGTAATAAAGTGGGATGATCAGAAAGTGTTTCTCAGGACTTTGAAGGGGAAAGAAAGAGTGAATCAGGCAATAGTCAAAGGGAACAGGATGGTTGGGGGCTTTAGAAGTGAACCCAAAGATAAGTAGAGACTGAGAGAGGCTGGTGGTGTTGGGAGGGGTGATTGGAGGAAGCTTATGCTTCAGGACCATATAACCTCATGTACCATCTTTCTACTGTAATTTATTTGACCTCAGAGGGCACGCTTGTTTTACGCAACTTGCTCACAAATTTGCGCATGAAATCTGGACTCCTGGACATGCCTGGTGGGGTCCTGCGTATCCTGTCCATGTTCTACCTTTTCTCAGCTCTTGCCTCTCTTGCACCCATGCACCGTGCATTGTCACATTGTCCTTGAAGCTTTTCAAAGGTACCAAGTACTTTCTGTCCTCTGAGTTTTCATACAAGTTCTTCTCTCTCTGTGGATCGCTTTACCCCATCCCACTCACTCCCAACCCTTTTATTTCCCTGCTGGCTTCCCTTCATTTAAATCCCAGGTGAAATGTCACTTTCTTGGACCCTCCCAACTGAAATATGATCCCTCTTTTATTCATAGTACTTCCCATTCCATCCTTTCATAGCACTAACCATATTTTGCAATTATATATATATATATTTTTAACATCTTTATTGGAGTATAATTGCTTTACAATGGTGTGTTAGTTTCTGCTGTATAACAAAGTGAATCAGTTATACATATACATATATCCCCATATCCCCTCCCTCTTGTGTCTCCCTCCCTCCCACCCTCCCTATCCCATCCCTCTAGGTGGTCACAAAGCACCGAGCTGATCTCCCTGTGCATGGGGCTGCTTCCACTAGCTATCTGTTCCTACATTTGGTAGTGTATATATGTCCATGCCACTCTTGCACTTCGTCCCAGCTTACCCTTCCCCCTCCCCATGTCTTCAAGTCCATTGTCTACGTCTTTATGCAATTATTTTTTTTATTTGCACGTTTATTTATTTGATGACTGCTCCCTCCAGTAGTCTGTAAGCAGCATATGGGGTAAGGAGTATATGCATAGCATTTAGCTCAGTGCCTAGGACATTGTAGATTTTTAATAGCCAATGCATGAAGTAAGGAAGGAAGGAAGGAATTACATTAAATGGTTCCCTTACTTCTCATTCCCATCTATCTTTCTCAAGTCCAGACATAAGATCCTTCACTCCTTTCTCTATCTCAGTGCTGCTTTTTTCTCCTATCTTTTAATTACATTTATAGTTTAACCACTACAAGCACATTTGTCATTTATTATTATATCATCGTTATTCCTTAATTGTTTTATGCATGCTTGGTTAATTTAGCCACTGATGAAAGCAGGGACAGTGTCTCGTGCCATGTATCCCCTCCTTCCACAAAGTGCCTAGCACAGTACCAGACACGTTATGAAATTTAATAAATAGTTGGCAACCTAAAACAAGTCCCTTTCAGTGAATGCACCATAAGATGGAGATGTGGGGTGCTCTGAAGTTCCAGAGACTTTCTTTTAAGTCTCACACATTAGGAAAAGCTCGTCAGGAGAAGGAACTGTACTTTCCATCGTCATTGTCCTCATGACTGAGAATTAAAGGCCCACAGATGCAGAGGTCTAGAGTAAGCACAGGGGAAGTTTTAAAGTCCATTTACAAACATAGTCCTAATATGTTTTTTAATTAAAACTTAAACAGACAACTGAGACCTGCTTTATGCTTGCGGTACACGGGCCTCTCACTGTTGTGGCCTCTCCTGTTGCGGAGCACAGGCTCCGGATGCGCAGGCTCAGCGGCCATGGCTCACGGGCCCAGCCACTCCACAGCATGTGGGATCTTCCCGGACCGGGGCACGAACCCGTGTCCCCTGCATCGGCAGGCGGACTCTCAATCACTGCGCCACCAGGGAAGCCCATATGCTTTGAATATTAATAATCAGATTCATTGGTTACCTTTGCGTGAACAAAGTCATAAATGGTGAGAAAGCCCCACTGATTCATCTAAAAATTAGAGTTTAACATTTACTAGCACAAAATTATTTTTTTTATGTATACTGAAATTTTATTTCAGTTGCACAAAGCATGTAGGAAATTTAAATGAAACAGTATGGTAAAAATAGCAGAGAACCAAAAAAATCTAAAAAAGGAAGTACACCTAACGCATGAGAATTCAACATTCATTAAGTATTGCTTTTCATTCTACTTTTTGGACCTAGCTACCTTAATTAGTAAAAATTTTACTGTTTCATCTTTATCTCATCTCCATATCTAGCTTACAAAAGTCTTCGAGAGCAGGCACCATATCCTCTTTTTTTCAAGCAAGTAGCGTTTATTAATTTAGTTTCACTTATTATTAAAATAAAACTTATATACAATAAACTGCACATATTTCAAGTGTACAATTTGATGACTTTCGACATATGTTTACACCCCAAAACTACCCCAATCAAGGTACTGAACATTTCTAACACCTCCGAAATTTCTATGTGCCCTTGTACCTCATGTCTCACTTTATTCCTTATGTTATGCAATCAACTGATCTGTCTCTATCGTTATAGGTAACATTTCATTTTATAGGCTTTTATAAAAATGTAAACATACAGTACATGCACTTTTTGTTGCCTGGATTCTTTTATTCAATATAATAATTTTGAAAGTCATTCCATGTGGATGCAAATTTTAGTAGGTGGTGCCTTTTGGCTGTTGAATACTATTCCATTGTATGGTCATACCATATTTTGTCTATCTGTTCACGGCTGATGGCTATTTGCATTATTTCCACTTTTAGAATATTACAAATGAAGCTGCTACGATCATTTGTAAACATGTTTTCATATGGAATTGGGTAATAGTGTAATCACTGGGTTATACATGGTGTATGTTTAAGTTTTTAAAAATCTGCTGAAATGTTTTCCAAAGCATTTGTACAATTTTACATTCCTACCAGCAGTTTATGAGGACGTATCACCCCCGACAGTTGGCATTACCTGTGTCTTTAATCCTAGCTCTTTTGAAAAGTGCTTAATTTAGGTATATCATTGTTTAATTTTTTTCTCTTGATGACAAATGATGAACATTTTTTTCCACGTGCTGTTATGCATCTGTGTATCTTCTTTTGTGAAATGTCTGTCAAATCTTTTGCCCATTTGTAAACTGGCAAGTTGGTAGAGTTCTTTATATATTCCGGACTGAAGTCCTTTGCTTGATGTAATTTTCAGATTTTAGCTTCTTGTGGTGGAATTTTAGGTCATTGAGAATGTGTTGTATTTTTCTGGTTCTTTGTATTTTGAGACATTTTGGATTCTATCATGGGCATTCTGAAAGTTTTGTTGTATAGACTCTGGGTTCTATTATATTCCTCTGAGAAATTTTGTTGATGTTTCCTTTTTCACCATCAATTAACCTGGTAAGACATAAGCTATAACTCTTTTATTACTTTCTGTGGACAGTCATCTAAATTTTAGTTCAATTCTTTAAGCCATTGCTGTAGTGCTTTAAATCTGTCCCACATATGCATGGTAAGAGGGTCATCCTTAACCTTTTTAAAAAGTTCTCATGCATAGAATTAGGGGATTTACTCCTCTGGCTTTCTCCCTCTGGGATTCTCTTCCCACTCTCCAGTGGTGGCTGTTGTCCAGGCTCTTTCCTTGGTTCTTCCAGCAAGAAAGATGGTGGGGCTTCTCTTACAGTTTTAGCTTCCTGAGTTGCAATAAACTCTGTTACTGCAGCCCAACTTTGAGGCAAAGCCATAGGAAAACACAAAACTCACCCCCATGCTTGTTGCTGCTCCAGATTTCTAGTTCTCTCCATAATCTGACTGCTTTTGTTTACTCTTCAAAATCTTTAAGTGTTTTTTTCCAGAGTCTATAATTGTTGTAAGTGGGAGGACTGGTCTGTAAGGGAGATACACCACCATATCGGAAGGGGAACTCCACCATATCTTCTGTTATCTCTTTTATTCCTTGCTGCAGTCTCTTTAGGGCCAGAGCAGGAGCTTAGAGATCAGGTCACCATTTTTCTTTCTGCTTCTCCGTGAATGTGCATAGCCGAGACAACTGAAAGGTCACACAGGAGACGAACAGAAGTTGGGAGGTTGGGGACGTGGCTGAGGGAGAGATCAGAAGGGTCACAGTTTTCCTAAGCATCGCAAAATAGATATTTTGGATCATAGTTTAGAAGTAGTGGAGCACAAATCCTTTTCTTTCTGTTACCAAAGCCCTGTCGCTTTCTCTTCATCACCCTACTTCTCAAGCTTGAATTCTGTGCTAGTGTCTCTACCTCTCCCTGTTATTTTGACATGGCATCATTTTCTTTTGTTGACTTAGGGAGCTGTTGATCCCTCCCAGAGGGGTTACCATCTATGCAAGGTATGTCCAGATCTAAACAAAAATTGGGAACCGAAAGAAAATTCTGTATTTGCATTACAAAGGGAAGGCCAGTCTCATTTCCCTTTTTTTTTTTTTTTTTATCAAAAAGTACACTCCAGGTATTTTCTCACACAAGCCTTCCATAAATGCTTGTTGAAATGAATTGAGTCCTTGGAAAAGCGTTTAGGGAGATGAAGTGAAGAATCATGGAAATAACCATGCCAGTACAAAATCATATACAACTTAAGATCTATTAGCACCTTCAGCTGTGCCTTAACACATACATTGTAACAACTTGAAACTCATTAACAGCTTGTTCTCTGTCTTGTATGATCAATGGTTTGCTTTTCACTTACAAGATTTTTTTTCTTGCTCTGCTTCACAAAAGAAGAGATGAGGACTAATGGATAAACATACCACAATCAGGGAAGTTTTATGCATTCATAAGAAGTTTCTTAACATTTCTTAACATCTTTCAGAGTTAAAAACATAGGGGTTTATGTCCAGGAGTTCTTTTCTTTCCCTAACATTATCGTTCTGTTTGTGTCTGTGAACCTGGTTATTTCTGAAAAGGCTAGGGATTTTTCTTTCTATGACTCATTCATTGTTCATTTAACAACATTTATTGAGCGCCCAATATGTGCCAGACGCTGTTCCAAGCCCTGGAGCTAAAGCAGTGAAGAAAATAGAGAAACATCCTTGCCCACACGAGCTTACCTTCTAGTGGGGGAGACAGAAAATAAACTAATAAATGAATCAAATAACAAACAACAGAGGGAAATATATACTATGTCAATGGTGTTAAGGGCTATGGAGAAAAACAAATCAGAGAAAGGAGATAGACAATGCTGTTTAATTAAACTCGTCAGAGAAGACATCCCGTAGTAGATAATCTTTGAGTCAAGACCTGAAAGAGATGAGGAATCAGGCTCTGATGTACTGAGTAAAAACATTCCAGATGGCTTGAGAGTGACAGCTTGTCATCTCTCTTACGTGACCAATGGTTTGAGGACCCTGAGCAGGGAGGCACTGGGAAAGGAGCTGCCTGGTACATTCAAGACCCAGCAAGTAGGCCTATGGGGCCCGCACATTGCAACCGCAGGTGCGGAGCTGGTGGACAGAGGTTGCTGTATCATGTAAGGCACTTATTCTAGAAACACACGGGGGTGGAGGGCTGGTTTGAACAGAGGAGGGAGATGGTATGACTTTGATTTTAGCAGGATTTCTCTGAATAGAATAGACTGTAGAAGACCCAGATCAGAAGGGGAAAAACAAACAAACAGTGGAGGTGATTAAAATAATTCAGAGGCAGGATCCTGAAAGGTTGGACCAGGGTAGCAACAGAGGAAGAGGTGACGAGCCGTCATACACTGGACTTGTTTTGAAGGGAGAGCTGGAAGGAACTGCTGAGTGGCATGAGAGCAAAAGAGAAGTCAGGGATGCATCCAAAATTCTGGCCAGAGCACCAGGACCAATGTAATCATCAGTAACTGAGAGAGAGGGGGCCTTGAGAAGAGTATATTATGAAAAAATAATAATATAGTTATTATATGTAAGGTGTGAATGAAATGTCCATTAGACACCCAAATACTGGGCAGTTGAACACAAGAATGCAGAATTTAGGGGAGAAGTTGGACTAGAGATATAATGGTGAGAGTTTTCAGAATATAGGTGATGTTTAATACCATGAGGATGGTTAAGATTGCTGCTGATTTCTGGAGTGCTGTAAAATTAAGAGATCCAGGAGATGAGGATCGATAAGGACGATAGGCTGAGAAGGTAAGGCTAGTGAGGTGGGAGGCCAACGAGGAGAGGAGAGTGTCCTAAAACCCAAATTAAGAGGGTATTTCAAGGAAGTGAGCAATCAGCATGTCAGATGCTACTCACGGGTCAAATAAGGTGAGGAACAGCAACGTGGAGGTCATCTGAGATCATGATCATATTAAAACAGTTCAATTAGAGTGAAGACTGGTCGCAAAATATTTTAGAGATGGTTGGAAGAGAGGAACTGTCGCTGGTGAGTATAGAGAATGCTTTCCAGGAATTTTCCTCTAAAAGAGGGGCAGAGAAATAGTGGGTAGCTGGAGGCAACTGTAAGGTCAAGAGATTTTTTTTTTAATTTAATAAGATGAGAGAAATTACAACATGGTTGTATGCTTCTAGAAATGATCCAAGAAAGAGAGAGAAATGGTGGTGCAGGAGCGAGTGGGGAAAATTACTGCCAAAAGGAGCGAGAAGGGCTGGAGTCTAGTGCACAAGTGGAGGAGTTGGCCTTGGATAAGAGGATGGGTAGTTCATCCAGGGTAAAGAGGAGGGAAGACTGAGTGCCTTGGCAGAGATCCAGGTGCATTTGGATTTTTCCTTCTAATTGCCAAAATTTTAGTTGGTTAAGAGGAAGATTAAAAAATTTAAAACCATGTTGGCACATAACATAAAGGCATAGTAAATATTATTGTTTTTACTGGGAAAAATCAAAACTGGAAGGGGTCAGCTTCTCAGGTCTTTAATTTTTCAAGATGAAGAGACCAAGGCCAACACGTTAACAAGCTAGTTGTTGCTAGAAATGATTTCATCTCATAATCCTGTGCTTAGCTCATTACATTGGTTACTTAAAAAGGTACCATCCTGGGGCTTCCCTGGTGGTGCAGTGGTTGAGAGTCCGCCTGCCGATGCAGGGGACACGGGTTCGTGCCCCGGTCCTGGAAGATCCCACATGCCGTGGAGCAGCTGGGCTCGTGAGCCATGGCCGCTGAGCCTGCACATCCGGAGCCTGTGCTCCTCAACAGGAGAGGCCACAGCAGTGAGAGGCCCGCATACCGCAAAAGGTACCATCCCCATTGTTAAACATAGTATATTAAATGGAGTATCTGTCTGTGAAAAAAATTTACATCAATAAGCAGTATATACACCAAGTAAGCATATAGTAATAGGAAATCATGAACTACAGTCTTTTATATTCTTTCACCCAAGCATCACAACAACCATGAGTTATGAATTATTGTTACCAATTTTGCAGATAAGAAAATTGGGGTCTCAAAGTATTCAATAGTTAAGTAACTTGGCTAAGGTTATACAGTCATAGGTGGCAGAACCAGATCTGAAATCCAGGTTTTCTGACTCAAATCCAATATATTCTATAATATATTTTGTTATTTCTAATAATGAAATCTCAAATCATATTCCTGAGTTATCCAAAAGTTTCTATTATTTTCAATGTCTTCTATTAAGGTAGGAAAATAAATAAGTCAAATGCAATTACAATAAATGTTTTAACACTTTAGGGAGTAGTTTCAGTTGACTGAAGATATCACTCATCCAAAACTCCCTTTTTCCCAATGATAAATGAGATGTGGAAACACAAGAGAGAACTGATGATTAGAAGGCAACAGATGAAAATAAAACTGGGGGTGAATTCAGCTTAAAGCAAGGTAGTTTAAATGTCATTGATCCTTTGAGGTATGGGAACATTTTTAATATTTCTTAGGCCTTGAGATCATTGGTGGGAAGAAAAGCTGGTATTTGAGAGATGTGATTTAAAAGATGGTCCTGACTCATGTTAACTTGCAACCCAATGAGCTGAAACATCCAAATATTTCACAATCCAAGTTTTTACATTAGTCCTGTGCCCAATACCCATGAACCAACCAATGTGAGCAAAAGTGATTTTGAAGCTAGTTTTCTCAGGACTGCAGAAGTAGGAAGTTGACTGGATAACACTGCCCTGCTTCCTCTCAGTTAACCTTGGGACACATGGTATTATTCCTGGGCCAGTTTATCCCAATCTGGGTGCTAGACTGTTCCTCTGGATCTCTTCGTAGACTTTTTTGTTGTCCTCTGGGTCAGTCAGTTATCTCTCTGAAACTGAGGTTTTGTCATCTCATTGGTAGGAATGCGTCTCTTATCTACTTTCTCATCTTGGACTTCCAGCAGCTTTTCACTGTGGTGAAATGTTTTCATCAAGAAGTAATAACAGGGATTCCCTGGTGGCGCAGTGGTTGAGAGTTCGCCTGCCGATGAAGGGGACATGAGTTCGTGCCCCTGTCCGGGAAGATCCCACATGCCGCGGAGCGGCTGGGCCTGTGAGCCATGGCCGCTGAGCCTGCGCGTCCAGAGCCTGTGCTCCGCAACGGGAGAGGCCACACAGTGAAAGGCCCGTGTATTGCAAAGAAGTGATAACAATCATGACAATTTATGGAGTATTTACCAGATGGTAGTCATTTTACAGAACACTTTAAAAAATGTGTTTTTATTCATTTTAGTCTACCAATGACTTATATTCTACCAATATAAGTACTATTTTCATCCTACTTATTATACACATGAGTAATCTGAGGTTTAGAGAAGTTAAGTAAATTGCCCAGGGTCCTATAGCTAGTAAACATTTCTTATGTAACTCTGGGCATTCTTTCACAGGTAGGAGGACTTAGGGAAAGGCTTGGAACTGTCTTGTTTTTGTGAGAGAGGCCTTGGAGAGAAAGGTGGAAAGTAAAAGGTAACAAGTTGACAATACAGTGTTTATAGTAGTTGAGAGTCTCCTTCTAGCTCAAAATCTCTATTGGCCTCAGAAAGAGAATTGTTATGGGGCCACCAATGGGGAGATGCCCCAAGAAAGTTTCGTACGGCCTCATCTATAAGCTGAGAGTCATGTTCTAATTGAGTGGATGCTTCAAACTCACGTTGGTATTGTAGTCAATGCTTTAATAGAAATGAAGACCAGACAGAAATCAAAAGCCAAGTGATTTGGGCTTTATTAACATGTTACATAGTTTGCTCTCCTATCTCCTGAAAGTATCTAGTTAATTCACAGTGACATGAACAGAAATATACTGTTTTTATCCCTTTTCTGTTTCAAACTGAAAACACTGGGTTGTTTTCCCTGAGTCTATTCACTCAGAGTGGGATCCACTGAGCCTTGCCCTTGGTTCCCATTCATATGTACTGTTACTGGCCTCCTTTGTCCTTCCTTGTTCCTTAGCACTGCAAACCCATCTTACATTTGGTATCATATCTTGGAGTTTCTTCCAAGGGATCCTGATCTTTCTGGGATTTTCAGGTTGTTTTCCTTATACTGGTACATTTCAACACTTTATCACTTCATTTTGGCCTTGCCACCCAGCTGTCCAGGGCCATAGTGGGTAGCTCTAATTTCGGTATCTATCTACTCTCCCTTCCTTGACTCTCTTGTTTTGGACACAGGATCATGTTTCATTTATGAAGCCTGATCATTCATTCATTCACTCTTCATTTATTTAAATCAACAAATGTTTTTTTGAGGGCTTTCAAGATGCCAGGCCTTTTGCTGTGTTCTAGGTGTATATTAGTGAATAAAATAGACAAGTTTATTTCCAGTGTTGAGAAATTCCTTTACTGGTATTTCTTACTGAAAATCTCTGTCTACTATAGTGTTTCAGTCAGGTTGAATCTAGATGAAAATATATCCTGGTGCATTTCAAGCATTAATAGAAAATCTTAAGGAATCAAAATTTGTTTGCAAGCACATTTCTATGAAAAGTCAACTAAATGGGAAAGTCAACTAAATAAGAATAAAAGGGAAAGGGAAAGCTAGTTAAATAAATGCACTTTTACGGTCTATTATATTATTTTCAGGTCTAAATATAAAGAAATGTGCAAATTTTCATAATTGCTTTGGATAGAGTGTGAAACCGAGGGAATTGCCTGACTTCAGCTTCCACCACCATCCAGTGGTTATCTCGCATTACATCATTTAAAGTATTTTCTTGTTTTAGGGGCACTTATTTTTCATACGGTTGGAAACATACCCAGGTTTGCCTTTTTTTCATTTGCTGGGAAGAGAAATTATGTATATGCTGAAGACAATTTTTAAAAATTCACAGTTCCCCTTTCCTTCAGTTACTGTCATTGTTGGAACCATTGTAGGTTTGTGACAGTGTCTAACTGGACAAGCAATCAGGAGAGAGCATTAATGTGTTAGGCACTTTTTAGGAATTACACATCTTTGGTTCAAACTGTGAAGTTAAAGTGGATAGACTACATTGAAACTGATGGAATATGCATAATTTTTTGTAAAATGTGTGATGTTTCGGATCTGGAGAAGGTAAGCAAGAGTCCTGTAGTGGTGCTTCTGAAGAGTGAGAAAAAGCTAATAGGAGAGCGTTTGGGGACAGAACACACAAACCTGCCACTAAAACTAAGCAGCTGTAGCTCATTCTTTTTTTTTTCAAGAACAGATTAATGAGGAAAAACGTCTTAAATATTGTGCTGTTAAAACATGCATGCACACACACACACACGCACACACACTAAAACCTCAGAGCCACTTTGGTAAATAATAATTTGATTTTTAAAAGACCCCCAGTCATGGCACTGTGCAATTATAATTTTAATAAGTAACTACAAACTTTAATTTCAGAATGAAACTATCCAACTTAATTCTCGTAATCAAGTTAATACATAGGAGATTCATTGAGTATTATCTTTTCCTACATTGTATTAATGGTTTGTGTCAAACTCAGCCACATAAAATGCAGAATTGCCTCAATACTTTGTGAAAGTATTTCCTTTCTCTCCACAATGGATGTGATGTTGAATGTGGCTCGGCCAACACTCACCTCATTATGTCCGATGACCCAAGGAGTGTGTCATGTGGATGTATCAGATGGATTCAGAAAGGCATTCTGAGAGACTCAGCTTTGTATTATGTGTCCTGGGCTTCCATCGTTTCACCTTTGGACATCATCACTTTGGACAAAACCCAACACAGCCAAAAAGAAAAAAAAGACAGGTCCTTTATTCTTCTCCTTCTTCTGATTGTCTTTCTCTCCAAAGCTATTTCCTGCCTGCCTATAGGCATGCTCAGTTCTTAACCCTTCCCTCAACACCCATACTTTCTCAAACTGCTATCCTCTCTCTTTTCAATGCATGATGAGTCCTTAGAACAAAAAAACTGCTAGTGTGACTTGGACACAGTAATAAATGGAATAGTACATGAGGTGGGGTCAGAGGAGAAGATTATTAAAATGCATATAGAGCATTATAGATCATGGTACAAAACTTGGTTTTATACCAAGTACAATGAGAAGACAGCATCGTTAGAGGTAACCAAATGGCAGTTTTATCCATTAGACACTACAGCCTTAGTAGTAGTTGCCATAGACTAGTATATGAGCTTGTCAATAGCTTTTTTAAGATCTGGAAAAAAATTCATAAAAATTTAAAAAACCTTTCAAAAAAATTTTAGAGAACCTATATTTAACATGTGACATTGGTGTATTTTTATATGTTTGAAATTATATGGGGTGGGAGCCTCTAAACTTCAGAAAGGTCTCATAGTAGCTGTGGACCTGTTTGCAAATATCTAAAAAGAGCATAGTGTCTCAGGGGACAAGAATGAATCAAAAGGTGAATAATATCCATGTATATAAGTAACTGTAAATAATACCCTCTAGACCTCTGAGATAGTAAAAATGCATGCATAGACATAATAGTGGATATTAAATATCACACATTAAATATATATTTCAGGCAGCTGTTATTTTTAAATTTCTATACACAATGTATGGAATCAAGACTTCAGCTATAATATATACATCACTAATATATAATCCTGCCCATTGAGTAAGGATCAAGTTTATTTTCAAAGTCATAACAAGATGTATCTAGCAGTTCTTAAAACTAGACCCCATAAATACTTAACTTGATATTTTCCTTGACAAGTATCTGAGCATTTATTTCCTAGCTGACTTGCAGACTGGGTACTTTTTCCCTTTGTTAATTTTTCTATCATGTTTATTAGATACCTACAAAAACACACACTCATGCACAAACAAACACATACATATAAAAACACAATTAGGCATCAGGCATCTCACATTGCCAAAGAAAATTGAAGTGAGATTTTTGCTTTTCCTTTATGTTCCAATATAACCTGGAACCCTGCCAGCCACATCAGAATTGGATACATCTGTGAAATTAATTTGAAATTCACTAGGTTTAATTTGCTTGCCTCTACATCAGCCATGGCTCCTTCCAAATTTATTTCTCCAAGTTTAGGCTTTAATTTTATTCTGAGATCCTTCTCCTGAGTATATTTTGGTCCCTTTCACTAGAGAACTGTCCATTTTAACCATTAACCATTTATATTTCCTGTCTTCCCATTATTTGAGTTAGTAGTTTGAGTCTCAGACTAAGCCTTAATATAGTTAAGAAGGAACAATGTTTTTTAGCTCAAGGAAGTAATTCCCAAGTCATTAAAAAAAACTTTAGTTGCTGGTTTTTACAAATGTTCACCCTCATTTGGAAGTTGTACATGGCAGGGAAGATGATGAAGGGTGAGAAAAAAACCAAAGCAGCCTTTTTTAGTCTTTTTACCTCAGAAGAACCTTTGAAATAATTTTCAGGTCTCAGGGAATCCCTGTATAAAATTATTATATCTACAGCTCTCAATACATTAGTGGGATCAGTGAGTTGTAGATATAGTAATCCAATAATAACCCTCAACACTCTTTTGAGTGTAGAAAGATATTTTTCTGTAGGTAAGTTTATTTGACCAACTTTTGAGATATTCTTTTTGTATGGTTCTTCCTTCTCACACTCTTATACTAGTCAGTAATGAAGGTGCAGTAAACATCAGTTCTTTTGGTTTTTAAATTCTTGCTTGATTTTTTTTTTTTTTTTTTTTTTTGCGGTACGCGGGCCTCTCACTGTTGTGGCCTCTCCCGCTGCGGAGCACAGGCTCCAGACGCGCAGGCTCAGCGGCCATGGCTCACGGGCCCAGCCGCTCCGCGGCACGTGGGATCTTCGCGGGCCGGGGCACGAACCCATGTCCCCTGCATTGGCAGGCGGACTCTCAACCACTGCGCCACCCGGGAAGCCCTTGATTTTTTTTTAAACCTCATCCCAGTAGGTTTGAAAGTCTTATCACCACCCAGTTGCTGAGGAGCTATTGTATATGGTAAATGACATGTACAAGCGTAGTTTTACTCCCTACTTGAAACTGAAAATATCTTTGTAGCCAAACTTTCTTTAAAAAAACTCTAGTAGGTAAGCTCAGCTTACCTTTTTTGAAGTTTTTTTTTCTTTCCTTTTAACAATTTTTTAAAAAACTCATATTCACTTGAATATTACATGCTGGCATTATTAGGTTCTTAACAATTGTGTTACCTTTACTTTTCTGGGCAGTTTATACTACCACTAAATAACTTGGCTCCTGAGCCTTTGCACTGGAAAAAATTATCTATATCTCTATATACCTATAGATGATTTCTTTAAACAAAGGCATTGGCATTTAATTGCAATGCCAAATGTCGTGTGTGTGTGTGTGTGAGTGTGTGTGTGTGTGTGTGTGTATGTTTGTTTCACTAGTGTAGTGAAATGACTCAGAAGATTATAATTCTTCATCAGTAGACATATCAGACTTGTTTATGAACCAAAGACTAGAATTCTTCTCTTCCATCTTATATCTGCCTTAAAAACTTACCACATTATATCATCAGATGTGTTTTTTTTTTTTTCTTGTGGTACGCGGGCCTCTCACTGTTGTGGCCTCTCCCGTTGTGGAGCACAGGCTCCGGATGTGCAGGCTCAGCGGCCATGGCTCACGGGCCCAGCCGCTCCGCGGCATGTGGGATCTTCCCGGACCGGGGCATGAACCCGTGTCCCCTGCATCGGCAGGCGGACTCCCAGCCACTGCGCCACCAGGGAAGCCCATCAGATGTGTTTTTAAACACAAACATTAATAATATATAAAATATAAGGACCTAAAAAACTAAATGAGAAAATCACCCAGAGTGTAAAAACGTCAGAACAAAGTTGAGTTAGCATTTACACAGTTCATAGTTTGCAACATTCACAGCAATAGCAAAATGGCAGGGTGTGGCTAAGCCATGGCATGTGAAAATTCCTTCCTTAAGATAGAAATTTCTCATAAGTCAGTTGGTGACACACGATGGGCAATTGGGTGAGGTAAGCTGACACCATCAGCCTTCTGTCCTCTTTGCACTTTTGTGCAATAAAGTGTTCACCAATTATCAACGACCTCCTTTATCCCAGACCGGCTGCAAAGGGTGTGATTAGCTGGCAGTCTGCAGCTCTGTGCTTCTTCCTCATGCACCTCAGCCTCTGAACCAAGGTCTTGATACTCTCAGGTCAGTCCCTGGTCAATGACCAAGTAGGGTGGTGGAATGAGGGCCTGGCCATTTCCACCTGATGCCTGGTTCCTCCAATGAGCAATCTTTGTTCCAGAGTTCTCCTTTGCTAGCAGAGACTTGTGAGATCTGTATCACAGTCTAATGGCTCCCCCTGTCCAATCCAGCTTCCTTCCTTTTCTTTTTATAGGATTTAGTCTCTAAGAAACCGCTTACATTCCAAAGTCCATCTCAGCCTTTCCCTCCTGGAGAATCCAACATAGCACAGTTGGTACCAGGAGTGGCTGAAAAAGCAGGTGTGTAAAATGGCACTTTGGAAATGGACCACTCACCGACTGGCTGGCAATGAGGATCCTATCCCTCACAGATAGCCCCTAGTACAAGGTAGTTGCCCAGTTGTTAAAATGTTCACCCATGGGGAGCTGGGATGTTGAGGTGGGATGAGACATGTACTGTCCAGGGCAGTAGATCAGGGTTTGACATGTACCAAGAAATAATAAAGATCAAGACAATGGAATTGGATGGTTATTACTAAGTTGCATTGAATATCTTTGCCAACTTATAAAGAAGCCTTCGTCTTACGCAGAAAAAGCTGGCAGTCAAGTACAAGATTTGATAGAGTGGTTGAACTCCAAAGATGAATGAATGTTCAAATGAGGCAGACCTGCTATGTCAAAGTCAAGACAAGTTGGGAAAACCTAGGACCCTGACACATAGGTTGGGGACATTTGGCCTGAAGATTTGATTTCTCAGACTTATCTGCTCTTCCAGCCTTGAAGAAGTTACCCAACTCCTCCCCTTAAGAGCTAGCACCTGCCCCCCCAGCTCGTGCCAGACTAGAAGACTAGACAGTAAGTATTCCACTGCAGAAGCTGCTCCCACTGCTTTCCTGATTCCACGTTCTTAACCAGGGTTAAGGAGCAGTATAACTCAGCCAGAGATGAAATGCATCACATAAGGGAAAACAGGGCTACACTCCAAAGGAGCTATAAGACCAGCCATCGTGGACCAGCTGGGGCTGGGGTGAGTCCTTTCTTTCTTTCTTTTTTTTTAAATAAAACTAGGAACATTTTAAAAAAAGAATTACAAACTAAATTATAAATAGTGTTAATAGCAAGAACACTCAAGGACAAAAGGTGGGAGAAGAGAGACAAAATCATAAAAGGAAAAAAATACTTATTAAAATATTCACATTACAAACCACAAGGTGTGCATGGCAAACACCCACTCCCACTTAAAAACTACTATAACCTGAAATATATGTATAATTGTTCTTCCTTCTTTCAAAGAGATCTTTTTTCCCAGTGCCCCCATTCAGTCACAGCCCTGAGTATGTGCTGGAGACTGAGGGTCTTGAACAAAGGAGTTCAAACATAAGATTGATTATTGGAGAGTTTATTGGTTTGGGGACACTTATTTGGGGTACAGGATTGAACCCCCTGACAAGGACCCCAGGGGATGGTGCAAACTTGTGGCTAGGATGGCTCCTACAGCCTAGATAAGGCAATGGTTTATACTGAGTGAGGTTGAAATACTTAACATTGCCTAGTAAAATAACTAGAGAAAGGAATTAAAAGGCTGAGTGAAGTGGACAAGCTGAAATAGGCATATTATGTGAGGCAAGGAGAATCAGCAGAGGATTATGTTCCATAGGTGGGTCCCCAAATCAGAGTTTCACCTAGGCAGTCAGGAATTCACTGGTGAGAAGGACATCGGCATCACCATGGAGCCCAGTGTTGGCTCTCTTCTGTAGACCAGAGCTGAAGGTAGAAGAGACTGTCGTTGACATTGGCTCACTAATAGCAGTGGGGATAATTGGGATCCAGTGTAGTAGAGGCCAGGAAATAGATCTTGACACCAAATGCCAGGAGATCATTATTCCCCTGAGCACAGATAAGATCAGAGTGGCTCTCAAGGGAGTTTAACCCACAAAGAACTATGAAGATGGTTAATAAAACATTATGTTTTGCCATGGGAAAATAGATGGATTACCTACACAATCAAAAGAAAACAAGAATTAATGATCAGAAGTCTGAGGTCTGATGCCCAAATAAAGTCACATTCCCTTGTCCAGTTTCCAGTCCTGAGCCAGTTTGCAGAGTAGGTTCCACTGATTCAAGAGGTGTGGGGTCCTCACAGGGAAGGACTCTATTATATACTGTAATGGTTCCCCTGTCCTTTCCCAAAAGAGCCAACAGACTACTTGAGTGGCTAAATATTGGAGAAGGGGTAATACTCAAACATATAGAGGCCTGTTGGACATAGGATGGACACTGATATCTAGTGACCTGATGCTTCACAATGCCTCCTCCCTTAGATTGGGGCATATGGGAGGTAGGTAATAAAAAGTGTCTTGGCCCCCTGAACAGCCAAAACAATCTTGAGAAAGAAGAACAAAAGTGGAGGAATCATGCTCCCTGACTTCAGACTATACTGCAAAGCTACAGTAATCAAAACATTGTGGTACTGGCATAAAAACAGACACATAGATCAGTGGAACAGAACAGAGAGCCCAGAAGTAAACCCACGCATCTATGGTCAACTATTCTATGACAAAGGAGGCAAGAATATACTACAGAGAAAAGACAGTCTCTTCAATAAGTGGTGCTGGGAAACGTGGACAGCTACATGTAAAAGAATGAAATTAGAACATTCTCTAACACTGTATACAGAGATAAACTCAAAGTGGATTAAAGACCTAAGTGTAAGACTGGAAACTGTAAAACTTCCAGAAGAAAACATAGGCAGAGCAATGTTTGAAATAAATCATAGCAATATATTTTTTTGATCTGTCTCCAAAAGCAAAGGAATAAAAGCAAAAAAATGGACAGGAGAACTGAATAGACATTTTTCCAAAGAGGACATGCAAATGGCTGAGAGGCACATGCAAAAATGCTCAACATCACTAATCATCAGGGAAATGCAAATCAAGACCACAATGAGCGATCACCTCACACCTGTCAGAATGACTATCATCGAAAAGAACACAAACAACAAATGTTGGCGAGGGTGGGGAGAAAAGGGAACCCTCCTACTCTGTTGGTGGGAATGTAAATTGGCACAGCCACTGTGGAAAACAGTATGGAGGTTTCTCAAAAAACTAAGAATAGAACTACCATATGACACAGCAAGTCCACTCCTGGGTATATATCTGAAAAAAATGAAAACTCTAATTCAAAAAAATACATGTACTCCAATGTTCATAGTGGCAATATTTAAAATTGCCAGTGTATGTAAACAGCCTAAGTGTCCATCAACAGATGAAGGGATAAAGCAGATGTGATATGCATACACACACACACACACACACACACACACACACAATGGAATACTTCTCAACCATAAAAAAGAAATTTTGCCATTTGCAACAACATGGATGGACTTGGAGGGCATTATGCTAAGTGAAATAAATCAGACAGAGAAAGATAAATACTCTGTGGTATCACTCGTATGTGGAATCTAAAAAATAAAACAACTAGTGAATGTAACAAAAAAGAAACAGACTCACAGATATAGAGAACAAACTAGTGGTTACCAGTGGGGAGCAGGAAGGGGGAGGGGCAATATAGGGTAGGGGATTAAGAGGTACAACTATAGAATATTATGTATTAAATAAGCTACAGGGATATATTGTATAACATAGGGAATATAGCCAAGATTTTATAATAACCAAAAAGGGAGTATAACCTTTAAAAATTGTGAATCACTATATTGTACACCTGTAACTTACACATCAACTATAATTCAATAAAAAAGGAATATTACAACAAAAAAAGAAAAAAGGGTCTTAGCCACATGCTAGCTCTGGTTGGTCTACTAGGTCTGCAGACACACTCAGTGATCATTTCCCCATTCCCTCAATGTATTTTTGGGATTGGCACACTTGGCTTTTGGAGTAACTCCCACATTGCATCCGGGTCCTGTGAGATAAGAGCTGTGACAGTGGGGAAGATCAAGTGGAAGCTTTTGAAACTGCCCCATTATACCTTGCCTTGGTCAGGACGGTCAATCAAAAACAGTATCACATCCTGAGAGCAGACATTGGAGATTAATGCTACTCTTAAAAATCTAAATGTCTCAGTGATGTTTTTTGTCATATCTACGTTTTAATCCCATTTGCCCATGTAAAAACCAGATGGATCCTGGAAAATGACTATAGACAACCACAGAATAAACCAACTTGCAGTTTTGATCATAGCTGCTGTACATTATGTGGTTTTATTGCTACGACAAATTAATAAGGACTCTGGTGCATAATACAGAGCCATTGATTTGGCAAATGTATTTTCTCTCGTATTTAAGTCAGGAGAGAGGATCAGAAACAGTTCCCCTTCACATGGAACAAAAAACACTATTTCATTTACTGCTTTGCTCCAAGACAAAGCTCTCTCACTCTCTTGTCATGTTATAATCAGAACTCTGGACTCCATGGACATTCTGCAGAACATGACATTGGTCCATCACATGGATGGCATCATGTTGATCAGGCAGAATGAGCAAGAGGGGGCCAGCATGCTGGAGACCTCAGAAGGAGACACGCACTCCAGAGCGTGGGAGACACTTGCGACATTGTTCTTGCGTCCTTGTTCCTCCCCATCTCACCTCAGATATGCTCATCCAAAACATTGGTCAAATTGAGGGCTTGGAAGAAGAGGAGTGAGGATAGGATTGTGTACACAACCCTTTCCATTTTGTCCTGCTAGATTCTAATATTTTCTAAGAGCTAATTTCTGAGAGCCAATTTTTTCTCACTTGTTAGTTTTCCACGGAGTGGCATCCCCTGCTCCAGAAGACTGGGAAGTCATTTCTATCAATGCCTTTGTTACTACACAGATCCAATACAGTCAAATTGCAAGTCTCTGGGAATTTATTACAATGAGCTTTTACCTGTATATTTTAAGTACTACGTTGCCTGTAAAGGACTCTTGAGTTCCTTAGAGAATAACGTTAGTATTTATTTTTTGCAGCTCTTTTAGAACCTCTTAAAATTGTTTGACTTCCAACAGACTGGAAATATTTCTAACAGGAAAGTAGTGAAATTGTTTCTAGACATAAAACAATGGAACATTTGTGGTAATCAAGATAATCAAAGCAAATGAGGTCTTTTAATACAAAATTTTGCTTCCATGATCAGGATAATGGAATTAATCCAATAGTTCACTCGCAATAATAAATATTTGTGGAATTAATATATTAGTCATATAATTCATGTTAGAAAACAGTAACACAGTTTGCAAAATATGCCTTAATTGAGGCCGAGAGAGAGAGAGAGAGAGAGAGAGAGAGAGAAATTACACTTAGCTCTCCAAACTCTCCCTTGTCATTTAGTGAAATCTTGTATCAAATAATATACAAATATAGGACTAGAGGTGACTTTGTAGGTTGGAGCTTCTTGCATTTTTCTTAAATGTAGGTAGAGTCAGGAATTGCCTTTCAGGCTTCAGTGTTTCTCCTGAGTAAGGTCAAGTTAGTCCTTGCATAAGAGCTCCCTCCACTGGAGTCTGAGCTTTAAATATCTTTTTGCCTACTATTTACTTTCCTTCAAGATGCTCCCCTTCCTGCACCCCACCTAGTGCTGGCAGATTGAAGCAACACAACACTGAATAATGTCGCTCAGGAAAGCTGCATGTAAGCCCATTGATCAATACAAGGAGGCTGAACTGGAGAGAAAAAGAAAACCTCATACAGCTCTCCCTGTCATTCTCGAGTCACATTGGCTGCACAGAATATGTTTGTGGAAGCCTAGAGCATAAACTGACTGTTATCACATGCCTTCAAGGTCTCAGCCCGGTTTTTCATCAAATGCACTTTTTCATGAATTATTGCTTTCAAGGAAAAGTTGGAGATTTACATCCTCAAAGCTCTACCCCAGTGTCACTCTGCTTTCTTTAAGAAAGCTGACAAATTTGGGCTGTATTTCTAAAAAATGAAAACTTAGTATATTTAATATTGTTTTATGGCATTTGGGTTAATCAAATATTCTAGTTAATCCTGAGTGACCCCTTTTGTCATACTTGGATTGCATATTTTCAATGGATTGGAATAAAATAAGACCAGGCAATTAACACAAACTATATAGGTCATGTTCAACCATTCTTATGAGGTCTAGGGTTCATCATTATGAATATTCATTACTAGCTGTGTAACCTTTATTGAGTTACGTAAGCATTTTGAAAATATTTCTTTATCTAAAAATGGGGCTGTTAACACTTTACCTACCTCAAACGTTTGTACCAAACAATAAATGAAATAATGAGTGTGACAGTGCTTTGTAAATCATGAAACCTATTATAGGACATAAGGCTATGAGATAGATGTTTTCAGAGTGACTGCCTGAACTTTGTAATAAAATCTGTGAATGAGTGTCGTATGTGGAATTAATATCCTTTCTATAGAAACATACTACATGCCATAGGATGTACAAATACTGTACTGGTCAATAGAGCTGGCCAACCAAATAATATTTGCAGTCTCCAATTGCAATAGTGAGCATTATCTTTTCACACAATAGACACACACTAATGATTTTTTTCAACTGATGTTATTTTTCTAAACTCAGTTCTTTTCCATTTGAAAAGAAACGAAAAAAATGAAATTTCACCTTGCAGGTTTATTGTGGTTTACTTTTTTGAGTGAGCAAATGTTTCTAATTCATCATAGTTTGATAGGGTCAGTGAAATTTGAGTATCTTTGCATAAATTACACTGTCAAAGTCAACATAAGCTAATTGATGCATACAGTCCTCCAAAAATAAATTGGATTGTGTGATCCCAGTGCTGCATGACTGTGTGTACATACTCATTTAAATTATCTACTCCCCACCATGCTTCTCCTTTCCCCATGTCACAAATCCAATCACATCAGTAGGAGCTCAATAAATCTTGGCTGTCATTATACTTACATATGATAGAAATATCAAGGTCCCTGGAAGAAGGTTGAAATTAAATATTAGAATTTTTCAAACATTGAAAAAGATCAGTCGCCTATTATGTGGGCTACCAAAGTATACTTCAGATATTTTTTTAATAGAGTGAATACTTCTTATCAACTGGAAATCATTATATAATTTGCTCAATAAATGTTTGCTGATGACTCTGATATTGAATTATTTCAGAATTTATTTCTTTTCTTATGACCAAAGAAGGTGAGAACCAAACAATCTCTCCTTAAAGGTTCAAATTTCATTATATTTATGTACTTATGACAGCTGCATCTCATTACCTCCATCTTTTCTTTCTTTCCTTCTCTTTCCTGGTAGAGTTAAGGGCTTCCTTTTCAGTGTTCAAATAATTCTTTGTATATTCCACAACACATGGATTTTTTTTTTTACTTCTTTTTCAAGGAGAGTCTGACTCCTTGAAGATATTTTTTATATTTTTAGTACCTAGCACAGTGCCCGGTATCACCACCATAAAGCATCTCAGTATACTATTGTATAATGAGAGAGTAACAAAAGAAAATACTTTGATTCTCATGCTGCCTTGTTAAGGTCCTTGAGATGTGACAAGGTGGTAGCCTCGAGAAAATATTCTTAAACACAGGGGCAACTGCTTGCTTGATTTAACAATTTGCCTATAAAGTCCACTAAAAAAATCTGAACTTCCCAGAGGATAAAAGTGAATATAATTTGTTGTTGTTGTTTAGGGCTGGAACATGTGAAGTGAGCAACTGGGATGAGAACCTCCTTGCACTTTGTTCATACATAAGGAAAAGTGAAAATTCTGAAAAGACATCTGTATTGTAAATCAAAATACATTGCTGAAATCAATTCTGAGTTGACATTCTGCTTGCAAATATTCTTTTGAGATTGGTTCTTGTAAATCTCTTTCCCATCTGGTTTTTATGTCTGCTCTGGGACTTGTATGCACAGAGTTGTCTAGGATCTGCTCAGAATGTTGAAATAAAGTAAGTGGTTTTTAATAAAAAGTTAGCCGGGAGGGGAAGAAACCTTCTTGGTCATATCTAAACTGTGTATATATCTTTTTTTTTTTTTTTGCGGTACGCGGGCCTCTCACTGTTGTGGCCTCTCCCGTTGCAGAGCACAGTCTCTGGACGCGCAGGCTCAGCGGCCATGGCCCACGGGCCCAGCCACTCCGCGGCATGTGGGATCTTCCTGACTGGGGCATGAACCCGTGTCCCCTGCATCGGTAGGTGGACTCTCAACCACTGCGCCACCAGGGAAGCCCTAAACTGCGTATATATCTTGTAGTTCTGCTTAACTTTTAGAAACTTTGGGACATGTTTTCTTAGAGAAAGAAAACTTATTTGAAGTCATGAAATAATCCTACCCTGCAACTTATATCTTTATAAAGAACATTTTCTGGAAGGATACTTTTTATTTTTAAACACAGGAAGAGTGAGCAGCAGAGAAGAGTTGGTGATTGCAATTTCATCTCTTACCATAATTGTACTATTTCCATTAAATTAATGATGGAGGAGAACAATTGTTCACAGAAAAGTTTCTTTCCTTATTGAAACTTAGCTAATTTGGGAATGTTTACTACTTCCTAAAAGACAAATTCAATGATGACAAAGAAAAACAAATCAATCTGAGATGTGTCATGATTTTAAAAAGCCAATGATTATAATTTAACATCTAGAATTGATATTCCTCCTTGAGTTTTATGAAGGAGTGGTGTTGTGAGTGGACTATTCCAAGTGAGAACATAGTCACCACCATCATCACATAACATTTACTCAACTCCAGTCTTCAATTGCAAGTTGATGGTTAATCTTTATGCAGCAACGCATCTTGGATTTATACAAGGAAAAAGAGACATCATCCTACTCCTTAGAAGTATGAAGTTGTGTGTGTTTCAGGGCATCCCAGAGGCAGTTGGGAAGAATCGAGAAAGCACTGAGGAAGCTCTACACAACCCTGAATATCCTCTCCAGTGGGGAAATAGCTAAACAAAGCTACCAGAGCTAGGAGCTTTCTCTTTGAGTATAAGGATAAGCCTACTGACATCAATTTGGTCATTTTGTGGTGGGGTTGAGGGGTGGTACTTTTTCACTCAATCAATACAAAGTAAGAAATCCTAGAAGAAGTAAAGGGAATGAAACATTTCCCCTTATAGACCTTTGGAGACCGTTGTTGTATCCATTGGAAGTGTAAGAGGATATTAAAGTGAAACTCAGCATCTTCTTTCCAATGGAGTCCCCTCATACTTGCGTTTAATGTCCAACCCCCTCTCCGCTCAAATCTCATAGCAACAACAAATCCTGTCATGTATTAAGACTTTAAACTTAATTTTAAAACAAAATGGGATTAAACCATTAGCAAAGTGAAATATTTTAAAATTCTCTACTGGGCCCTTATTTACCGTTAGGGATTTCACAGTTATCTTCAAAATAGAATGACTTTCATGCCTTGACATCTAATTTTAGAGTTCTCTTCTTTCTTTAGTGTAGATCAGTCATTTTCAAACTTTGATATCAATAAGAAAGAGATTTTTCAATGGCAATTTTGTCTACATATGCTTTTTTACTTGTTGCCTTAAGATGCTCATTGTAACTCTCCCTGTTACACTTTCCCAGGCCTCTATATTCTAGAAGCAGATTAATATCTGCTTCTGTGCTGGTCTTCAGGAGGGATTTTATGGCTATTATCCAATGTGAGACCGTGCTCCTGTGTAACTTTACAGTCCACTCCCATTTACTTACTACCTGTGCGTAACAAATACTAGCTTGTCCCAAGCTCAGGAGTAAGCTCAGCGTGCAGTGGACACTTCCTTCATAAGCCTAAAGACAACAGTATCACTACACACATCATATTCTTTACAATAAGGGTGCAAAAATATCAGTTACACTGAGACTCTACAAAGCATACCTGTTAGATTATAAATACTTACAATGTCCTAATTTCCAACATTACACAGTATCAAACTGAATGACAATGTAGGGCTTTCATTCCTAATTTCTAACCACTTCATCCAGATATCGTGTGAAGTAAATATGTTTTTTTGTGGTTACTGCTGCATTCTAATTCCCCCTTATTCATTTGTTAGTCTGCCTTCAACTTTGGACTTTATTCACCTTGCCTTTCTCCTCTGATTCCATCCACTATGTCACGTGGAACTTTCTTTAACTTTCTCTTGTCCATCATTAGAGCCACCTGCTCATTGCCCAGTAATCTCTAAATATGGTGACACCTGCTATGAAATAGAAAAGTTTCTTGTTATTAGTCACGTTACCATTATCTGATATAGTGAGAGTGCTCGTGAATTTGTGCTACAGTGGGTGAATGATTGAATGTTTGTATGTGCGTATGTGTGGTGTGAGGACACAGTATGCAGTAGTGTGCCGCTATTGGCTTAATTAATGATGTTCTAGAACAGATTCTGTGTCTGTCTCAGGAGTTGTTTGAGACGGAATTTGTACAAACAAGTCATTTTAATGCCAGCCACTTTCTCTTTCTGTTACACCGTGACATAGCCCCATTACTATGGCTATAAAGACAATAAATGCTAACTTAATATAGATCATGTCACTTCTGAAGTGGTCCCTATCCAAGATAATTGAAACCTCTCTGGACCATTGGGAAGAACCTTCATGTAGTATAAGTGGTGTCAATGGTTTACCACTTTTCAGAAACTGATTTATTTAAATGCATTTTATAGAACAGAAACACATCCTCAAGTAAGTTGATGTAAAGAGCTGTTTGTAAACTGGATCCTTTTTTCCTTCCTAAACACCTGAATAAATAGGTAAATATTCTGCCCTGCTGAGCCTCAAACATCTGGGTTAAATGTGTAGGTTGGTGTAGGCACTAAAGGTAAGCACCGGGGTGCTTCTTTTGTTCAACAGTCAGCTTCAAAGGATGAAGACTGGCATCCAGTGAGTGATCCAGCTATCACAGTATTGATTTTGAGATAAATGGTGTGGGAAGGAGCAAAAGGGAGAATTTACGGGTGTCTCATCAGACATATAGACAAACACCAAGAAAAACCACATAAGTACAGGGCAACTTTTTGTGCAGACTTGTTTTACCAGATGTCATTGCTTCTAACAAGATTCTATTGGTGAAGATGCAAAGGATATTTTTTCTTCCTAGATTGATCTGTATATCATGAAAAAGTAGAGCCCAGACAATCTCTGTAATGACTTCTGGAGAGACTCATTTGTCTCATGTCACAGAGCTTGGTTCCTTGTGAGAGAAACAGAGGTGAGGAAAGGAGAGGAGAAGGGAGGGGAAGAAATCCCGTGATTTTCTCCATCATCACAGCCTATCGAAGCGCTTAGGACTTTCTTTTGTGTGAAGGCTTTTAAGACATTAGAGAAATACACGTGAAAAGCTAAGGACAGACACTCAATATATAGCAATCTGAATTCTAAGAGGTCTGCATCCAGGTTGCGATGTGTGTGCACACATGTGCTCACGTGTGTGCATATGAATGACAGTGTGTGCATATAGCTACCGTCCTAGGGATTTTAAAGTGCTTAAGATGAAAGGGAAAACGTTTATATTTACCTGTTTCATACACAAAGACAGATATACTTTGTAGATTTAGTAAATTTAGTAAGTTAGATTTTTTTAGAGCTTTAAGAATCATGTTAAGAATTTTACGTCTCTTCATAAGAGATGTATGGTATCTTTAAATTGTTAAGTAGGGCTGTGAAATAATCAGATATTTATTTTCATACCATACCCTGGCTGCTGAGTAGAAAATAGATTGGAAAAGGATAAAAGTCAGTGAAGAAGAAGTGTTGGGAAGTTCTTTGGTGACGGTGGTTGGCTTGATCTTAGGTGATAGGATTGGGAATTTTGAGAAGGGAGCAGTTGTGAGATGTAGTTAAGAGGTGGAATGGACGGGACTCAGAGATGGGTTGGATATGGGGCTAAGGGACAGGAAGGTGCCAAGCACAGTCCCCACATTTCTGGCATAAGTAACTGGATGAATGGTGTTGAGTAATGGAGAAAAGCATATTTAAAATTTGGGTGGGTGTTTAGGAAGAAAAGTTCTGACTGGAGCACATTCAATTTGCGCTACTGGTGAGACGGTCAAGTGGAGATTTAGAAGGAGTAGTTGGTTGCATTTGTCTAGAAGAGGTCTTGGAAGGAAACACAAAGTCTAAATGGTATTTGAAGTCGTAAGAATGGATGAGATGATAAATGAAAGTGAAGTAAGACACAAGTAAGAATTGATCATGAATGGAAGTGAAGACACAAAGAGGGCCAAGACTAAACCTTCATGAATGTCAACATTTAAAAGGTACAGTGAGTGTGAGAAGTTTCCAAAGGAGACTGAAATGGAGTGGGAAGGTAGGAGGCAAATCAAGAGGGCTTATAATTGTGGAATCCAAGGGAAGAGAATATTTCTAGCAGGAAGGAGCCAATGTTAAATGGTCTAAGATGAGGCTTGGAAAATGTACGTTGGGTTTAGCAACATGGAGGGAGGTGATTTGTGACCTAAGCAAGAGCAGATGTAGTTGAGTGGTGGGAACAGATGCCAGAATTACACCTGACAGGAAATATGACGTGTGGATGTGAATGCTGCCTGCAAAGACATTCTTTGGATAAAAGTAGTTAGAAGCAAAGAGATGGTTCAGTAGCTTGAGAGGCATGGATGATTCAAGGAGTTGTTGTTTTTTTTTCCTACTCTTGTTATGCTGTTTATTGTTTGTTTTTTTAGTGGGAGAGACTGTAACACTTCTGAGTGCTAAGGCAAGTGTCCAGGAGGTAGTAAGAATTTGATGATGTTACCAAAGTGTGGAGAAAGCACAGAAGCAGTTGGGCAGAGACATAGATGCCAGAGGCAGAACAGAATCTAAGAAAAGAGTATCTGGTAAGAAGTGTCCCGCAGGACACATGGTTCATAGTAATAGTTACCGAATGGGCCCAGGCCATGCTAATTTATTTGTTTACATCAGCTCAGTCCCCACACCACATTAGAATGGAAGCTCCATGGGGCCAGGATTTTTCTACACTTTGCTCTTTCTTGTGTTTCTGGTGCCTAGAACTGTGCTTGGCACATAGCACACCCTCCATAAATATTTGTTGAATAACTGAATGAGTTAGATTTTGTTGTTCCAACTGTGTAGGTGAGAAGACTGAGCATCAGAGAGGTTAGTGTGCCCAATCACAAAGGCAGCAAGTAAGATCATCTGGATTTGTACCTAAACAAGGGTCTTGATTAACATGCGAAGTTGCCCCCCTTTTAAAAATCATATTAGATGAAGCAGATAGTTTTTTTAAATTCTTGTGTTCTCACATGCTACCTCTATCATGCCAAGAGATTTTCAAATATTAGAATCAAGCTTATCAGAGTTTTAAGAAACCATTGACATTAATGTCTGTCCAAGATTAGTTGGATTACCTATGAAGAGAAGGCATTACCAAGCTATCCAGGCTCTTATTTCAAAAGCAACCAGCAAGTATAAGCCTTGCCTCTTTTCCCTTCAAATGACGTACCATGCTACATTCAGGCATCCCTTTGATTGCCACATTCTCTCTTGTGCTCAACTGTGGATGTAATTTCTTCTTTCTCCTTTCTCATCCAGGCCTTCAAGATACCTTCGTCTACCTCTGTTAACTTGTACCTGTAATAATCATTGTCTTGCTTTTTTCTTTTCTCTTTCCACCTCTCCCTCAAGTACTAAATCCCAGCTTTCATCCTGCTTTTCAAAGAAGCTAACATCTCATAAAATTGTAAGGTCCTGGGAACTCCAGAGAACCAGATTCTGTCACACTGAGCAATAGACTTGATCATTCTACACTTAAAACATGAAATTTGAGAGGCAGAATTGAAGCCGTTCTTGATAAATGCAAATAGGCATTTCAGCAGAGGACAAAATGAGAGGAAAATAGTTCAAAATACGAAGAAGAGGGTCAGTGAGCAGTGAGACATCCTGATAAAACAAGAAGAAAAATATTCCCTTTAGATATGCTGGGCTTATTTCTAATGAGGAATATTTGGAATTCTGGGTATTATTTATAGCTTATATGATTGTATAGAGATTAATGCTATAGCGAACTATATTAGTTCTCCTTCTCAAATGTGAGTTGAATTCTCACAGTCCTTGTTCATATTGATAAAGGTGCATTAGAGATTTCTTCAGGTACTGTACCTATTGTACGTATTGTACCTATTGTACGTATTGTACCTTTAACAGGCTTCTCTCCAACTGACTCCTGAAGTCAAGACACTTATGATTAGTCCAGTGGACCATGTAAATAGTAATCTTACAAAATTCTGCATGACAAGGTCTTATTTCTACTTGGATGTACGATGGGCCTCTTTAGACTTTCGTAATCCACTATTTCTGAGGTAGTAAAAATGGACTCTGCTTATCTCCCCCTGTTGTCTTAACTCTGCTTTTAGAACCTCTTATTATAATGGCCATACCTCCCACACCTAGGTTTTACTATTGTGATACTCATCTAATAAAGTTTTACAATGAAAGGTCTGAAATCTTCTGGAAAGGAGAAAAAACTACTTCCTTCCTCCCCGCTTAGCTTTATTGAAGTATAATCGACAAATAAAAGTTGTGTATAAAAACTGTATATATTTAAGGCATACGGTGTGATGATTTGATGTACATACACATTGTGAAGTGATTACCACAATCAAGTTAATTAACACATCCATCACCTCACATAGTTACTTTTTTTCTCCGCAGTGGTGAGAACGTTTAAGAGCTACTCTTTTAGCAAATTTTAAGTATACAATACAGTATTATTAATTGTAGTCACCATGCTGTACATTAGATCATCAGAGATTATTCATCTTATAACTGAAAGTTGGTACCCTTTGACTGAAAAATTGCTTACTTTTAAAAAGTCTTAACTCTTCATAGTTGCCAGACTACAACTTACAAATTTTATAGTTTTTGTGCTCCTGTGGTTCAGTCTTTGATCACTAAATTATCTGAGAGAAGATTCAATTGCATTTCTAATTCAGAGATTTCAAGATGGTTAAACGCCTAGAGCTGTATTAAATTCTATTATATGGCATCTTCTCCCTAGTTTCTGTTATGATCCAATGGCACTCTGTGTGTGTGTGTGTGTTGATTGTGAAGTAGATCATTTTCTCTAAGAGGAAACCCAAGGCTACTGGTTTTTATGACATATTTGCACAAGCTGGTGTAAATCCACCCCTGGATAATTTGGCTCATGAGAGAAAAAAAAATAACACACTTCTTCAAGTGAACAGATGTCTATGCATAGATATATTTTTGAGGCAAGGTCATGGTCAGGCATAATATGCATACCTCTGTAGGAAATACATCTATTTCATTATGAAAACTTGGCATATGAAATCCCTTAGGACATAGGACAGAAACAGAGAAGGGAAGAAACAGGGAGAAACAGAAGGGAAACAGGAGGTCTGATGTTCAAGACCTTGGAGATATTAAGATTATACTTCTAAAACAGAGAATGGATTATACAACTTTCAGGAAAAGTTTTGTAATTATGACAGACCCAAATGTGAAATTTGGTAGATGGGCACTGCTGACCCCTATGGGATATACGGATGTGGTCGCAGAATGTTTTTTGCCTACCAGAGAAAAATTATATCTTCGTTTAAAGACAGAAGAAGACCTAAGTTCCTACCTGACTAGACTCTAGAGAGGTCAGTTCAGATATCGAAACAACACATATTTTCCTTGCTTTCACATCTTCCCAACATAATCGGTAGCCAGACAAAATATTGGTTCGTTTTTAGCCAGAGACAGTGGCATAAAAAAGAGATATGGACATTTCTGTTACAATGCTGGCATTTGTGCTATTGGAAAACCTTCCATTCTGCAAAACTGAACACTAAAAAGAACAGGGCCCATGAGGAAAATAAAACAAGGGGAGACGACTCAAAACTGTGAAATTTGAAGAGTAGAGCGCTAAAAAAAAACCCAAAACTTACCATCAAAAAAAATCTATATATATATACACACACACATACACACACATACACATATATGTATAAGTATATATACTGGCATCATTAATCTGCTAACAACATTTGCACCTGCCTTCAAAGTAAGTTTGTTATTATCAGTCCTAAGTCCTGGAGCTCCTACTTGTTCCTCTGAGACGTATGTTTTCCAAAATGAACAGTTTTTCTCAAAATTAAAAATGTTATCTAATATGTAGACTTTTTCATTAATCCATAGTTTTCATACAGGGATTAATGTCTTTACAGCTTCTTAATCTGTCTTGGCGGCTTCACCAGTGAGTTTAACATAGTTGCACATGTCGAGATGTTCTTGAGGCACCAAAGAAAAGGGCTTTTGTAGAGTTTTAGGGGTTTTTTTCCCTGAAGATCTTCATGTATTGCTGTGATTTTTCTTTAATTGTGACAAAGCTTGCTCTGGATAACTTTAAAACATTAAACTACCAGCAAACTATATAAGAACCAACCTTACTTCTGATATCTTAAGGACATCTTTCTCTATTTACCAGTCATACATGGAGTAATTTACATCAAAGAATCAGCTGTTTTACAAAAACAGATCCTCCTAATTCATGTGATGTGTAAGTTTCCAGTATCATGTAGTGAGTGCCAGATTAGTCAGTAAAAAACTCTGTCTCATTTGCTATATTCAGAACCTGTTTCATCAGTCCATGCCAGGGTCTTACAATAATGATACAGTAAACAAGATGTTGTTTGTCAACTAGCGGTGTAGAGTTGCCATGCAGGGTGGAGGTGTGCTTTAAGGAAGAGTGAGGTGACACCTTAGGAAAGAAGAAAGAAACCAAAACCACCTCTGTAAGCCTAACAAGTAGTTCTAACTGTGTAGTTTTAACTGTGATGGTAGATTTGTTTGACATCAAATGACCATTGACTGCAGTGTTTCTTCTCCAATTAGATGTTTCTTCCTTTCTTCTTTTCCTCTTTCTTTCCTTATTTTCTCTCCTTTATTTTTTTGTTCTTTCACTGATGTTTTCTTTCATCTGTGTCTTTTTCTTCTTTATGTACTACACATTAAATATCTACCATGTGGCAGGAGCATTGCTGGGTTCTAGAGATGAAATGGCGTTTATCTCTAAACACAGAGTTTAGAGTATTGTGGGAAGATACATGTTAAACATATAATCACACAAGTAAATGTAAACTAACAGGTAATGCGTGTTACCAAGAAGAGGTGCTATACATGTATGTCAGAGTGAGAATATACCTTAGTCAGATATGTCACCTAGGCTTCCTTAAGGAAATGAACTCAAAAAAATGAGTGGGATTAACAAGGCTAAAACAGGAGAGAACATTCCTGCCAGAGGGAACTCCTTGTGCAGTGACCTTGCAGCCCTAGTGGAGACACTGCTTATGAGAAACTGAAGGAGGGCCAGAGCGGTTGGATGACAGCAGTAGGAGCGGATCTGGGGTAGAGCCAGATCATGCAGGGCCCGGCTGGCCTGGGTTGGGATGAAGATCTGCATCTTTAACCCCAGAGAAATAGGAATAGCGTTGAAATGTTTCAAACCATGAAATAGATGATATGATCAGATTTGCATTTTGAAAATGTGTCTCTGATTATAATATAATAAGGCCAATATATAATTTTTGTGCTCGCTGCAATTTTGCATCTTCAAAATATCTCTGTAAGGAAAGAGCAACCCTGATGTTTGCATCCTTAATTCCATTTTGTAGATCGAGAGACTGAGACCCAAAGAAGAAACCATCCTTTGCTTAATTAGGCCTGCATTGTTCCTTACATTTCTTCTAAGGGATATCAGTATCGTGTGGGGTGACATGATAGCTGTGAAACGAAGCACATAGGCATAATCATTTGACATTTCTTTGAACAGAAGTCCCTGAGTCCCTCCTACTTTCAATCCAGAATACAGCTTTTACTCCTGCCTAAGCTCTCATTTACAAGCTACTTATGTTTCCGTTTTACTGGAGGTGTTTGTAGGTTTTTCTGCCACATTAAACATACACATCTTTAGGGATCTATCACCAAAAGGGAAGTTTGAAAAGATCACTAGAATTAGCAAAAGGAAAAAAGAGGTTGGAGTTTTGGCAGTAAATTATCTATCTGAGGCCACATTGCTTCATTCCCTTGGTAACCATGCTTACTATGAACAGTTTTTATAAATAAGTCAAGCCTCCCGTTTATACCCTCCATAATCCCTCTTAGGGAGGCAACAACACAGTGTGAGTCTTTATTAAAGGGTTCTGGCTAGGAAAGTCACACTCCCGTCCCTCCACCTTTGCACAAACCATTAGGCATAGTATTAAGAGCTCCACCAATATGCTAGGTGTTGTGCAGAATCTTAGGGAAACACTGGATACTTCCCAGTAAATTTTATATCCAATTTGCCCCCTAAGTTTCTGCTCTGAGCCACCTTTAATGACACGTTCTTTCTCTTAGAAAGCAGAGTTGCTCTGAGAGGGCGCTATCTTAACAAATGGTTTCTGTACAAATAATGGTAACAGTCTACTTGGCAAGTTCTGGCTGGCAGCAAAACTGCTTGAGGTAAAAGTGTGAGAGGTGGGTCCTGGGCCGGAAGCAAGAAATTGAAGGAGAGGGCACCAGCTGTAAATTTTTCACTTGTCTAATAGACTGTATTTTTAGGGTCAAGAAGCAGAGTAGCTGGTGAGGAGGAACTGCATTTTTACAAAAGTGTTTGAAACAAGAGTTCTCAGTGTTTAGTCATGATCAAATCTTCAAAACTCCCAGATAATAGATGGGCATCATATAAACTTACCTATGGTTTAATCACTTTGAATCTGAAGTATGATCATAGATAGTCTGATGATGTAAAAACAAAAGCAAAAACCACAGTTTATCAGGTCAGAGCTCAGAGAGTTCTGCACTGCACACAAACACATTCCTGGCAACAATCTCCAGACATCGAAATGCTTACTAGGCAACGAGTAATGAACTGACCTAGGTAGAGAATGAGCAGGTCTAGGAACATTTTACAACTTTGAAAAGTTATTCCTCCTCCACTGAGATACTCAGTGACTTGGAAATAGGCACAGAGACAGAAAGAAGAAAGATAGAATAGAGGAAAAGGAATTGAATGGTGAATGGGAAGAGAAATTCCAAAAACTGAGAAACGATGAGAAGGAAAGGAAACATATCAAAGGGATACTTCTTAAAGCAGGTAAGAATGTGAGGGACTGAGACCATGGAAGACTCCAGAATAAGTTTGATTGGGGCCAACCAAGAGTGTTTATTAGTCTGAACATGCTATTTATATTTATGGTGTATTGCTTTTACAGTAAAGGTAAATAATTAAAAACATACCTAAAATGACTTATAATGTTAAACTATACCAAAAAAATAGGACAAGTAAAAATAAAAGATTCAAGAAATAATATGAAGTGAGTAGAGGCTTGGGTGAACTTCCTATTACATAACTATATATTTAGCTTTAGATTCCTGTATTATATGGCAAAGGGAGAAGTGATTTAGTACTGTTGAATTAAAACAGCAAGGGCAACCACAACAACAAAAGTAAACAGCCTAAAATTTTAGCAGAACATTAATACTTTTTTTCTGGTACTGAAAAATAATTATTTATACACCAGATAAAATAAGGGCAATGTTTTCATTATGGTTTTTACAAAATAAAGAAAAAAGAAGAGAGAAAGAAAATCTTATAAAAGTATTTTATGTTTATACAGTGGCTTATACTTCATCACATACTTTAATTATTTCTCTTGATCTTCACAAATGACCCTATGACTTATGTAGGGCACTACAATGATCATTTTTACAGACAAAATTTAAAAGCTTACAAATAGAACACTCTTGGTAAAATTGATGGACAGTGTACTAAAACTCAGGTCTTCTGACACAATCCAATTCTGTCTGAATCTTTGAAAGAGCTTTGGGTTGAAGGCAAACCATTAAATCAGTGATTCTACTTGTTGGATTGCCTCAGAATTAACTGAAATTTTTGAAAAGTAGAGCATGTTTGGACATGCCCTACACTTCCTTATATAGATTTCTGCTATTGAGGTCCAGTCATGTTCATTTATAGAAAGCTATAGGGATGATTTTCATGCACACCAAAGTTGAGATCCTTCTGAATTAAATCTTAGATCACTAAAGACTTTGTTCATGGAATTCATATCATCCAGATGAGTTCTTTGTGATTGGACTTAATACAGATGTAAAACTTGAAGATCCAATAGAAATGTCCCTGGGACTTCCCTTGTGGTCCAGTGGTAAAAAATCTGTCTTCCAATGCAGGGATGTGGGTTTGACCCCTGGTCAGGGAACTAAGATCCCACATGCCATGGGGCAACTAAGACCGCGTGCCACAACTACTGAGCTTGTGCACCTCAATGAGAGAGCCTGCGTGCCACAAACTGCAGAACCCACACGCCACAACTAGAGAGCCCATGTGCCCTGGAGCCCATGCACCACAACTAGAGGGAGAAAACCCATATGCCACAACTAGAGAGAAGCCTACACACTGCAACAAAGAGGCTTAGCACCATGGCAGAAGATCCTGCATGCCTCATTGAAGATCCTGTGGGCCACAACTGAGACCTGACGCACCCAAAGAAATAAAGAAAATAAATAAATTTAAAAAAGGAGAAATGTCCCTAAATCTCTTTCTGCCTAGTCTCAGATGTCTCAAGATATCCTTTGGTAAAAATAGGAAGTAGGAGTCAGTTTATAGTTGTGTTCCTGAAATGCTGATAATGCTAAATTGAGTAATACAAATTAATATATCTGGAGTTCCTCATTTGATGTGGCCAAGCAAGCTCCTATTAAAATGATCCTTCTGCAGGTAACTATAAATTCTGTATAAAGTGCCTAAAACAACTACCTGAAGACTCTAAAGAATGAATGCATGCAGGTAGGTTCTGAAGGAAAGTTGATGGTTGCAAGAAGAGATCAGTATGATTCATTTCTCATTCTAATTTTTTTTGTTAAGCCTATGGGCAGGCTGAGCAGGATGGTTAAAATACCAATAGAAAATTTACAGTTTTCCTGTTTTGAAGAACCAGAGGACAAAGTTTAAGGCAATCATGACCATTGGAAAGTAAGACAGGAAGCTCAAAAAGAGAAAACTAGGGCAGGAGGCTGGGGGAGAGGCAGCTCAAATTCTCCATATAAATTATTTCAAAATCTCTGGCTACCCATGAACAAAGTGTATGGCAGAGCAGACCACAGTCAGTCCAGCTAAGAATAAAAGAATGAAACTGAGATTTGAATTGCTGCCCAAAAGGCAGAGTTGGCATTTGAGTCTAATCACATTAGTCACCTGCTAAAAATATCAGCACTATTTGTAGGAAAATGATGGGATCCAGAGTCTCCTCAACATAATATTCATAATGTCCAGGATACAGCTGAACATTTTGTGGTATAAAGTGAACAAGGAAAATATGGTCTATTCTTAAAAGTCTGTGGATGACCTAGATGTTGGAGTTAGTAGACAAGTGCTCTAAAGCAGCTATTATAACTATGCTCATACTGAATGGAAAGATTGAAACCTCAGGGGAAATATTATAAAACAAACCAAGTTCAAATTACAAAAATGAAAACTACATTATCTCACATAAAAATTCACTGGATGGCATAATGCAGAATTAAGATGACAGAGGAAAGAATCAGTAAACAAAGAGGTCTAGATAAAAAGCCAATAGATAAATTAAAATGAAATTCTTAAAAATATTCATATAAGCCAAAATGGGCAAGTAAAGAAGAACAAAGGAAAAAAGGGGGGCAAAAAGAAAAAAAAAGATAGACAAAAGTCCAACATGATCAATAAATACATTAAATATTAACAAACTAACACTCCAATTAAAAAGGCAGAGATAATTAGAATAGATTGAAAGAGCAAGACCCAACGTTATGCTTTCTGAAAGAGAAACTCTAAATATAAAAATACAATTTAAGTTAAATGAGATCAGAGTACTTTACTAATATTAGATAAATTATACTTTAAGACCAATAATATTACCAAAGATAAAAATAGGAATATAATTATGAGTTGATTCACTAGGAAGATATAAAAATCATAAACAAAACTTCAAAATACATGAAGCAAAATTAACAGAATTATAGGGAGAAATAGACAACTCCTCAAATCAAACTAGGAGATTTTACCATTCTTCTCTGAACAATTTATAGAAGAAGTAAACAGCAAAGTAAAGGCATCGATTACCTGAACAACATTATAATCCACATTAACCTGATTGATATTTATAGCACACAACCTCAAAACTGAAGAATATGCATTCTTTTCAAGTGTACATTCTATGTATAAAGAGATCTATTGGGGAGTCACAAAATATATTTCAAAATTTTTAAAATATTGAAATCATAAAGTGTGCTCTCTGAACATAATGGAATTAAACCAGAAATTAGTACCAATAAAGATATATATGAAAATCACACATATTTGGGAATTAAATAACATGCTCTTAAGCAATTTATGGAAAATATTTTGAACTGATTGACAGTGAAAATATCACATATGAAAATTTGTGGGTTGTAGCTAAGTAGTGTTTAGAGTAGGATTTATAGGGTTTTTTTAGTTATATATATGTTTTTTCTTTTCAGATTTTTTCCATTATAGGTTATTGCAAGATATTGAGTACAGTTCCCTGTGCTATACAGTAAATCCTTGTTGTTTATACTATTTTGTGTAAATTGTTCATATCTGTTAATCCTGTACCCCTAATTTATTCCTTCCCCTCCCTTTCCCCTTTGGTAACCATAAGTTTGTCTTCTGTGTCTGTGAGTCAGTTCCTGTTATGTACGTAGATTAAACTGTGTTATTTTTTAGATTCCACGTGTAAGTGATATCATATAATATTTGCCTCTCTCTGCCTGCCTTACTTCACTTAGTATGATATTCTCTAGGTCCATCCATGTTGCTGCAAATGGCAATATTTCATTCTTTTTTTTATGGCTGAATAATATTTCATTGTGTATATATCAATATATCACATCTTCTTAAACCAGTCATCTGTTGCTGGGCACTTGTTGTTTCCATGACTTGGCTATTGTAAATAGTGCTGCTACGAACATTGGGATGCATGTATTTTTCAAATTAGAGTTTTTATCTTTTCCAGATATATGCCCAGGAATGGGATTTCTGGATCAGATAGTAGTTCTATTTTTAGTTTTGTAAAGGACCCTCCATACTGTTTTCCATAGTGGCTGCCACAAATTTACATTCCCACCAGCAGTGTAAAAGGATTCCCTTTTCTCCACATCCTCTCCAGCATTTATTATTTGTAGACTTCTTGATGATAGCCATAGAATTTATAGTTTTTAATACTTGTATCTAAAATTAGTTATCAAAATTTTCACTATAAGAAGCTAGATAAAAAAGAGCAGAGTTAACCAAAGTAAGAACTTGGGGGCAAAGTAACCATAAAGCTACAGTAATCAGAGACTGTAATACAGGCCTTAAGATCTACAAATAATCAGTAGAACAGAATAGATAGCTCAGGAATGGACCCCTACTTGTATGGTTATGTGATTTTTTTTATGGTTTTTTTCATTATTGTGATAGTAACACTTAACATGACATTACCCTCTTAACAAGATTTTAAGTGCTCAGTACAGTATTGTTACCTATATGCACAAAAAACTAAAAATAAAACTACCATATGATGAAGAAATTCCATTCCTTGGTATATATCTGGAAAAAATGAAAACACTAATTGAAAATGATACATGCACCCCAGTGTGTGTGTGTGTGTGTGTGTGTGTGTGTGTGTGTGTGTGTGTGTGTATGGAACACTACTTAGCCATACAAAAGAATGAAATTGTGCCATTTGCAACAACATAGATGGACTTGGAGTGTATTATGCTAAGTGAAATAAGTCACACAGAGGAAGATAAATACTGTATGATATCACTTATATATAGAATCTAAAAAATAAAACAAACTAGTGAATATAACAGAAAAGAAACAGACTCACAGAACAAACTAATGGTTACCAGTGTGGGGGTAGGGAACTAAGAGGTACAAACCATTATGTAGAAATTAAAGAAACTGCAAGGATATATTGTACAGCACAGGGAATATATCCATTATTTTATAATTACGATAAATGGAGTATAACCATTAAAGTTGTGAATCACTATGTTATATACCTGTAACTTATATAATATTGTACATTATACCACCATAAAAAAAATATATATGTGTATATATATTTGTTTGACAAAGGGCTGGAATTCAAGATGTACATAGAACTCATAAAACTCAATAATAAAATAGACAACTAAACCCAGTGTAAAATGGACAAAAGATTTGAAAAGACATATCATAAAATAAGATATATGAATGGTCTATAATTATATGAAAATATGTTCAACATCATTCACCACATAATGCAAATTAAAATTGTAAAAAAAATAACACTTCACACCCACCAGAATGGCTAAAATTTAAGACTGTAAACACCAAATGTTGGTGAGGATGTGGAACAAATGGAACTCTCTTACATTGTCAGCGGGATTCTGATAATTTACCATCACTTTGGAAAATGGCCTGGCAATTTCTTATGAAACTAATCATACACATATTCTATGACCCAGCAACTCCACTTCCAGATATTTAACCAACAGACATAAAAGTATGTTAACAAAAAGAACTTGCGCAATAATGTTCACAACGGCTTTATTCGTATTAGTCCCAAACTCTCTCAATTATCCACCTATATGAGAAGGGATAAACAAACTGTGGAAGAGTTACATAATATGTACAATAGCACTCCATGTAAAAAGGAATGAGTTACTGGTACATGAGAAAATATAAATATATGTGAAAAAATTATGCTGTGTGAAAGGAGCCTTACACTCTATAAAACACAATGCATTATGTATACATACTGCATGATGTCATGTTTATTAAAACTGAAAAAATCTAATTTATGGTAGAAATGATATGCATACTATTCAGATATTAGAATGTTCATAATTAAATGAAGAAATAAACCTACTGCTTTGTGATTTAATATGCAAGAAGGAGTACTGATACTCTAACATGGACCTTTGCCTGAGTGGAAGACACTACTGATGCTCTATGTGGATAGACTCAAGAGGTGGTTTGAAACTGCACAGACTCTTGGGTTAGGACGCAACCTAGGCTTCGTGATTCCTCACCGACATTTGAGAGCACGCGTTGCCAGTTGTTCACCCCACCGTAGAACTTGAGCCTGTGTCGGATTGTGATTTTGAATAGCACATTCGGACTGGCCTCTTATCAGGATGAGTTTGCCACAAAATATGTCAAGCTTTTGAATATTTCAAGTTAGTAGATGGGCTATATCAGTTCTGTTCACTTAGATGAAGGTGTTTATCTGCTGAAGATAGCGGCTTCAATTTCAAGCATACTTGGTTTATCAGTATCATACCTATGTCCTTAGTAAATGTTTTTCTTCCTCCAGGTCTGTATCCAAACATAGCCTTAGGTTTGTGTAAAAAGCTATACCAGTGTTAAAATATTAGTTCTCTTAACTCTTCTATCTGTTTTAATATTTACTTACATAGCAATTTTTTGCTTTTTTCAGCAAACTCCTCTGTGAACCAAGGCCTGTGATCTTTGCCAGATATTTATAGTCCTGTGAGCTGGGACCTTGTCTGGATTGTACATTTCCTTAGTACCTAGAACAGTTCATGGCATATAGTACATTGTCAATAAATACTTGTTGAATAAGTTAATAATAAAACATCTATTTAAAAATATTAATTAGATGTTGTCAGTATTCCTTACCCTCTCCTTCTAGAGAAGGGTAGTTAAAACCTGTGCAACATTTTTAGATTGCAAGTTTGGTGAAGTCCTCTGGGTATCATACGTAAATTAGCATTGATGAAAGGCCAAAAGTTAATTCATAAACAATGTCCTTCCACTCTTGGCCATAGATGGTATTTATTACATAAAAATTCCTGTGCAATAGAACCAATGTTACCAGTTAATAGTCCAGAAAAACAGATGCTCTCTATAAATAAGTCTTTTATAACAGTCATAGATATAAAGAACAATACCTGACTTAACCAGGAGTCAGATCTCCAGCGATCTCAAAGCTGTCATAAATACTTAAAGGTAAGGAAGTAGGCTATTAATGGAGAGAAAAAGAAAAAAACAGAAATCAAATGCACTTTAATCTAAAGAAGAAGCATATAGAACCTAATTGACTTAGAAGGGTGAAAACTTTGGGTTACTTATATAACAAGTCTGTATGTCTATATTATAGGAATTTTTTGTTTGATCTAGGCTAAAGCACAAGAGTGGGGAAACAAACAACTATAACAACTGTAATTGACAGTGAAGCAGAAGGTAGAGAATCACTCTGTAAATCCCAGAGCCTGGAGGCATTTAGTAGAAGGAGAGACACCCATAGGTGAAGATGGCCTCTGAGCATCAAAGCACAGTGTAATGATTGCAGTTAATAATGAAGACCTTGAGTTATCGAGGAGTGACTGAGATTGTAGACAAATCTACATACATGTTTCCTTTTCTTCCTGGGCTTCGGGGTACACTATCTTTCCCAGCCTTCCTATGCCCATAACACTGTGTTTTTTCTAGTCAAGAAGATGTTAACAGAAGGGAAATATATTTCCTATAGTTCTGACCCATCAAGTCTTTTACAAGACCCTCCAATGCTCTTCCCCAATCTAATGTCTGGGTATTGATGCTTAGTATGATTTGGAAAGCCACATTTTGAAGATAGCAGAGATTCTGTCAGCCTGGATTTTGAATGACTGTGATAATCAAACTTCCATTGCCTCTTATCTGGAACTTCTGTTTTGGCCTTTACTTGAGTGAGTGAAAGACAAACTTAGGTTTTGTCAAGCCACTGAATGTGCTGTAGAGTCCACTGGCCACTAGCTACATATGTCTTATAATATTTCAGATTTAGCTAGTGCAGCCAAGGAGGTGAATTTTTTTTAACTAATTAATTTTTAATGTTTGGCTGCATTGGGTCTTTGTTGCTGTGCACGGGTTTTCTCTAGTTGCGGTGAGCGGGTGCTACTCTTTGTTGCAGTGTGCAGGCTTCTCATTGCGGTGCCTTCTCTTGTTGTGGTGCACGGGCTCTAGGCGTGTGGGATTCAGTAGTTGTGGCACATGGGCTCAGTAATTGTGGCTCGTGGGCTTTAGAGCACAGGCTCAGTAGTTGTGGCCCACGGGCTTAGTTGCTCCGCAGCACGTGGGATCTTCCCGGACCAGGGCTCAAACTCGTGTCCCCTGCATTGGCCAGCAGATTCTTAACCACTGTGCTACCAGGGAAGTCCAAGGAGGTGAATTTTTAATTTTATTACATTTAAATTTAAATAGCCGTATGTGGTTTATGAGTACCATGTTAGCGCAGTTCTAGTAGGGCTTGGCTACATTTATTTTTCCATTTGAAGAAGGCTTGGACTAAGTAATGGCAGTTTTACCCAATAAAACAAGAGCCTGTATCTTATACGTGGCACACAATATCCTCAGTAATGTGCCCTTTGTGAACTTCCCCAGCATCCCTTTAACCATGCTTCACCTCATACATGGTGCCACATTCACTACCAATTTATTAATACTGTTTTTATAACCCATGCCCTTCCTCTCTGCCTCTTCTGCCTGACATGCTTTTCTCCTTCATGGCCATTGGCAAATTGCCTCTCATCTTTCAAAATTTAGAGCTCATGTCACCTCTCCTATGAATACTTTTATTTTATTTTATTTGGTTGCCCTGGGTCTTCATTGCTGTGCGCAGGCTTTCTCTAGTTGTGGCGAACGGCTGCTACTCTTCGTTTTGGTGCGTGGGCTTCTCTCTGCGGTGGCTTCTCTTGTTGCGGAGCACAGGCTCTAGGCCTGCGGGCTTCAGTAGTTGCAGCACGTGGGCCCTAGAGCACGTGGGCTTCAGTAGTTGTGGTGCATGGGCTCAGTAGTTGCAGTGCGTGGGCTCAGTAGTTGTGGTGCATGGGCTCAGTAGTTGCGGCACAGTGCTCTAGAGTACAGGCTCAGTAGTTGTGGCACGTGGGCTTAGTTGCTCTGCGGCATGTGGGATCTTCCCGGACCAGGGATCTAACCCATGTCCCCTGCATTGGCAGGTGAATTCTTAACCACTGCACCACCAGGGAAGTCCCATGAATACTATTTTGACACATTCCAGGATGAACTGCTCATTTTCTCCTTTGTGTTGTGCTGAAACTTTATAGATTTCTATTATGTCACCTAAAACACTTCATTACATTTATTTGTTATTGCATTTCTCTCTTTTCCTATTAGGCTGGAAGCTTTTGAGAATGGACTATGTCTATTAATATTTGTTCTTGTAGCACTTCGGACATCAATTACAATGTAAATCATCAATAAAAGATATGTGAATAGGACGTTTGGGAAAGAGAATTCTATAATAATCTACTATTCCCCTTTTTTTTTTTACATCTTTATTGGAGTATAATTACTTTACAATGGTGTGTTAGTTTCTGCTTTATAACAAAGTGAATCAGTTATACATATACATATGTTCCCATATCTCTCCCCTCTTCTGTCTCCTTCCCTCCCACCCTCCCTATCCCACCCCTCTAGGTGGTCACAAAGCACCGAGCTGATCTCCCTGTGCTATGCGGCTGCTTCCCACTAGCTATCTATTTTACGTTTGGTAGTGTATATATGTCCATGCCACTCTCTCACTTTGTCACAGTTTACCCTTCCCCCTCCCCATATCCTCAAGTCTATTCTCTAGTAGGTCTGTGTTTTTATTCCTGTCTTACTCCTAGGTTCTTCATGACTTTTTTTTTCTTAAATTCCATATATATGTGTTAGCATACGGTATTTGTTTTTCTCTTTCTGACTTACTTCACTCTGTATGAAAGACTCTAGGTCCATCCACCTCGTTACAAATAGCTGAATTTCTTTTCTTTTTATGGCTGAGTAATATGCCATTGTATATATGTGCCACATCTTCTTTATACATTCATCTGATGATGGACACTTAGGTTGTTTCCATCTCCTGGCTATTGTAAATAGAGCTGCAATGAACATTTTGGTACATGACTATTTTTGAATTATGGTTTTCTCAGGGTATATGCCCAGTAGTGAGATTGCTGGGTCATATGGTAGTTCTATTTGCAGATTTTTAAGGAACCTCCATACTGTTCTCCATAGTGGCTGTACCAATTCACATTCCCAGCAGCAGTGCAAGAGTGATCCCTTTTCTCCACACCCTCTCCAGCATTTATTGTTTCTAGATTTTTTGATGATGGCCATTCTGACTGGTGTGAGATGATATCTCACAGTAGTTTTGATTTGCATTTCTCTAATGATTAATGATGTTGAGCATCCTTTCATGTCTTTGTTGGCAGTCTGTATATCTTCTTTGGAGAAATGTCTATTTAGGTCTTCTGCCCATTTTTGGATTGGGTTGTTTGTTTTTTTGTTATTGAGCTGCATGAGCTGCTTGTAAATTTTGGAAATTAATCCTTTGTCAGTTGCTTCATTTGCAAATATTTTCTCCCATTCTGAGGGTTGTCTTTTTGTCTTGTTTATGGTTTCCTTTGCTGTGCAAAAGCTTTGAAGTTTCATTAGGTCCCATTTGTTTATTTTTGTTTTTATTTCCATTTCTCTAGGAGGTGGGTCAAAAAGAATCTTGCTGTGATTTATGTCATAGAGCATTCTGCCTATGTTTTCCTCTAAGAGTTTGATAGTTACTGGCCTTACATTTAGGTCTTTAGCTTATTTTTGTGTATGGTGTTAGGGAGTGTTCTAATCTCATACTTTTACATGTACCTGTCCAGTTTTCCCAGCACCACTTATTGAGGAGGCTGTCCTTTCTCCACTGTACATTCCTGACTCCTTTATCCAAGATAAAGTGACCATATGTGCGTGGGTTTATCTCTGGGTTTTCTATCCTGTTCCACTGATCTATATTTCTGTTTTCGTGCCAGTACCATACTGTCTTGATTACTGTAGCTTTGTAGTATAGTCTGAAGTCAGGGAACCTGATTCCTCCAGCTCCGTTTTTCATTCTCAAGATTGCTTTGGCTATTTGGGGTCTTTTGTGTTTCCATACAAATTGTGAAATTTTTTGTTCTAGTTCTGTGAAAAATGCCATTGGTAGTTTGATAGGGATTGCATTGAATCAGTAGATTGCTTTGGGTAGTATAGCCATTTTCACAATGTTGATTCTTCCAGTCCAAGAACATGGTATATCTCTCCATCTATTTGTATCATCTTTAATTACTTTCATCAGTGTCTTATAATTTTCTGCATATAGGTCTTTTGGTCTCCTTAGGTAGGTTTATTCCTAGATATTTTATTCTTTTCGTTGCAGTGGTAAATGGGAGTGTCTTCTTGATTTCACTTTCAGATTTTTCTTCATTAGTGTATAGGAATACCAGAGATTTCTGTGAATTAATTTTGTATCCTGTTACTTTTCAAATTCATTGATTAGCTCCAGCAGTTTTCTGGTAGCATCTTTAGGATTCTCTATGTATAGTATCATGTCATCTGCAAACAGTGACAGCTTTACTTCTTCTTTTCCAATTTGGATTCCTTTTCTTCTCTGATTGCTGTGGCTAAAACTTCCAAAACTATGTTGATGAAGAGTGGTGAGAGTGGGCAACCTTGTCTTGTTCCTGATCTTAGTGGAAATGGTTTCAGTTTTTCACCATTGAGGACGATGTTGGCTGTGGGTTTGTCATATATGGCCTTTATTATGTTGAGGAAAGTTCCCTCTATGCCTACTTTCTGGAAGGCTTTTATCATAAATGGGTGTTGAATTTTGTCGAAAGCTTTCTCTGCATCTGTTGAGATGACCATATGGTTTTTCTCCTTCAGTTTGTTAATATGTTGTATCACATTGATTGATTTGCATATATTGAAGAATCCTTGCATTCCTGGAATAAACCCCACTTTATCATGATGTATGATCCTTTTAATGTGCTGTTGGATTCTGTTTGCTAGTATTTTGTGGAGGATTTTTGCATCTATGTTCATCAGTGATATTGGCCTGTAGTTTTCTTTCTTTGTGACATCCTTGTCTGGTTTGGGTATCAGGGTGATGCTGGCCTCGTAGAATGAGTTTGAGAGTGTTCCTCCGTCTGCTATATTTTGGAAGAGTTTGAGAAGGATAGGTGTTAGCTCTTCTCTAAATGTTTGACAGAATTCGCCTGTGAAGCCATCTGGTCCTGGGCTTTTGTTTGTTGGGAGATTTTTAATCACAGTTTCAATTTCAGTGCTTGTAATTGGTCTGTTCATATTTTCTGTTTCTTCCTGATTCAGTCTTGGCAGGTTGTGTTTTCCTAAGAATTTGTCCATTTCTTCCAGGTTGTTCATTTTATTGGCATAGAGTTGGTTGTAGTAATCTCTCATGATTTTTTTTTTTTTTTTTTTTGCGGTACGCAGGCCTCTCACTGTTGTGACCTCTCCCACTGTGGAGCACAGGCTCCGGACTTGCAGGCTCAGCGGCCATGGCTGACGGGCCCAGCCACTCCACGGCATGTGGGATGCCCCCGGACCGGGGCACGAACCCGCGTCCCCTGCATCGGCAGGCAGACTCCCAACCACTGCACCACTAGGGAAGCCCTCTCTCATGATATTTTGTATTTCTGCAGTGTCAGTTGTTACTTCTCCTTTTTCATTTCTAATTCTATTGATTTGAGTCTTCTCCCTTGTTTTCTTGATGAGTCTGGCTAATGGTTTATCAATTTGTTTATCTTCTCAAACAACCAGCTTTTAGTTTTATTGATCTTTGCTATCGTTCCCTTCATTTCTTTTTCATTTATTTCTGATCTGATCTTTATGATTTCTTTCCTTCTGCTAACTTTGGAGTGTTTTTTGTTCTTCTTTCTCTAATTGCTTTAGGTGCAAGGTTAGGTTGTTTATTCGAGATGTTTCCTGTTTCTTAAGGTAGGATTGTATTGCTATAGACTTCCCTCTTAGAACTGCTTTTGCTGCATCCCATCGGTTTTGGGTCGTCGTGTCTCCATTGTCATTTGTTTCTAAGTATTTTTTTATTTCCTCTTTGTTTTCTTCAGTGATCACTTCGTTATTGAGTAGTGTATTGTTTAGCCTCCATGTGTTTGTATTTTTTACAGATCTTTTCCTGTAATTAATATCTAGTCTCATAGCATTGTGGTTGGAAAAGATACTTGATAAAATTTCAGTTTTCTTAAATTTACCAAGGCTTGATTTGTGACCCAAGCTATGATCTACCCTGGAGAATGTTCCATGAGCACTTGAGAAAAATGTGTATTCTGTTGTTTTTGGATGGAATGTCCTATAAATATCAATTAAGTCCATCTTGGTTAATGTATCATTTAAAGCTTGCGTTTCCTTATTTATTTTCATTTTGGATGATATGTCCATTGGTGAAAGTGGGGTGTTAAAGTCCCCTACTATGAATGTGTTACTGTCGATTTCCCCTTTTATGGCTGTTAGTATTTGCCTTATGTATTGAGGTGCTCCTATGTTGGGTGCATAAATATTTACAACTGTTATATCTTCTTCTTGGATTGATCCCTTGATCATTAGGTAGTGTCCTTCTTTGTCTCTTCTAATCGTCTTTATTTTAAAGTCTTATTTTTTTTGATATGAGAATTGCTACTCCAGCTTTCTTTTGATTTCCATTTGCATGGAATATCTTTTTCCATCACCTCACTTTCAGTCTGTATGTGTCTCTAGGTCTGAAGTGGGTCTCTTGTAGACAGCATATATATATATATGGGTCTTGTTTTTGTATCCATTCAACCAGTCTGTGTCTTTTGGTGGGAGCATTTAATCCATTTACATTTAAGGTAATTATTGATATGTATGTTCCTATTCCCATTTTCTTAATTGTTTTGGGTTTGTTTGAGAGGCCGCCAGTCCTCTCCCTGCACACCGACCGAAGCCCGAGCCTCAGCTCCCAGACCCGCCTGCCCTGGCAGGTGAGCAGACAAGCCTCTTGGGCTGGTGAGTGCTGGTCAGCACCGATCCTCTGTGTGGCAATCTCTCCACTTTGCCCTCTGCACGCCTGTTGCTGCACTCTCCTCTGTGGCTCCGAAGCTCCCCACCTCCGCCACCCGCAGCCTCCGCCCGCGAAGGGGCTTCTTGTGTGTGAAAACCTTTCCTCCTTCACGGCTCCCTCCCACTGGTGTAGGTCCCATCCCTATTCTTTTGTCTCTGTTTATTCTTTTTTCTTTTTCCCTACCCAGGTACGTGGGGAGTTTCTTGCCTTTTGGGAGGTCTGAGGTCTTCTGCTGCATTCAGTAGGTGTTCTGTAGGAGTTGTTCCACCTGTAGATGTATTTCTGATGTATCTGTGGGAAGGAAGGTGATCTCCGTGTCTTACTCTTCCACCATCTTCCCCCTCTCCCCCTATTCCCCTTCTTTGATTTGCATTATCTCCTAAGAAGTTAAGAACTGATTAAGGCTGGACCAGTGTTTTCTGCCCTGTATTTATATTCAGAAAGATCTACTTTTGGTACTTTACCTTCAGTGAGCACACAATCTATGGTTATGGTTTACAGAATGAAACCACAATTGCACATTGCATTTCTTTCTCTGTTTATCTCAGACTATATGTCACGAAATCTCCAAGTCTCTGATGTAACTAAAATGAATACTGGAAATTAGCAGATCAGATCATGACATATATGGCATATGATCAATATGTTGTATGGGTCAATTTCATTGATATATTTTATCTTGTTACTAAGAAATGGTTATAATGAAAACAACACATTTTAAAGCTTACAGAAAGACTTGAATTAAAATTTCTGGTTATATTTCAATATTTCCCATCTTTTGGTGCAATGGCAAATCTTTGAAAAAATGGAGCTACTCATTGAATGCTTCACTATTTGATGAACTGGAAGGATAGCTCAAACCTTCACACTTTTCTGTTATTTCCATTTATTCCCGTAGGTCTGTGTTTCCCTCTGAGATAATCTTTTATATGCAAGTCTGCTGGCAATAAATTCTTTCAGGCTTTGTCATTTGTATTTATTTTATTTTAGCTTTTGTTCATTTTTACCCTTTTTGTATTTGCCTTTATTTTTAAAGGTTATTTAATGGTATAGACTTCTAGGTTGCCAGCTCTTTTTCTTTCAACTCCTTAAAGAAACTGACATAGTTTCTATTCAGAAGTCTACTATCACTTTTATTTTTGTTCATTTGAAGGTAATATGTGTTTTTCCTGCTGATTTTACTTGCTCTTTTGTCAGTGAACTAAAGTAATTTGATTCTATTGTACCTATTTATTTATTTTTTAAAACTCTTACATAGGGTTTGCTGAATATCTTGCATATGTGTGTTGTTGCTTTTTATCAGATTTGGAAAATTTTCATCCCAGTTTTATTTGAACATGGGACATTTTCTTCTCCTCTTCTGAAACTCCAATGATGTTTGTGTTAGACCTTTTGAATATGTCTCACATGTGTCTTATGCATTCTTCTGGTTCAGTTCTTCAGTTTGGATATTTTTCTATTGAATAGTTTCTTTTACTAATCCTGTGTTCCACTGTGTTCAGTCTTCTCTTTAATTATCCAATGAGTTTTTAGTTTCAGATATTATATTTTTTAGATCTTAAATGTCAATGTGAGTCATGTTTTTCTAATACACCATTAAAATATTTTAACTTTTCATTCATTTTGCCCATCTTTTCCTTTATATCATTTAATATGCTAATGATAGTTATTTTGAAGACCTCATCTGCTAAGTCTATTATCTTTAATATCCCTAAGGTCTTTCATTCATTTTTTTTTCTCTTGGTTAATATTTGCTGTTTTTTCCACCTTCACTTATCTGGTAAATTTTTATTTTACCTTCTGGACCTTGTGGTTGATATATTGTAGATGCTCTAGATTTTGTTATTAATCTCTAGAGAGAGTTATATTTTGTTTTCATAAGAATTTAAGTTGTGGGAGGATTACCTGGATTCTGAGACTTGCTTTTAGGCTTCATTAGGATGGAACTATTGCACTTTTGTTCTTACTCTTAGAGAGCAGAACTTACTTCTTTTTTAAAAACTTTACTGAGATATAATTGACATATAACATTGTGTAGGTTTAAGGTGTACAGTCTATTGATGGGATACACTTATATATTGCAAAATGATTATCACCCTAGCATTAGTTGACACCTACATAAAGTCACATAATAGTTATTTCTTTTTTGTGCTGAGAACACTTAAGATTTACTCTCTTACCAACTTTTAAGTGTATGACACATTATTGTTAACTATAATAATAATCCTGTGCATTAGATCCCCAGAACTTATTCATCTTATACCTGGAGGTTTATACCCTCTGATCAAAATTTCCCCATTTCTCCTACTCTGCTCCCACACTCCCTGCACCCCCCATAACCACCATTCTGCTCTCTATTTCTATGAGTCTGGCATTTTTAGATTCCACGCATAAGTGATATCCTACAGTATTTGTCCTTCTGTGTCGTATTTCACTTAGCATAATGTCCTCAAGGTCCATTCTCCATAGTTGTAAATGGCAGGATGTCCTTATTTCTCATTATTATATAATCATATTCCATTGTATAAATATACACCACATTTCCTTTATCAGTTCATCTGTTGATGTACACTTAGGTTGTTCCCATATCTCGGCTATTGTGAATAATGCCACAGTGAACATGGGAGAGTAGATATCTCTTAGAGAGCCTGTTTCCATTTCTTTTGGATATGTACCCAGCAGTGGGATTGCTAGATCATATGGTATTTCTATTTTTAATTTTTTTGAGGAACCTCAGTACTGTTTTCCATAGCTGCTGCACCAATTTATATTCCCACCACCATGCATAAGGATTCCCTTTTCTCCACATCTTCACCAACACTGTTATATCTTGTCTTTTTGATGGTAGCAATTCTAACAGGTGTGAGGTGATATCTTGTGGTTTTGATTTGATCACTAATCATTTCTCAGATGATTAGTGATGTTCAGCACCTTTTCGTCTACCTATTGGCCATTTGTATGTCTTCTATGGAAAAGTGTCTGTTTGGTTCCTCTGCCCATTCTAAAACCAGACTGGTTTTGTTTGTTTGTTGTTTTTTTGCTATTGAGCTGTATAAGTTCCTTATATATTTTGGATATTAGCCCCTTATCAGGGGTTAAATTACTAATTTTAGCTTTTGTTTCTTGTGCTTTTGGTGTCATAACCAAAAAATTGTTGCCAAGACTAATCTCAAGAGGCTTTTTCTCTATGCCTTCTTCTAGGAATGTTATGGTTTCAGGTTTTATGTTTTAAGTCTTTAATCCATTTTGAGTTGATTTTTGTGAGTGGCATCAGATAGGGTTCCAATTTCATTCTTCTGCATGTGGTTAACCAGTTTTCCCAGCACCATCTTTTGTAGAGACTATCTTTTCTCCCATTGAGTATTCTTGACCTCCTTGTCAAATATTAGTTGACCATACATACATGGATTTATTTCTGGGTTTCAGTTCTGTTCCTTTGGTCTTGGTGTCTATTTTTATGCCAGTACCACGTTGTTTTGATTACTATAGTTAGTAGTGTAGTTTGAAATCAGGAAGTGTGATGCCTCCAGCTTTCTTCTTCTTTCTCAGGATTTGCTATTTGGAGTCTTTTGTGGTGCTATACACGTTTTAAGATTGTTTTTCCTATTTCTGTGAAAAATACCATTGGAATATCTGAAAAACAAATACAGAAAACAATCTCATTCGCGACAGAATAAAAAACAATGAAAATTTTGGAATAAATTTACCCAAGGAGGTGAAAGATCTGTACACTGAAAACTACAAGACTATGATGAAAGAAATTGAAGAAGACACAAATAAATGGAAAGATATATTCATGTTCATGGATTGAAAGAATTAATATTGCTAAAATGTCCATACTACCCAAAGCTATGTATAAATTCAATGCTATCCCTATCAAAATTCCAATGGTAGTTTTTAGAGTAGACTTTACTCCCAGTGCATGGTCATTACTCCTACAGCATGGTGCTTCCATGGTCCCAACTGGAAGCCTGAGATGTTTGCAGAGATCTCTTTGCCCTGGTTGGGCCTGAAATCCAAAATTTTCTCAGCACTCTGCAGCCTCAGAAATCTGTGCAGAGCTCTCCAGCCTCCCAGTGGATTTTCTCTGCTAGATCTTTTGGAATCTTACCTTGTAAATAGGCAATTTAGGAACTAGCCAAGAATCCTAGGGGGGATGTTTTGATAGATTCTGATGCTCCTTACCTTTGGACCCTTCCTATGTAATAACCTATCTGCAAACCCCAGTGTCTTGGAAGCTCCAAATTTTAATCTCTGCTTACACAACCCAGCAAGAATACCACTCTTCTTGGGCTTTATTTCTCTGTGCCATAGTTTCGGAAGTCTTCTCAGGGAGAAAACCAGGATAAATGTGGTACATTCACCTTCATGCTTCCCTTCTTTCAATGACCAGAGCCTTGTGTTGATTGTTAAAAACTGTCTGCAAATAGTTATTTAATACACTTTGTCCAGTTGCTTATGGTAGGAGGTAGATTTGATAATAGACACTCTGCCATAACCAAAACCAAAGACCCTACCAATATCTCTTATTTCCACGGCCGTTCCTTGTCTGTGCCAAGGTCTCATATCTTCTTTCTTGTTTCTTAACATTTTCCTCATTCTTCATAAGATTTACTTGCTTTCTCTCAAGAGTAAAAGCACTCTACCCACTTTTTCTATGAATAGGTGACCTTAGACAAGTTACTTAACCTTCCTGACTCTTATTTTATTCATCTAAAACAATCGCATAATAGGCAATGCTTCTCACATTGTGTTTCATGTACCACCTACATCAGAGTTATCTAGGAAAGACTGTTAAAAATATAAATCCCTGAGGTCTTTCAAGATTTTCCGAAACAGAATCTTGGCTAGGTGGACCCTGGGGATTTGCCTTTTTACCAAGCTGTATGGATGGTCCTTATGTAAACCAAAGCTTGAGAACACTGTGATAAGGCTCCTGTGAAGAATAAATAAGCCATATTTTATGAAGCACCTGAAATATAAGTGCTTAAGAAATGCTAGTTTTCATCTCACTATATTTCAACCCATACATTTTAGAAAAATATTTTAAATAGATATGCCAATATATGAAATATTTGGAAGCTATTCAGAGAATAGAATTATATACATTCAAATGATTGCTGCTATCAACTATAATACTCCATAATCCAGCTTTTTTTTGTTACTTATTGTACTCTGCAATAAAAGAGAAGTTCAGGGCTTCCCTGGTGGCGCAGCGGTTGAGAGTCTGCCTGCCGATGCAGGGGACGCGGGTTTGTGCCCCGGTCCGGGAAGATCCCACATGCCGCGGAGCAGCTGGGCCCATGAGCCATGGCCTCTGAGCCTGTGCGTCCAGAGCCTGTGCTCCGCGACGGGAGAGGCCACAACAGTGAGAGGCCTGTGTACCGCAAAAAAAAAAAAAAAAGAGAGAGAGAAGTTCAGCTTTAAATTTGATATAAAATATAGAACTGAAAAGTCAGTAGTCAGAATCCATCCAAATATTTCAACCTGGTGATATATATTGAAGGGTTACTATTTCTTCTCTTCCCCAGAAAATCTGAAAGGGAAACTAATATTCAACAAGAACATACACAGTGTATGAAAAAAGGGAGCCAAATACACGTTGTTCTGACTTGTGATTTATCAAAGTGAATTCTAGTAAAGGAAGAAAATAACAGAAACTGAAAGAGTGGAGTGAGGTCCAACTTCACAGTTCCACGCAGAGCTAATTTCTTAATTGTTGTAAGTGATTTAGAGGTTCTTAACATTCATTAAAGTAAAATAAAAATGAATAACCCCCTAAGTAATATCCTCCTTGGCTTAATGACATAGAGAAGCAATTGTGTGCAACATTTAACATGCATTTTTAGAAAATTGGCTTCCTTTTTAGAAATGGCATCCAGGACATAGCTGCAAGGCAGTCACCATCAATTACCCAATTATTTCTGTTTTAGTTATAGCATAATTCTCACTGGAAATAGATTACTCTGTTGGAGCTTTAAGGTGATAATGAATCATGCATCTCCTGCCCCCAGTACAAGCTTGGAATCAAATAAGAATCTTTGCCAGGGATAAGATGGACAGTGATCAAAATTCTAGACTTATTTTTAGTAAAAACATAGATCAAGAAAAGTTTCTTGGATCTATAGGCACAACTGGGCTTCCTACTACCTTTTTCCCAATTGGAACAATATAGCTGAAGGAGAATTTGGGTCTGTCAAATAGGTTCACTTACCCAGGTTATTGCCCCACATCTGTTGAACCCTATTAGTGGCGACTGAGAGAGGCCTATAGACTTGCATCGAGAAGAAATTTCTTGGTCCTGACCTATGTGTGCTTATCTGAAGGAAGTAGGTACAGAGCACAATTTGCCCCTCATGGGCAGGGGTATGAATAAACAGAATGAGGTAGCACTTGAATCAAACATGTTTGTTTCCTTTACCAAATATCATGCCATACATTTTTACTTTAGGGTCAAAGTAGGAAGTTGGGGTGTAAGGATAATAACTTATAATACTTAGGATTAAATATGCAGATTTTTTAGGACAGAGCACTGCACTTCCTTGTGCACCTCTCTACTTCCCATAGATCTGTCCACTCTACTGCCTAGTAGAATTTAAAACAACTAAGAGAACTTAGAATAAATGGATAAAAACCAAATGGTATCATCATAATACACAAATACTCATGCCTATACTGCATCCATACTTGGACAGACTTAAATGTAGATATGTATGTGCGTACTACTATTTACAATAGCCAGGACATGGAAGCAACCTAAATGTCCATCGACAGATGAGTGGATGAAGAAGACATGGCACATACTTACAATGGAATATTACTCATCATAAAAAGAAATGAAATTGAGTTATTTGTAGTGAGGTGGATGGACCTAGAGTCTGTCATACAGAGTGAAGTAAGTCAGAAAGAGAAAAACAAATACCGTATGCTAACACATATATATGGAATCTTAAAAAAAAAATGGTACTGATGAACCTAGTTGCAGGGCAGGAATAAAGACGTAGACATAGAGAATGGACTTTAGGACAGGGGGAGGGGGAAGGGTAAGCTGGGACGAAGTGAGAGAGTGGCATGGACATATATACACTACCAAATGTAAAATAGATAGCTAGTGGGAAGCAGCTGCATAACACAGGGAGATCAGCTCAGTGCTTTGTGACCACGTAGAGGGGTGGGATGGGGAGGGTGGGAGGGAGGCTCAAGAGGGAGGGGTTACGGGGATACATGTATGCACATGGCTGATTCACTTTGTTGGACAACAGAAACTAACACAGCATTATGAAGCAATTATACTCCAATAAAGATATATTTTTAAAGAAAAGATATGTATGTGCATACTATATTACTAAAGCATTCTTATGTGGACTACAATTATATGTGTAACCCCCATATGCATTTACCTTTGAATTTCAAATGAAGTTGGCTGAAACCCCATCCAGTGATCAGTGGCAGAGAACCTGCGTGTGTGTATATATGATTGGGCACCGATGTTGGGGAAGTGATGTCTGCATCATCCTGGTCATCTCTGGTGCTGAGATCTTGCTTCTGATCAATTAGTTTAGTGGCTGAATTATCCTATTCTACCAAGCGTGCTGTCCCATTCCATGATATGTACATTGAATGCCACATCTTTCTCTCATTTCCACCAAAACTATAAAAATGAAAACATTCCCATGAGGTATTTTAGTGGATTCAGTCTCGGATGCTTTTCTGAGAGTTTGTGAAGATGGAGATGGTTTGTATAGTTGTAAAAGTAAACTAAAATTGAATATTTGCTTTCCTTCTTTTACAAATCTTTTTATTATCAACACTACCTTACTTTCCATTCTCCTCTCCTCCTTTCCTTTTTCTCTTTACCAAGTGTCCTTTCCCTGAGGAATAAACTCTACTCCTCCCCAAATTATTTTTAATTTTTTCTTGAAGTTTTCTCCAGCTCCCATGCTGAAACTCATGCCCAGGCCATCAAAGTCAAGGCTATGGGCTGCTTCCTTATGGTCTTATTTCTCTGAGCATCTGCAAGGATATGAGAGCAGAGGGACCACGTGAAGATTTGTTTCCCCAGTGATATGAACTATACCATAAGTAGATAGAAGCAAATTCCCCCTGTTTAGGTTTAAATGTTAATCTTTTTCAACTTTACTATATATAAGTTGGATATCTATAACTCTATCATTAAAGGGTCATTAATTTCCACTTGCACACAATTAGCCGTAGCTCTATAATTTGATAAATGTAATCACAAGCCCCTAAAGTGTCCATAGGAATATGGTTCCTTATCTAGTTTTAATTATATTCCTAGGGTAAATTGTATGATCTCAGCATATCAGGATGCCTCACCATTATGGGACAGAACAACAAAATTGCCATAGCCTGACTTAGGATTCTTGATATTTCTACAACTACAACTAGAATTATTTCTTTTACATGGAAGTGGTTTTCAGAGAGACATCTCTAAGGTAAATAGATTATATGATCTTTTTCTAAGAACAGGTTTTGATCAGGAAATAGCAGAGCGGACTGCAAGAACTCTGAATCCTGGGAAGGAAATGACATCTTGAAAGGGTGTCATTCAGTAAGAAGTGAGTTAAGGAAGCAGTCAGGAGCGCTATGCCAGATTTCTCCTGCCATACAATTGGTCTGAAAGCTGCCTTCTTCCAACTTCTTAGCATTTTTTGGGTAGACTTAACTCTAGTCCCTTTACTTCTGATAATAGAAAGTTTTCAAACATAAGTCTGGGTTATATTTTCACTCAGTCACTTTTGATAAATATTTTCTTTCATCTTTGCATTTTATAGTTTGATCCAAAATCAATAATTTGGATACAGACATACCAAACCACATAACTGAGAGGGTTCCTAAAGAGATCGGCAGAGTCATTTCCTAAAGTGCCTGGTAACTGCCGAGAAAACACTTGCTGTGTCTGAGAATGCTGATGAGAGGGTCCTTTTCTAATCCTATCCTAAACAGAATGGAAAAAAATGTTTCCTCTTGATGGGAGAAAAAAGGTCAGTAAATTTGTAACATTCTTTGGCAATTTTCAGCCTTCCTGTTGGTTAGTTGTATCCCTTTGTTTTTAATATTGTATATGTAGAGATTAGATGGAAAAAGAAAAGAAACAGCTTTGGTAACTTTTAACTGTCAGTGGGATTCTAGAACGAAAACTAGTATTTTTCTGTCAAATGTTGAGAAGTAGTTAAAAAGCCCCAAATTAGCAGCTAAGAAATAAGTAGCACAATTGCTTAAAATTCAAGACTAGTTTTAAAAGTTTTTCTAAAGCTCTGTTAGCATGATGCTAAGAATCACCTGGATGTTTATTAAATATACAGATATGTGGGTCTACCCCAGACCTCCTGAATCTGACCCTCCAGTGAAAGGGCCCAGGAATCTGTGTGTTTAACGAGCATTCCAGATGATTCTTATAAGGTAAATTTTTAATACACTTTAAGAGTGAGGGATGCATAAGAATCTCTTGAGTGTGTCCCCCAGATAGATTACTCCTCAAACCAAGACACTGACACATATTCCCCCATACCTAAGCAAACCACTAGCACTGATTGGATATATTGTATCCCTCAGGTGTTTTGCTGGGTAAATCTAGGATGTCAGCTGTTATTGAATAAGATTAATACTAGAAAGAGCTCTAAAAAATCCACTAGAGGCTAGGAAGGAAAATTATTTTCCATATTTTTTATTTTTCATGATGTTTCTTCTGAAGTATCACTATTAAATTTAGCATCCCTTCTTTGCTGCCCCCGTTACTTTCTAAACTCTCTAAGGGTAGAGATAGTTCTGTAGTCATCTTTGTATCTCCAGCCCTAACACAGGTTTGGTACATTTGTTATTGAATAAGTGAATGACTTGGCAAATACTAAAATTGCTGTGTTAAATAGTTTTAATGAAAAAAACTTTGGTGCCTAAGGATGAGATGTTCTTGGCATATGTTCATAAATAGCAAGTACATACCGAGTGAAGGCATTACAAAACTGAGGCTTTGCAAACAGCAAAGTCACAGGGTGACAGTTTTGTGACAGTGGCTATACACACTTGATTCCATTGCTTAGACAAGTGAAAATTTCCCCATCTGGGTCTTTACTTCAAATTAACCTTCATCTCCAGCAGCAGGAGCAATTATTTGGACCTGCATTTAGAGACAGGAAAAGGAAAGGGATTCTTCTTTTATGCCTCATTATAGGCCACAGAATAAGTAACACAATACAGATGTCCCTGAAAGGATTAATGATACAGCTCAAGACAGCTACTATTTGTTCTAATTGGAAATAAGATCATCATTTCCTCTGATCTTCGGATCTGAGGATGAGCAAGGATCGCAGCTGAACCGTAAGTGAAGAGGCAACTGGAGAGAGTTGAAATCATCCTGAAGTCGGCTGTTACCAGTTCATCCAGCACTGCTTCCCAATTTTACACTTTCCTGGAAGCAGTAGTCACAGGGCTGCATGGTACCGTTCCAATATTGAATGGTAAACTGTTGTCCTAAAGACTATGAGTACTTTGGGCTTGTTAATAGAATCATGTAAGGGGCCATTTGGAGATTCTGAGAACCTAAGCGGTTGTGTAGATATTGGGTGAAATTGTTCTTGGCTGATGTGCTCCAGTTCCTACAAGATTCTCCCTATTTAGCGATACAGATAAAAGAGAGCTTAATATATGCAAGGATGATTATTCACAAGAGAATCTACTTAAAGCTGCAACAAAAATTTCATGGTATAAAAGGAGAAAACTTTTCAATTGAGACTTTATTTTGAAAAAATGGAGTTATAGTAGTGAAAATAATGTCTTTCTCATAAATAAAATAATTTTGGTTATAAAGACAACTAGGGCTAATTATAGAAAATAGCAAGTTTTTCTTTTTTAAGAACCATGATTCTGCCAAAAGTGTGTGAGAGCACAATGCAGCATCCTTTCATGTTTAATTAACCTTCAAAGGGTAATCTTTTTGAAGGTTACTTTTGAGACACATTCGTGGATGTATCAGTTTTTTCAGCGACTTTTATTGTTATGTTGATATTCGAATCTTTCTCCTTCAGAATGCCTGCTGTGTCATCACCCTCGCCTTTGCTCTCTTCTACAATTTTGAGCTGCCTAACGAGGCCAAGATCCTTACGTGTCAGTGGCTTTGTGTGTGGTTTGCACTGTTTTGCGGTACTGCTCTTGTTCATCACTTGAAATTCTGAAACTTTTCTGAGATGTGTAGTTTTGCTTGGCAAAGGATTTGCGTTATATTTACAGGCTAATGATCAAATACATTGATTTAATGGTTAGAGATAGATATGAATTTTCAGAGAGAAGGGATGTGGAGCACAGACTAGTTTTTATAAATGATCAACTCAGTACACCATTAGAGAAAATGTTCATGTTATGATGGCTTTTGCTTTCCTGTTGTGAAGATTCAGATAATAAAATTGAGATAATGAAGAACTTCTGTATTATCACTGTCTTCACTGTATAGGTGATTAAAATGCAGCTCAGAGAAGTTCAGTGACTTAAGGCAACACAGTAAGTAGATACTCTCCCCTAATCCATGCTCCTTATGCAAAGGAGCGGATAGAATGGGGGGTTAAGAGTGAACCTGTTTCCCTTTGGTTGGCAGCAATTTGGATTACTGTAATAAGAAGCAGTTTCTTCATAGGCCCCATCACTCTGCACAGATGTTAGGATTTCTGAGTAGTCTAACGTTCCAGACTCGTGTATTTTCTTCTGCAGTTGATTTTGGCCTCCATAGAAAGTGACTGCTGATCCCATGTCTGAGAATTCCTCTTGAGAAGATTGAATAGATTAATGGAAAGAGCTTTGAACTGAGAATCAAGATTTATGGGGTCTAAGTTTAGCTCTGATGCTGACAAATTGTCAAGAATCAAGTATGAGGCTTCCCTGGTGGCACAGTGGTCGAGAGTCCGCCTGCCGATGCAGGGGACACGGGATCGTGCCCCGGTCCGGGAAGATCCCACAAGCCGCGGAGCGGCTGGGCCCGTGAGCCATGGCCGCTGAGCCTGCGCATCCGGAGCCTGTGCTCCGCAACGGGAGAGGCCGCAGCAGTGAGAGGCCCGCGTACCGCAAAAAAAAAAAAAAAAAAAAAATCAAGTATGACCTTGGGCAAGTTGCTTTCTCATTCCGAACCTTGGTTTCCTAAACTTTGAGATAAAGATCCTGAACTCATTTATCACTAAAGCCCTTTCCATGGCAGAATTCCACATGTCTGCCTATCACCTGCAATCCACCACAGGCCTGTAATAGACAAATACTGGCTACTGGTAAGTACTTAATTTGTTGATATGTGCAAAACAGTTGGTACATAGGAGAGCTTCAGTAAACACTGGTTCCTTCTGTCCATCATATGCATCCACTTGGAAGTCCCTGAACAAAGTGCTACTGTGATTATGTCTAACTTGGCATCTTTTTACTGACCTTGGACTTTAGGCCATCACTTGGCTCTCTTGCGATTCTCAGAAAGCTTGGTGTTTGTATTTCCAGAGATAATGTAGGGGATCAGATCTACTGTTTAAAAGATATTCTTAGTATTCCACTCTGTCACTTTCAGACAGGCCAAACTGAGGAATCCCTTAGGAGGACTGGTTATTGGTCCTCGTGGCTGATGTTCATGGCTTCATCTAGACTTCCTTTAGCATCTCAGTTCCTATTATTTTTATCTATCTATCTATCTACCTATCTATCTATCTATGCATCTATCTATCCACCTACCTATCATCTGTCTATCTACTACCTACCTATCCCTATCTATGCCTGTACCTAACACTGATACCAAATATTATTTTCTTGATCTGGACCTGTGTAAAAAGCTCACAAATAGGTTTTCAGAGTGAAAGGTAAGCCAGTTACTTTAGCCATTTTGTTCAGTTATCTTTCAGAGTATCTTAATTAAATTCGATTTAATGCCGTGAGTTCCTACCATGCGCTCTTGCATATGATTTCTTTTGAAGAGATGCAGACAAAATGGTTCCTGTTCTCAGAGCTCAAATTCTAATTCCTCAGAAAATGTAAAGCTGTCCAGGGATGGAATCCAAAGCCAGGTCAGTCTCCAAGTGGGCACCGCTCCACTTCACTGTCTCTGTCACTGCCGTTCCACGATCCTGGCAGCTGCATAGCAGGGTTCTTTAGGCAGGATTTGGGTTGAAAGGCAGGAGGTATGCCTCTGGTCTGGCAGTTGAGTGGCTTAAGAATCTGCTTGTCTTCAAGGGTTGGGATAGTGACCAGTTACAAGTGACCAGAAACCTAAACATGGTCAGGAGTAGAAGGGTGCATTGAAGCTTGGAGAAGCAGATAGACCTCAGAAGAAGAGGTCAAATTGGAGTGGGAGGTGAGTTTTAGATACATTAAGATCCAGGCACCCAGAGTACAGAGTCTGAAACTAGTATGAATGGGAAGCTGTTTTAATCTAGGTACATCAGACCACCATCCTTGCCATTACTGCCTTTGTTGCTCACATGATTAGGGGATTTAAACCTACTCCATAATCATGGTGCAAAAGAATAGATAGTAGCTCCCGAGAGTGGCTATTTTTTGTTTGTTTTATACAGCAAATGTCAAATATCACCTGCGATATTTTAAATGGTCATCCGAAGACATTCATATTCCTGTTTCAAAAAAACACATCTTTGACACATACATGGACTTTAGCGTAAATCATTATTTCACTACATTGAGTGCGAGAGTCCATAGGACAAAGCTGGTTCCTTCTCCTTTGAATGCTGTGGTCCCTGGCATAGACCCATAGGCCCTGGCTCGCGACAGATTCTCTGTACAAATTTTTTTTGAACTGAGATGATTAGGTTCTGATGTTAAGAGCAAATCAGATCAAGCCATTTCTGTTACGAAACACTGTTGTTTGCCTTAAGCCATCACTTTCCCTGAGTTGGAAGCTTTACTTGATCAATAATGACTTTCGGGGACGCTATTAGTCCAGAACCCTGTAGAGCAACTTTTGGGGCTGCCGGGCACTGCATATCTGTCACTGCTCTTTGACAATCTGCAAGATGAAACTACAGCATCTGTAGAGAGTGGGTTAGTAACTGTCCTGCTTCGTGTGAGAATTACCAGGGTGGAACAGGAGGCTCAACACAGAGTCTGTACTTGCTTAGCATGCTGGCTGGAATTAAACACCTCATTTGAAATCCAAGACACACGAGGAAGGAAATGGAACAAATCCGTTGCTTTCAATTGCTTTGCAAATAGGGCAGGGTGAGGCTTAAGTGTCGAATTCTGCCTGGATTGTTCTGAATCTAAATGGTTCATCTCTTGCAGGAGAATGGTTGAGTTATTTTGACGTTTGAGACTAGGTAGAAATGCCAACTGTATCAGCTAATTTATTCTTACATTCAACCACTCATTTGCCAAATACCTATTTGACACCCATTACATGCTACAGATGAAGCAGAGAATAAGACAAACAAATCCCCTATCCTCATGGAGCTTATATTCTGGTAGAAATGAATAAATAAATATATCCCATAATGTCAGCAATGAATAATAACAGCTCAGAGTAATGCTGATATGGTGGTAACATAATGTCTGGTACCAGATATTAGGATGACAGTGATACACAGGGGTCAAGGATGGCATTTCTGAGTAAGTGCTTTTTGGGCAGAGACATGAATGAGATGAGGGAGGGGACCATGCAGGTATATAAGGAAGAGATTCCTAGCAGCAAAAAGAGAACATTCAGAGGCTCTGAGGTGGGAATAAGCTTGGCATTCTGGGGACAGCAAGAAGATTGGTGAGACTGCTTAAAATTTAGTGGGAAAGGGTGATGGGGGGTAGAATAAGAGTAGACATGAGCAGTTCACACAAAGCACGTTTGCTGGGGTAAGCGTTTTGCATCTCTAAGTGTGAATAAGAAGGCAATGGAGGACATAGAAAGGGGGAAATGAAATCTGATTTATGTGATTAAAGATCACACTGTATGGTAGGCAGAATAATGTTACCTTCCATGACAAAGGGAAATTAAAGTTGCAGATGGAATTGAAGTTGCTAATCAGCAGATCTTCAAATAGGGAGATTATCTCGATTTTTCCGGGTGGTCCCAGTGTAATCTCAAGGGTCCTTAAAAGTGGAAGAAGAAGGTAGGAAAGGTCAGAGTGATGTGACGTGAGAAGGACTCAGTCCACCACTCCTGGTTTTGAAGATGGAGGACTGAGGTCATAAGCCTCAGAGTATATGAGCAGCGTGCAGAAATTAGAAAGAAGGAGGAAGTGGATTCTCCACTAGCTCCTCCAAAAGGGAATGCAGCTAAACAACACCTTGATTTTGGCCCAGTGAGACTCATGTTGGATTTCTGGCTTACAGAAGAGTAACATGATAAATTTGTATTTTAAAAATCACTAAGTTTGTGGTAATTTGTCATAGCAATGATAGAATATTAATACACTCTGGCTTCTGTATGGGGGGATGAACTGTGCAATCTAAGCATGGAAGTAAGGAGTCCAATTAGGTTGCTACTGTGATTTTATAATCTAGAGAAAATGAAGGCGTAGATTAGAGTGACAACGGTGGAGCTGGTGGGAAGTGATCAGATCTGGAATGTATTTCCAAACGGGCAGAAATTGTCTTGAATTAGTCCTGCGATTTTGGTCTGAGTCATTGAGTATGAACAACTGGGTGAGTAGCAGTGCTATTTGCTGACATAGGGAAGATTGGGGGAGACATGGTTTAGGGGAGAAAAGCAAGAGTTCTATTTTAGAAATTTAAGTCGGAGATCCCTTTCAGATATCTGAGTGGAGCTGTTGATGAAACAACTGGATAAATGAGTCTGAAGGTCAGGTGATAGATCAGGGCTAGAAATATACATTTGGGATGGCAAAGCTGCAAAATAGGGAAGACTTTTGTCTTAGATATTGTGATGCCACCGTATCAACCCCAACTGCGTATACTTGAAATGTTATGTGAGAGGAAAGGATGGTTCTATTTTGTTGAGACCATTATTATTTGGAATTCTATAGTAATTGAACTGATATCCTAACTAATCTCCCAAACAGTTCAATCATTTCATATTCAACATAATTTGAACTACTCACATTGCCCAAATTAAATCCAGAGAACAGGGGAATCTAGCTTATTGGGGATATAACCATAAATCTTTCCTGATCATATGCTCTTGTCTATATTTGCCCGGGCAAACTGGGTGACCAGGACAACTGTGGCTTCAGTGGTTGGTGGGTGTAGCCTTTATCTGCACAGCTGAAAGTGGCTTGTCACAATGTTGACATTGGGAGCAGCTTGTTGAAGAAAGAGATGGGAGGATGCACCACTTCATGTTTAGGACACGCACACATCTCTTCCACTCTTATCCCATTGCTCAGAATTAAGTATGTGGTCTCACTTATCTATAAGGAGATTTCTAGTCTGGATGGCCATGTGTGCAGCTGAGATGGGAGGGCTCTGTTACTAGAGGATGAAAGAGGAAGTAGACGTTGGGAGACAATAGTGATTCTCATCCTGGTCTGCTTCTCTGACCACCCTAACATTCTCATGCATCCTTCTTCCTGCTCCTAGAACACACCCCCCCTCCCCTTGCGGGTTGCATCAGCTCAAAGCCCAGTATCTGCAGGTGATGTATAGTCTTTTCCACCATGACTTGGCGCTCTGCTCCTGGCCCAGTGAACTCTAACCTAAAAGACCAGTTAATTGACCCCTCATCAATATAAAATAGCAAATTGGCAGCTGTATAGCTGCAATTAAAATAAACAACCCTGTCCTCCCCACCAAATCGCCCATTTAGAAAAAGGCATAATACAGTAATCACTTTAAAACAATTATCAAATACCGCCTGTGAAGGAATACCGAAGACTCCTGTAATCGTTTGCCAGAGCTGCAATAGCAAACTACAACAGAAATTAATTTTCTCACAGTTCTGGAGGCTGGAAGTCCAAGATCAAGGTGTCAGTAGCTTTGGTTTCTTCTGAGGCCTCTCTTCACTGCCTTCTCACTGTGTCCTTTCCTCTGTGCACGTGCATCCCTGGTGTCACTTGTATGTGTCCAAATTTCCTCTTTTTATAAGGACACCAGTCAAATTGAATTAGGGGCCTCATTTTCAAGGAGGCTTCTAATCACCTCTTTAATAGCCGTATCTCCAAATAGTCATATTCTGAGGTACTGGGGTTAGGACATCAACGTGTGAATTTTGTGGAGACACAGTTCAGCCTATGATTCCTTTCCCCGTCAGTGGAGTGAACTCCTTCTTTAGTTCATCTGGCGTACATGGTTCTGCTCTCCAGGCAGAACTTTCTGGACTAATGTTCTGTGTCTCCTCCAGGGCCCAGGTTAGAGTGAGGTGAGGGACGAGAGGCAGACATTTGCCTCAGATGTAAAATACAAGGGGGCACAAACAATTTCAATAGTTAAGATAAAAATATTTTAATAACATTTTAAACAAATAAAAATAATGCAAAAGATCCATGATGAACAAAATATCAATTTTTAATAAAGATAAGATTAATATTACTGGTTTTTCCTTTTGTCTCAGGCTCCAGTATGGCTTCCTGTAGAGCTGTTACTGATCCTGCCATCATTAAAAACTTGGATATTTTATTCAAGGATTTTTTGCACTAATTTTGATTGTCCAAAACATTGCATTAAAATATTATTTATCGGGCTTCCCTGGTGGCACAGTGGTTGAGAGTCCGCCTGCCGATGCAGGGGACACGGGTTCGTGCCCCGGTCCGGGAAGATCCCACATGCCGCGGAGCGGCTGGGCCCGTGAGCCATGGCCGCTGAGCCTGCGTGTCCGGAGCCTGTGCTCCGCAACGGGAGAGGCCACAACAGTGAGAGGCCCGCGTGCCGCAAAAAAAAAAAAAAAAAAAAAAAATTATTTATCGTGATTACTGACTTTTTTTTGCAGCCCCTTAAATTTTTTGTACCTGAGGCCAGTGCTTCTCCCTCATTCTCCTCCCCCCTTCCCCAGACCCTGGCTTTCTCTTCAGGGAACTTTGCCTTGTCCGTTTTCCTTCACTACATTCAAAGTGGACACTGGAAAGATTATCTTTCTTGGTGGCCAAACCACCTTCTGCTGGTGCAGGTGCAAAGATCTATAGATGTTTTAGTGTATAACAGGCTCAAGCTTTGGCCAGCTAGGTTTCCCTTCATTTGGTAGCATAATTCCTTCAAAAACCAAGTCAAATTTCAGTTCTAATTGCTTTCAATCAGTCGCATAAGATAGTAGCCAGCAGTCTCGTGTAACAGATTTTTTAAGCATGAAAATTTTAGTCTTTTATTTTCTGTCCTCTCTGCTCTGTCCACCACTACACTGGTCTTTTTCTGCAAGGCACTGAGGCAGTTAAAAAACAGACTTGGGTAGGACGGAAATATCTTTAGTCCAATTTGTGCCACTGTACCCCCTCCCATCATCTGGCAGAGGGCACTTACTGGGAACTACTTGAGAAAAGCTTGGGCTTACCTCCTGCTAAGGCTGCTTCTTCAGAATCACCAGAGCAGAGAAACTGCTACCTTTTCAACCCTGTGTGGGTCCAAATACCTAGACCCTGCCCCAAGCCAATTAAAAAGGAAAAAATTTTTAAAAAGCATCTTCCTAAACAGAGCTGAACTTCCATCTCTGCTTTCAAGTAGGCTGACTCTTCCTGGAGCTCGGCTTACTCTGTCAGGGCTTTGTTGAAAATGGCAAGAAGTAGACAGCATACACTAACATTCTGAAAAATTTCAACACTTTCCTATAGTAGGCTCAGTTAGCATGGGTTTTGATTTCCAAGTTATCACAGGAGACATTGTGGTAGGCAGAATAATGGCCCCTCAAAGATGTCCATGTCCTGGGCTTCCCTGGTGGCACAGTTGTTGAGAGTCCGCCTGCCGATGCAGGGGACACAGGTTCATGCCCCGGTCAGGGAAGATCCCACATGCCGTGGAGCAGCTAGGCCCGTGTGCCATGGCCGCTGAGCATGTGCGTCCAGAGCCTGTGCTCCGCAACAGGAGAGCACAACAGTGAGAGGCCTGTGTACTGCAAAAAAAAAAAAAAAAAAAGTCCATGTCCTAATCCCCAGAACCTGTAAATATGTACCCTTACATGACAAAAAGGAATTAAGGTAGCAGATGGAATGAAGGTTAATAATTAGCTGACCTTAAGAGAGGAAATTTATCCTGGGTCACAACAGCTCTTAAGCTCTTAAATGTAGATGAGAGGCAAGAAGAGTTTCGAAGTGACTTGACCTGCTGTTCCTGGCTTTGAAAATGGAGGAAGGGGCTAGGAGCCAAGGAATGTAAGCAGCCTCTAGAAACTGGAAAATGCAAGCAACGGAGTTTCTCCCGGAGCCTATAGAACAGAACACAACTGTGCCCACCCCTTGATTTTAGCCCAGCAAGTCCCATTTCAGATTCCTGACCTCCGGAACTGTATGATAAAAAATTTGTGTTGGTTTAAGCCATTAAATACATAGTAATTTGTTATAGCAGCCGTAGACAATGATGAAACATTTTTAGTAAATGTTTTACTATTAGGTTTCTAGCCTCAAAGTTGTATATCCTTGTTGCCTGCTGCTTAACCGTTAAGCCAATGTAATATGTGTTCAGTTGTGTCGCATCGTTACCCTACTCCTAGGTACCAAATTCTGTATTCATTAGTTCATTGCTTCATAGTGCTGACAAGACCCCAAATTACTGTGGCTTAAACAAGATAGAACTTGATTTCTGTTTTACCTAAGTCTGATGAGAAGCATACCAGGGCTGTTATGGCTGCTCCGTGGATTAGTAACGCAGATTTCTCTCTTGTCCCTCTGCCATCCCTAGGCATTGCTTCCATTCACATGGATGAAGGACATTCATCATCATATTTTAATTCCTGAGATGAAGAAACAGGAAGTAAAGGGCACACACCTTCTCTTTAGGGCCACCCATTGGAAGGCGCACACATCACTAACATTCACATGCTATTGGTCTAAAATTAGTCACACGCTGCATATAACTGTAAGGGAGGATGGCAAAAGCAATCTTTATTTTGGTGGCCGTGTGCCCAGCCAGCGTTTGAGGATTCTATCACTAAAGGGAAAAGGGGATAATGAAAATATTTCCTGCTACACACAGGAAGTGGCATCACATTGTGCAAAGGAGGGATTCATTTCAATCTGAATTATAAGTAGGAAAAAAAATAACAGAAAAACTGGCTTTAAAACTTTTCCCATGGGCACTGGAGCAGCATGAATTCACCATAGAATCAGCATTACTGCAAAGATAGTTTAAGTGTAGCATGTTCAAATAAGACCCTGAGAGCTTCAAAGGTGCATGGACAAATAACTGTTCAAATCAAGCAAAATTCTCACGTAAACATAAGGGTCAGTAAAAAGCTTCTACACCAAGAAGTGGGCATCCCAGAGCACACCTTGTGATAGGAGAACAATGTGGAACACAGAAAGGAGGCTCCAGAGAAGACCAGCCGTCAGGCTTTTGCCTTCGTCACTATGGTGAAGAATTATTGTCCGCCCCCCCGGGAAGGAGCAACCAGAGACTGATGCCAGAACCCACTGTGTATCAGTTATAGATTAAACTGTGGCTGGTTTTCATTTCAGAGTATAGATTTAGTCATTCTCAACAAATCCTTTTTGTGAAAATCCTATGGATATTATCATACATAGATACTTTGAGTGGTTAGACCACACGTATTAGAGACCAGATTCAGTTGTCCTGAGAAGAAAAACCCAGGCAGGAAGCTCCCGCAGAGCATTCAGATCAAATGTGTTACCCAGGGAGCTTAACTTTTCCAAATCGCTGAACAGCAGAGAGGTGTCCTGGCAGTTAAGGTCACTGTGCTTTTTAACCCATGGAAATTCTGACATTTGTGTTAAATATCATTGGTTATTTGCTCACTGTTCTATGAAACATCAACAATTCAAAGACATCTCAATGTCCTAAGGACTTTCATGATCTTCGTTGGCCAATGCCTTTGTGCTTCAGCTAAGGGAGAAAACTGGTGCCCAGAGAGAGTAAATGAGTTTTCCTGCTAAATGGCTAGTTAGGGACAGAGTGCTGCTTGGAGTTTCAGTCTTCTGATCCTTACTCCACTGTTATATTCTTCACGTTATGGTTGCTTTTCTAGTTGATTCTTCCCCCTTCTTTCTAAAGTTTTAAATTACCCAGGTAATACATGTGTTTATTATTTTTTAAAACGTTACATTATAAAGTTAGTGCACTATTAATTTTAGTTCTTTACCCTTGTCCTCAGAAATAATCACTCTTATGAGTTGTGTATCCATGCTCTTTTTTAATATGTACACACCCATGTTTGTGTGTGCTTTTCATAGAAAACATAGAGTATTGCTTGTAGTTTTTGCTTTATTGTGTAAATTAGATCACACTATACCTGTTGTTCTTCAGTTTGCTTTTATTCACTCAACTATATATATATATATATATATATATATTTTTTTTTTTTTTTTTTTTTTTTTTTTTTTTTTTTTTTTTTTTTTTTGTGGTACGCGGGCCTCTCACTGCTGTGGCCTCTCCCGTTGCGGAGCACAGGCTCCGGACGCGCAGGCTCAGTGGCCACGGCTCCGCGGCATGTGGGATCTTCCCGGACCGGGGCACGAACCCGTGTCCCCTGCATCAGCAGGCGGACTCTCAACCACTGCACTACCAGGGAAGCCCTCAACAATATATTTTTATGATAAATTCATATTGATACACAGATCCAATTTTTTGTTTTTATTTGTATGGTATTCTGTCAACCAAATAGACCACATTTAATTTATGTTATTTATCCATTTCCCTTTTGGTACATATTTTTATTTGTTTCCAATATTCACTACTAAAGCTAATTAAATGTATGCATTCAATACTCAAGATTTTTCTAATCACTCAGAAAAAAAAGCTCCTGAAAGGGGATTGCTATTGTCTGAATGTTTATATCCCACCCCAGTTCATATGTTGAAATTCTAACCCCCAAAGATGATGGTATTAGGAGGTAGGGGCTTTGGGAGGTGCTTAGATTCTGAGGGTGGGACCCTCATGAATGGGATTAAGTGCCCTTATACAAGAGGCTCAGACAGTTCCCTAGCCCCTCCACCAAGTGAGGACACAGCGAGAAATTGCTGGTTGTGAACCAGGAATACAAGCATGCTGGCACCTTGATCTTGAACTTTCCAGCCTCTGGACTGTAAAAAATAAATTTCTGTTGTTTATAAGCTATATTGTGTTATAGAAGACAAAACAGACTGTGGTATTTTGTATAGCAGCCCAAACAGACTAAGACAGGGATAAACTGCTATTTAGAATTGTGGCCCATAGAAGAAGATTTGGATTTTAATTACTTGATTTTACGTAAAACGTGTTAGGAGTCTTAGAGGCATAGGTCATTAAAACTAGAAGAAACATCAGAAATCCTCAAGTTTTCCCTCTTCCTTTTTTAAAAGCAGCAGTAGGTGTGAAGAATTTAGTGATTTCCCCCCCACCCCCGAATTACAGAATGACAGTTGGTGGTTTGTGCCCTCTCTTCATCTCTGTTTTGTGGGCCATTTTCCTTGTCATGTTCCAGGTTAGAATTCCTTGAGTCACCCTTGGCTTTTTCCCTGTGCTTTCCCCTTTTTTACCCCTGAGAAACCTTCAGTGATCCAGAGAAGTTCTAGACTTCTGTCTTCCATCATGGCCCACTCAGGACCACTACTCTATGATGTAAATCCTTACTCTCTAATGTAAGCTCTGTGATGGCAAAAACCAGTTCTGCTTTGTCTTACTCATGACAGATAAGAGTAGTCTATGATACTGTTTTCTTCTCAGATGAATCTTCACAATCATCAATACAACCCTAGGATTTTTCTCAACATTGTTCTACCAAAAAAAAGAAAACTCAAATTAGCAAGTGTGATGGAACCTATTCTTTGTCCTTAATGTGAAACTTTGGCTCTCTCTAGGCCAATCACTCATGATTCCCTGCAGATGGTGGGTTATGGTTCAAGCATATCACTTAACTTCTACCTTTGCTTCATTTTCATTATCTTTATCTGGCATATCCTTCCCCATGTGCTCGAGCTATTCAAACCCTACCCATCGGATCCAGTTCAATTCCCTCCTCTCCTTGAAGCCTGCCTCAGCTATTCCTGCCCACAGTGCCCTCTTTTCTCTTCATTCCTGTATCACTTACCTTATCCTGGTGTATAAATCACTTATGCATCTCACTCTTCTCCAAGATACTCTAAAGATAAAGGCCATGACCTTCATTTTCCCTGTCTCCCACACAAATGCACTATAGTACTGAGAACCTAATAGAATCCAGTGACTTATTGCATGAGTGAATGACAATGGGGTTGAGAAGGCATTAAGTGTAATGTCTTCCATATGGAAATGTGTGCAAAGGACAGATGAAAATTTGTCAGAAATTAGTACCATGTCCTGGCAAATGAATTTGGCATTTTGAAAAATGCACTGTTTTAAATAATTTCCTTCCCTCATAATAAAAGCAATGTATGTTCATTGTAGAATTTTTGGAAAGTACACAGGGAAAATAAAAGTAATTTCTAATTCCATCACCTGGAGATAACTTCTGAGGAGTATTCAGTTCTGGTTTTCCCCAAGGTTATGCATCTATATGGTTATTTGTTTTGCTCTAAGACAATCCGGAAAATTCAGCAAATAGTTTGTATGTTACTTTTTGCAATTAACATTACAGTTGAACCTTGAACAACATGGGTTTGAACCGCGTGGGTTCACACTTTTCAATAACTATGTACCACAGTTCTACACCATTTGTGGTTGGTTGAATCCCTGGATGTAGAAGCGCAAAAATGGAGGGCCAACTGTGAAGTTTTATAGATTTTCTATTGCACAGAGGGTTGGCGCCACTAATGCTGGCATTGTTCAAGGGTCAACTGTACATCATCCTCATTGTCTCCATTTAATAGTTAATAAAAAGGGTTTTATGGCTACCTAATATTACACTACATGAGATGTTTCATAATCTCTTCAGTCACCTGTTATAGAACATTGAGGTATTTCTGGTTTTTCACTACTACAAATTAATGAGCTAAGAATTATTGAGCACTCACTATGGGCCAGGTAGTCTGTTGAATCTTTTGTATTTACTAACACTTAAAAGGTCCATAACAGCCTCTCATGGGAGGCGCTTTTATCTCACCCATGTTTCTGGATGAGCACACTGACGACTGTAGGGTTGGGTTCCTCATCCAAGATCACGATAAGTGATAAAGCCAGAATTCTAACCCAGTTAGAATGGCTCAAGAACCTATGCTAACCATTGTGAATATAATCATGATAAATTCTAATACAGAATTCTTTGTCCATGTCTTTAATAATTTATAATGAAAAATGGCAACAGTGGAATTACTGAATCAAAGGATGTGAAGAAACTGCCTATTGTCAAATTGCTTTTCAAACAGATTATTGTACTAAATGTATGTATGTACCAGATGTATGCACTATATGAGCTTGCCCCTTTTCCCTGAGAGAGACATGGAATCCTTAGTCCTACGTGTCTACTTTTAAACCTTTTACTCTAAGTATACTACAGCATCTATCGCATTATATGTCTTTATTCATATTTCAGTCTGTCTTGCTATACTGTGAAATCTTTGAAAGCAAGACTATCTCATTTGTCTTTTCATTCGTAGTACCTACCATTGGTGCCATATACATAGTAGATTCTCAGTATGGCTTTTGTCAAAGAAAGTGCACCATGACTTGCAGTTTCAGGTGCCAGTTTGCTGTGTGCAGGTAAATGTCACTTCACTTTCTTTTCGAGTTCCCATGCTTCCTTAATACGGAGTTTCAGCTCTAGAAATTCTGATCCTTTCACTGATCCTTTGTGGCTTCCACCTCCTTCTTTCCTTCAACCTAATTCCCAGCTCTCCAAATCCATGTCAAACATCACGTCCTCCTGGAAGCCTTTGCTCTTACCATCTTCCTCTCCAGTGCTGAACTCTCCCCTTGTAGATTCCCATAAAGGATTGACTGTTTATAATCTATAATATGGTAGCAGGTTTGATTGAATTTAGCAATTAATCAGGTAATTCTTTTAATGAATCTTTAATAGTGTAATCTTAATGTCACTTATTCCTCATGCTTCTTATTTCCTGCTCACCTTAAGCACATTTTAAGACCCTGGGCATTTGCAACCATTCTCCAACCTTTATGGAGGTGGTCTGCTGGAAGCGCTCAGAACTCCCCCAGGCATTTGGGAGTGGGCCAAGGGGCTGTCCTGCTTCCAGCCTTCTCTCTAGATGGGTTTGTGTATCTTCTGCCATCAGCATATTTTGGAAGAAATTTCAGGAGTGTTTGATTTTTCCCATATTCTTCCCATGAAAATATTTCATCACAGTTCCAACTATACGCTCCTAGAATCCTATAGGTGAGTTCAGAACATTTTGCAACGAGAGTGGTTTGGGGAGACTTTAATTAATTGGTTTCCTTGGCAATCTGCTAGAACCTTGATTATTAACATCTTTGATCAACATAAAATCAGAGTTTCCTGTGGCTGAAAAAATACTGTCAGATAATGAAAGCTTGCTCCAGTTTCACGCTCCTGTCCCCATATGAGGCCGATGTATTTTGTTCCCCATCAGTTTCCATTGCAGTTCTTGTGAATGTTATTTTTAGAATAGTCTGCATTTCACAGATTACCATATGGTTTTTTTCCTCTTGGTATCAACACAGCTTTTAAAGTTAAAAGTTATTTGGCATGTTAATATGTATGCCCTAATAAATCAAGGACATATGTCTTTAAACCACAAACACAAATACTCCATTTGCCATTAAATTTGTTGATGTATTTGATCTGATAATATTTTTCTATTTTACTGTCACTACGACTTGCCAACTTGCCTTTTGAAATCTGCACGTATGGAAAATTAATATTTAATGTGGAAACTGTAGAGCCTGGAGGTTGGTGGGTATGAAGAGACACAGAAGGGGCTATAGGATTTTAAAAGAAAAAAAGCAGAGGAAAGGAAAATCTGAAGCTAGGGTACCTTTGGGTTTTTGGCAGTTTTAACACAGTGGAGATGAAAGAGGTAAAGACACCGCAGGAAGTAAGGGGCTTTGGGTAAAAGGAGCCAAAAATGAAAAAGAAGCACTAGAGGCGATGGAAAAGTTCAGAAGAGCTGATGGAAAAAAGGGGTGATGGTGAAACAGTTGGCAAAGATGAAGGTCACAGCCAGAATGAAAACTCATTAACAGAGAAGAATAAAAATTCAGAACTTAAAGAAGAGGCTCTACACTCCTCCAGCCTCTGAATTCCACCTCTACTTTCAGTAGCGCTTAGGAGTTTAACAATAGCTTTCACAGCTAGAAAACTTTATTAGAGGGGAAGTGAGTCACGAATGAAATTGTTCACTGACAATTTCAGTAAAAATGCATTCAGATAAATGCTACGATTCCAATAGTTATTATGGCTCCTTTAATGAGGAGATTGATTCCAGATTTTGGCAGAAAATAGTCTGGCAAAAGCAATAACAGTTCTTTGGGCTTGGCATGAAACCCCACCACTTTCTCGGCTCCGTCTGTCTATTATGTTTTTCCAGGCCAGTTCCACGCTTAGAAAGAGAGGCAAGAAACTACTGCTTACGCCGGAGGGAATGTTCACATTGGAACAGAGAGAGGGAATCATGATTTAAACACTTATTTTTGTTGTTGTTATGTAATTCACCCATGCAACGAATTCTTACTGCACACCTTATAAGTGTTAAGCACTGAACTTGATTCTAAGAATGAAGAGCTCATTGCTATTTAAGGAATCATGGTGAATTAATTCAAGCGTTGGCAAACTTTGACCTTTGGACCAAATCTACCCACTGCCTGTTTCTGTAAAGTGCATCGGCCCATTTATGTATGTATTGTCCGTGGCTCCCTTTGTGTTGTGATGGCGATGCCGAGTAATCAGAACAGGGAATGTATAGCCTGAAAGAGCAAAGCGTGTTTATTAGCTCGCTCTTTACAGAAGAAGTTTGCTGACTGCTGGATAAATACAGTTGTTATGATGGAGTTATATTGGAGTTCAGTAAGTTATAGGAGAAGGAACCAAAGATGTTAGTGAAAGCTTCAAAGAAGAGTTGATGTGTGACATTTGATTTCAGTTTCGAAAGGGTTTTGAAGGATTCTGGGCATGAAGGCATGAGAGTGGTGGTTTGGGAACAGCCGTGACAAAGCTAGTACTGTGACATAGTTTGTGAATTTTAGGAAGGGGGAGGATCCCACATACCACGGAGCGGCTGGGCCCGTGAGCCATGGCCGCTGAGCCTGCGCGTCCGGAGCCTGTGCTCCGCAACAGGAGAGGCCACAGCAGTGAGAGGCCCGCGTACCATACACACACACACACACACACACACACACACACACACAAAAGCACAGCAGCGACTTGTAGAGGCTGGATGAATTTTCATGTCTCCGAACTGTTCATATGATAGGATAGAGAGAAGAATGAGGGAAGAATTTATCCGTTGTTCCCTCTCTTGTACCACTGACCATTTCACACTTTGAGGCATTAAATTCCCTGCACTGTTGGGTTGTGCCAGCAGCCCTCCTAGACAGCCACTGGGAAAATGAGAGCCTTGTGTGTTCAGTCTAGCCAGGGAGCCTGCATGCCTGTCTCTCCTTGCCAGTCAGGGCCACGGACAGAACTCCTGAGTCTGTAGTGGTAGCCATAGTGGCAGCAATAGTGACCTGGCTCCATGACCTTGGGGACAGTGCAAAACATTCCTAGGGCCATTCCAGCCAGAGAACAAGTGGGCAGATTTGGGGTGCCACATAAACTGAGTCTGGTACAGAGAGCATCAAATGACTTGTCTGGAATATAGGATAGGGTCATGCAGGAATGTCAGAAAAGTTGGATTGCCTCATGGAAGACATTGGTTGTTGGGTGGGGACCATGTAATTAATTTACTAGCAAATGAGAAGCAATGGAAAGTTTTCCAGAAGGTGATGACACGATCAAAAGTTTGTTTTGGGGGGAACTTAATCCAGAAGTGGTATGTGAAATAGATTTAGAGAGTGTAGAAATTGGAAGCAAGATTATTTGTGAGTTAGAAAGAGTCTTGGCAAACCAAACTGTTCAGTTCTATACTCCAGACGTTTAGAATGGGCCAATGGACTCCCTACAGAGGCCCTTCCCTAGCCCTGTACCATGAATCATCCCTGTTCTTGAGGGAGGTTGAATAGATACATATATCTTGTTCCAGGAGACAGAATGACACTAAGTCATATCTATTTCTAAGCAGCATATGGGTTTTACATGCTTATACATTGAAGTGCTTTCATTTTTAAGCACACAGTAATCAGGCACTTATTATTCAGACTATACCTGTATAGAGAAATACACCTAGTTCTCATTTTATGATCTAGAGCCCCTCCAGCCATGGGAGACTATTGAACTACACAGTCAGGTGGGAGAGAAGGAGGCAGTCTGGCCATTGAGCATAAATAGACCCTGCGTTTTCTTTCTCCTTCCATGGCCTTGCCTCTTGACTGAAGGCCTCAAAGAAAGTATTGGTCAGTCTATCAACAAGTAAATAGTGGCATGATTTTCTGTCATTCAGTCTATGTACCATGTTCCTCGTCTAAAAGCCCCAAATTTCCAAATTCTGAAACTCAGTTGCCCAAGAATTTCGGATAAGGGATTGTGCACCTATATTACTTAGACATGTGAAATGACAGTATAAGGATTAGCACTGATATCTCCTATCCATCCTATAATAAAAGCATATTAAAATTTCTCGAGAAACTTTGAATTGCTTTCAAAACATAACCCAGTATGTAAACTTTTGAAAAATATGTGTCTATACATTTTTAACTAAAAGAGAAAATTTTTTATCATCTCCCCATCACTTTGCTCCAGTCTCATCCCATTGTAACAACCAGTGGTAACACGTTGGCATATGACTTTTCATATCTTGAAATATTTTTAAGGATATCCTGTCAAGATAAACTACTTTTGGAACATGGTTTGGACTCAAACATGGAAGACTAGTAACTTAATGATAAGCTCTTTTGAAAGATTGCATTGCATTTGAGAAAACCTCATTAAGAATTAATTCATAAAAGTTGTTCGATTTCTATCCTAAGGGGATATTTTTAGTATAAATTTTAATGACATTTCTTAAGTCTACATATATAGAGCTGAAGGCTTTCTTTGAAATAGACCATTAAAACCTATATTACTCTGGTTATATAACTTCTGTTTCTTTTCAAGAAAGAACCATTCAAAATGTTGCTGAGCAAAATAGCATCTCTAAAAACCTAGTGGTCAATTTTGGGATTCCTGTACCACAGCCTGCCCTCAATAAGCCAGGGAGGGTGGTACGGATTAGTTCCAGGATCCCCCACAGATACCAAAATCCATGGATGATCAGGTACCACAGTCGGTCCTCTGTACCCATGGATTACACTGCCGAGGATTCAACCAACCGTAATCGTGTAGCATGTGTGTATTTATTGAAGAAAAAAATCCACGTATAAGTGGACCCCTGCAGTTCAAACACATGTTGTTCAAGGATCAACTGTATTTGCTGCTTTATCTACCTCCAAGCTGTATTAAAGCCTCTGGATGCTGCTTTTTGTCCATGTAAAGTGTAGTTTCCATGTCAGCCGCCAAATATGTGCATTTTCCAGCCTCGTCAAGGTAGATATGGGATGATTTTTCACTCCAGAATGCTTTTTTTTTTTGCGGTACGTGGGCCTCTCACTGTTGTGGCCTCTCCAGTTGCGGAGCACAGGCTCTGGACGCGCAGGCTCAGCGGCCATGGCTCACGGACCCAGCTGCTCCACGGCATGTGGGATCTTCCCGGACCGGGGCACGAACCCGTGTCCCCTGCATCGGCAGGCGGACTCTCAACCACTGCGCCACCAGGGAAGCCCAGAATGCTTTCTTGTATTTCAGCTTCCCTCCTAATCCTTCTAGTTTCTGGAATACTTAATTGATATTTAGGATTTTACCTTTCATTTTGTAAATTCTCACAGCTTTAAAAATCTGAATTTTATCTTGTAAAGAAGTTAAACACACTTTGATTATATTCTATAAATTTACATTTGGCCAAATTCTCCAATTATTTTAGAGTTACTCTCTGATCATTCATCAGACAAGCCTTAAAGGTGTCTACCATTAATACTTCCAGACAAGGGATGCCTTATGACTAACAAAAATAAGGTGATATTATGAGAGGAGAGACCACAGTAGGACTACATCATTAGAAATGTAATTGTAGGTGTCCCCTGCTTTTCAAAAGTTCACTTTATGCCTGGGTAATATTCCATTGTACATATGTGCCACACCTTCTTTATCTATTCATCTGTCGATGGACACTTAGGTTGCTTCCATGTCCTGGCTATTGTAAATAGAGCTGCAGTGAACATTGTGGCACATGACTCTTTTTGAATTATGGTTTTCTCAGGGTATATGCCCAGTAGTGGGATTGCTGGGTCATATGGTAGTTCTATTTTTAGTTTTTACTCAGCCATAAAAAGAAACAAAATTGAATTATTGATAGTGAAGTGGATGGACCTAGAATGTGTCACACAGAGTGAAGTAAGTCAGAAAGAGAAAAACAAATACCGTACGCTAACACATATATATGGAATCTAAAAAAAAGAAAAGGGTTCTGATGAACCTAGGGGCATTACAGGAATAAAGATGCAGACATAGAGAATGGACTTGAGGACATGGGGAGGGGGAAGGGTAAGCTGGGATGAAGTCAGAGAGTGGCATGGACATATGTACACTCCCAAATGTAAAATAGATAGCTAGTGGGAAGCAGCCTCATAGCACAGGGACATCAGCTCCGTGCTTTGTGACCACCTAGAGGGGTGGGATAGGGAGGGTGGGAGGGAGACACAAGAGGGAGGGAATATGGGGATATATGTATACGTATAGCTGATTCACTTTGTTATACAGCAGAAACTATCACAACATTGTAAAGCAATTATGCTCCAATAAAGATGTTAAAAAAAAAAGTTCGCTTTAGGTCACTTTACTCTTACAAAAGACCTACATTAGTACCTGTTTTTGCAAATCTAAAGAAATCCAAAGAGGTTTTTCATTCTTACGAAAAAAAAGGCAAAATGAAAATAGCATTCAGTGTGAACCACTATAGAGGCAGTGTGCACTCAGAGCCGTGAGAGCGGCCCCGCCAAGCTCCTTCCCCGGGACGACACTCAGCATCTCAGCATCAAGCTGCCATAGCTTTGAACTGTGTCTGTGAGCATCTGTGCATTATCTTGATTTATTTTGTGCATTTGTTAGCAAGATGTGTCCTAAGGTAATTGCTTCTTTGCTTTACACCATTTCAGCTTATGAAAGGTTTCATAGGAATGCGCTACTTTTGGATGGTGGGGGAAACCTGTATCACCCTTTAAAGCAGTATTTATGGTGCTGTTTGGGGGTTTGCTACAGGAGAGAACTTGGCAAATCTATACAATGTGAAAATTATTGATGGCATACAGTGGGGTTTTAGGCAGCCCGATAGAGTATGTTATTTTGTTTCTTGCCTGAGTTCTGTACTGAGAGAGACAAAGAATAAGGCAGGTGGAGATTAAAGTGCCTGGTTCATTACTGATGGAGATTTTGGAAAACGAGGCTTAGGCATAAGGCAACAAAGGCTTCTTAATACTTAACCCTGTTAATACAGGCATAGTCACTCAATGTCAGGTCGTGTTGGTCAACCACAGGCTTTCTACCCAAAATGTTGGGGCTACTACTGTGAAACTCATTGAATGACCTAAAACAGGGCAAAGTGTGTTCCTAAAATCAGGTAGATCCAAAGAAGAGAAGCAGAAAGGAGGGGACTCAGTCATACATGCCCGACTTCTCCTCCTAAATTTATAATTCAGAAAATTGAATCCTTCTCCCATGAAGAAAAGTCAATGAGGATGTAGAGGAAGTCAAGAATGTGACACTGATTGATGTCTCTCTTCATAGAAACATGAATCAAGAGTAAAGGCAGTATCATTCAATAATACATGCTCCTAATAAAATAACAGAAAGGGTATAATCTACACTTATGCTGGCATTCCTGCCTCTACCCTTCCCATCCAGGGACACATGTAGATGGCCTAGAATCAAGCATTTATCTTCTAGGGAAAAAATCTGAGGGACATGCTCTGAAAAATTGCACTAATTGTCAGAGAATACTAAACACATGTGCTGCAGAGTAATGCTCTCCTCTTTTAGAGATTTAGCCACGTAGATCGCTGGGGACATACTTCAGGACATTTAGACCTCACATTTCAGCAGCAGAATCCTAGTTTGCAGTCTATACACCACATATATTCCTTTGTCAGGATACCAAAAAGAGAGAATCTTAGCAATATTTGGCTCAGAGAGTGAGAGTGGAAGCTTACACCAGGGCCCATCAAGAAGATACATGTAGGGGCTTCCCTGGTGGCGCAGTGGTTGAGAGTCCGCCCGCCGATGCAGGGGACACGGGTTCGTGCCCCAGTCCGGGAAGATCCCACGTGCCGCGGAGCGGCTGGGCCCGTGAGCCATGGCCGCTGAGCCTGCGCGTCCGGAGCCTGTGCTCCACAACGGGAGAGGCCACGACAGTGAGAGGCCTGTGTACCGCAAAAAAAAAAAAGAAGATACAGGTACCTAGTGGGAGAGGGACCCACCACCGTCTAAACTACCAGATTGCATCTCATTCTCCCAGCGTGACCACAGCTGTAATGAAAAAATGGTATTGAGGAGTCTGGTCTCTGCTCTTTCTCAGGAGACATTCTTTTCTCCTTTGACATCAAAACCACACCAATAAAATCCCAAAGCAGAATATCAAACCCAGTGGAAGATGGATGCACTTATATTTTCAAGGTAATACCAGCATTCTCATTTGGTTGAACCATCTCTGGCATAATCCATGGCACACATATGAGGCTATTGCCATGGAAGGTGATTCACTCTATAAAACTGTGGAGATCTATCTCCAAGGATTGCATGCCCCCTTTTTTCTTGAAAATAGTCTTTTTTTGTACTATAGAGGGTAAAAACATGAAGGACACACAGAAAAGGGGACATGAAAAAATTTAGTAGATTCAAAGTACTAGCAAAGCCAATGTGTCAGGTTTAACTGAAAATCACAAGTAACATGTCTGAGAGCAAAACGAGGTCCCAGAGAAATACCATGATCAGAGAAGAAATTATTCTCCAGGATAGTTTTATTGCTCATTCAGATAGAGTAGACACATGAAGTAACACACAACTACACATGACAGGTTTGTTCTTGTAAAGGACCTTGCTATACGTCTTGATGCCATTGTTCTCTATTCTGTTCGATTCAGAAAAATATGTGCTCTATACAATAACTGTCTATGTGGTTGCACAAACAAAATTTCTGTTCTCTTAATTAGGTGAACTTATCCTACTCTAGTAGTACCTTAAACATACTATAGCTTCTTAGTAGGTAACTTTCCAAATCTTGATTACCAGAAATGCCATAGTCTTCTACAGCTTCCCACTTGTATTTCCTGGAAAAAATGAGATAATAGATATATTTAGTCCAGTACCTGATACATAGTATATCCTCAAAAGGTAAGAGCTACTAAGCCCCATTTGCTGAACCCAGGTTTATCTCAGACCCTGAGATATTCCTGATGAGGGCAAGAGGTATTTGGGCAGCCTTGCCCTCTCTCCCCCTACACAATGGCCCTGGGCACTAAGTCTCATTTCTCAGACCACAGATCCAGTGTCTGAGCAATGATTGGGTGTCACATGCCCTCAGAGTCACCTTAATGGCAACCTGACTCCGGACCGTGTGTACCAGGAATGAGCTCTGAGCATCCGGAGAGCCCTATACTCTTTCTCCATTTTATGGTTCCTAGTCATGGGTTCTTTATTTTATCTTTCATGGTTTCTTCTTAGTTTTCTTGTCTAGTACACAGTTCAGCTTAGGATATTTCTCTGAATTCTAGCCAGCATCTTGCCTGGTTCTTGGAAGCCTTCTTTCCCAAAGCTGAATTCTATTCCCCTCATATTTCTACCTGATAATGATACATCTACATGGACAAACCTAGGTCCAACAGCTGTTCACCTCTCCCAGGTATCATTCACCTCCGGGATCTCCATTCCTGCATGCAACCGGCCAGATAGGCACTGAAAATGGAATCTTCTCAGTTCTCAGTGTCTGAGATGCTCTCACACACACCATTCTGTATCCTGGTGACACTGATGCTACTGAAATCTGGCTTCTCACCTCCCCACGAAAGATTTATCAGTGGCTTAACTTGCATCTCGCCTCACCTTGTCTGTGACATCACTAATTTCCCAGACTGGGCTGCGAGTGAACTGAGGATCTCAAAGTATGGGGGACAGAGCTAGACTAGAGGGAGAGTCATAAGGCTCATTACTCAAAGATGTTTATGAGTTGAATCCTGGCCCTCAAACCCAAACAAGCTGAGGAAGTGATTTTCCCTTTGTCCCTGGTTTCTAGAATCACTTCACTATTCCTTCAATACTTTATTCATTAGATTTATTTTCCTGATATTTTCTGAACTCAGAACTTCTGTATAAGATGGAATGAGAAAACTGCAAACCCATTCAGGCCACAGATCAGGAATGGTTTCAATTACTCCTTTTCTTGATGCAGCCCAGGATATAGGTCCTGATGATGCTATATCAGCACTTTTTTCTGTTTTCCTTACAGGACAAATTGCCGGAAGGGTTCCTGTTTATGAGGGTAGGAGTTGCTTATACAAGTTTCCCATAAGGATTCTGACAGAGGCTTCTCTCTGGTAAGTCAAAGAGCTTCTGTATCACTGATTTGGGGCATAAAGCCAGAATAAGTCTGAGATCCTTTATGTCTACCGCGATACCCTTCCCCAAAACTGTACAATCTGATTTGTTTGAGGAACACGGTTTCTTTCTGTCATTATCTCAGAAGGGAGAAGTCTAAGTCTGCATAATCACGGTGTTCATGCCTGTTGAGGATTTTTCTCGAGGTTGGATCACAGCAGGGTGCCCAAGCAAGGGCTGAATGCTGAACTGAAGTGCTAAGGCTACAAGCAGGGTGGGGTGGTGGAGGCCCCATAATGACATGTTAAAGCCCAGTTGCATACTTATTAGTGCTGCTGTGAGATACTGGGAAGAGCAGCAGCGGTTGCAAGACCAGCCATCCTGCCTAGGCTAATTCACCCTGAACAGAAGTATAAGTGAGGAGGCTTGAGGTGACAGCCAAGGTTAGGACAGTGACAGTCTGACTGAGGAAGTCTTCATATGTGGCGCACAGTGTGCATGAACAACGACAACAACGATAACCTTTTTATAAAGGATTGAATATATTAAATGTTCCGTGTACATTGCATCTGCAATATTGTTTCAAGCATCTTCTAATTGCCAGATGCTCTTTTAGGCACCAGGGGTTCAGCAGCGAATAGATAAAGTCGACAGAAAACAGATAAAGTCACTGCCCTTGTGGATCGTTTAATATTCATTAAAGACCCTCAAAGTACTTCAAAGTCTGCCGAGCCGTGGCACCTCCTCATGGTTAAAAAACATTGACCCCACGTGTAAGCAATGTTACTAGTGGTGGTATTTTCAGTTGTGAAGAGCAAGGATATATCAGCCGTCAGTTTAAAACAAAGTATTGTCCCCAAGCTGGTAACTTACTAGGTCTTCCCATCATTATATTAGTCTGGTTGCTCCTGAGTGATATGGAATATGGTAAGATTTCGCAGATCTTATGGTCAGTGGCCCACTGTTGTAACTTCTGTGCTGTATCTTCTTTAACAGAGAAAGCTGTATGGGATGCCATGCCTATAAATAGGCATTCTGCAAGCTCTTGGATGGTGGTACTGGGGGAAGCACAGCAGGCAGGGAAGGCTAAGTAAGACCTATCTGGAATAGGTGTCAATTCATTTAAGGATGAGGTGATACCCCCTCGATGGTGAAAGAGGTCTGATGCAATCAGATTCTGCAAAGTGACTGGCAGATATCTGGGGGAGATGGTGCCACATCACGGGATGAAGTGTTGGTCTTTTGACGGCAGTTCAGGCATTCAGTAGTTTCAAAAGCTAGGTCAGCCTAGCTCAGAGGAGCCCCAAGCTTTGGGCCCATGCATGGCCTCTATCTCTGCTAACATGGCTGCTCAGTTCAGGGGCCCCTTGCACAATCGCAGGGGTGACCAAGGAGAGAGGCTGGCTGACTACCACTGGATGACGCATCGTCTTCTCTGCCCAGTTAAGCACTTCCCCTGCAATGGAGGGTCTCTGGTGGACATTAACATGGAATAACAAGGTCTTCATAGTTTCTGCCCACTTCCATTGGTGCAACTATATGTTTCTTTCTCAGGTCCCCTGGTCTCTGATCTAACCTTGCTTCCTCCAGGTCTCTGACCAAGTAGACAAGCCTTTCACCACTACTCAAAGATCTGTGTATGTACTTATTTTGGGTCACTCCTAAATTCATACAAAGTGAAGGCTCAAGTGTACTGCTACACACCTCTGTCCATTTGGAGGATTTACCTCACAACTGTCCTTTGGATCCATGCCTGAAAGGGGCTGTGCAGAAGTAACAGTCTATTTTCGATTCAAACCAACATAGTGGGAGAATAAAGACACTGTGAGCCAGGTTCCAGTTCTTTTCTGCCTCCATCGTTTAGTCATAGGCAACCCCCATGATGTGAGGTCTTACATGTAAACTGCGGGAGAAGCATGACTATTCTATTAAGAGACATCTTCATGTAACTTACGTGTATCTCTAGACCTCTTTGGGCTTGATCTTGAATATACAATTTCTGCTGTTCAGTGTCTAGTAGCTCGCTGCTGTGCCCCATCAGTATTAGGATTTGGAGGCTATGATAACATCCAGCTTATGCCTGACAGCTTCACTGACCTGATAACTATTGTTAGCTCAGTCTTTACTAGGACTCAGAAGCACTCCAGGGGGTGCTTTTCCAATGGTAAGTAGTTCTCTGCTGTGGAAGGAGTCTGTGTCGTGTCTTACCTATTGGGGTTTTGACTGAGGTTCCAGACAGCATCCTTATCTATCACAAATAGTTCTAGAACCATGGGCTTTGCCAGGTTTTACAGTTCAAGTAACAGGGCATGCAGCACCACAGCTTAGACCCATTACAGAGTTTTCTCTTGCTCTGGGCTCTGTTCAAAGTGATCAGTCTTTCAAGTCACCAGATAAATGCATTGGAGAAGTATTCCCAATTGCATTCAGAAATCCAAAATCCTAAGAGGCACACTAAATGCTGTACCTCCTTCTTAGTGGTAGAAGGTATAAAGTACAAAAATTGTCCTCATCCTTAGAAGGGATGTCCCAGCATGTCTTAGACCACTGGACCCCTAAAAACATCACTGATATAGTAGGCAGCTAATTCTTCGTGAGGTTCATCTCCAACCCTCTGACACGTATCTGTCTTGCTAGGGATGCAGAGTACTTACTACGTCCTGTTCACCAAGTCTTATTTGCATGATATGATCAATATTGTGGGCTAGTATGATTCTTGAGCAAAGTCAGTATGATCAGGGTTCCTGCTGACCATGTTGTGACAGAGAGCAGGAGATTTAATAGAGCCCTGGGAAAAGAAAGTGAATGTATAATGTTGACCTTCCCACATAAAAGGAAACTGCCTTTGATCGTCCTTCCTGATAGAATTAGAGAACACATTTATAAGATCAGTAACCTCATACCCAGTACCAAAGTCACTGTTGTCTGTTTCATAAAGATTTTACATCCATTACATCAGATGAGTTAGGATGACTATAACACTTGGTTAAATTTATGAGTCCACTGTCTTCCAGCACAACTCATAGGCTTTATTTTTTCAGGGTCTATACAGATGAATTTCATAAGGATATGTAGGGACCGTCACCCTTGCATCCTTTAAGTCTGGTGATAGAACTAATATTCAGATTTCCTCCTGGAATGCAGTATTACTTATGGTTAAGTTTCTTGGCAAGGGGGTATAGGCAATCTCAGGACTTTCCTACAGTTTTGATTCATACTCCATAGGTCAAGGAATAATTAGTGTTCTTCCAGCTAATAAGTATATCTACCCCAATTTTACAGTTGGGAATTGGAAAATGGATCTCTGGACTCAGTGAACGCTCTGTGGGATGGAAGTGGATTGGAACTCTGTTTATCATCTTACCTCCATCAGTATCTATCTGGAGTTCCTGGATGGTATTTTGGATTCTTTCTAACAGTGTCAGCTCAGACCCTGTATTCAACTATTCTTGAAAGGTCTAGCTATTCCATTTTCCTCTTGCAGAGTTACTCTAGTAAGTCAGTTTTGGAGAATATTTATTGTGTATACATATCATGGTATTATAACATCCTTCCTCAAGAGAAACAAGCCTCCACTTCAATTAATAACCTCTGGGTCTGTGAACTAATTTAGACCTGGAATTTGGGTGAAGGACTACATTTTTTTCATTGCATTGCATCTTGATTTTTTTGTGGGGGCAAAGGGGCTTACATTCATTCAAGTTGAATAACACCTTTATCGGCTGTCCATCTGTCTTGTCTGTTGGAACCTTCTAATCTGTAAGCTATTACCATAGAACCCTTTAGGTCAAGGCACCTTGATTGCTGTCCTGGCCCTTCCCATAATGACAGTCACATCTACTTTGCCTCTGAAGGTTAATTGCTGCCCCTTTGCTTTTGGTATCCTGAGATCATTTCTGCTGATACAAAGCAGTTCAGAACCAAGATGGCATATTCTACTATTATACCAACAGATGGAAGTCTCCACTGAGCTTCTAAAATCCACCCTTCACTGGATCCTTCATTATGGCCCTAGTAAAGGAGTATCTATGGGTCCTTCCAGTGAAGAGTCAGTGGGGTTTTCTGGTCTCACATAATAAATCTACTCTAACATGCTCACGTCCCTTAGCCTTTGGCTCCTTCTTCAATTTTCTATCTAGGCAGTTCTGGCATCTCCACCTCGTTTACTGTGCACCATCATTCTGAACAACCTTCAAGGAATCTAACAGTGGGTTAGAACTGATTCCAGGTCTCTTTTCCAGAACAGTATATCCTGAATCTTTGTTCACACTGTTCTGAGACAAGATCCAAGTTATTGGTCCTGGCCAAAAAAGGTTGAGTGGTAGTGGATCTCGAGGAGAAAAAGCAATATCTTCCTCAAGGTTTCTAGGCAATGGGAAGTTGCTCTTCTCTAATAAGGGGGGAGTTCTATCTATAAGCATGGAGTGTTTAGGAGAACCGAGGGGTTTAACAGTCTCAGGTTCCTTCACTATTGGTTGAGAAATGCCCTTGGGGCATTAATTTTCCTTCACTTTCAGGCTTTACATGGGTGCAGAGCACATTTCCTCTAATAGACCATGCCACTATAACATGTCAGAGAAGACTTGGAACAGCAAGTGAAAATTAAAAAATGGGTGGTATGTGCGTAAGGTAAGGTATTTCCAGTGAGTCAAAACCCATAAGAACTATATGCTATAATCATAGTTGGAGTCATAAATGAGGTCAAGAGAAGGTGAGACAGGAAACAGAGGAATCTGGAATAAATAGGAAGAAGAAGAAAATGAAAAGGGGTCTAAGTTAAGCAGATTGTCCCAGATGATACACCTAGTATCTGGTAGAGAGTTGGGACAAAGATCTAGCCTCTCGTTTCCTCCCGAGGCCATCTCAACCACCGTTACTTTTTCTGCGCACATCAGACAGAAAATACGAGAATGAGCATTTTGACCTTCAAGTAGGAAAGCAGAGATTAGCTCAGCAGTCATCTGTGAATGCTTCACCTTTAGCTCCCAAGAGTATAGCTGCCTAGAATGCTACTGATCAAAGTCTCCTCACCTTCTGGAAATTCTGATAAGCACTTCCTGTCTCTTATGGTGAAATCCCCTAAGGAGCCTCATGGTCGTCACAGCCTTCCCTAATCAAGCCTAAGTATTTGTCCTTTGAACACCAAACTTGCTACCACTCCAGAGTCTTGTTCTACTATTTACCTCTGTCAGGAACTTTCTCTCCCTGTCTCTTTGCGTTGTGTACTCCTTCTTATCCTTCAAGGATCAGCTCAAGTGCCACCTCCCAGAGAGAGTCCCTGATTACATCATCTAAAGAAGCACACGCCACCTCTCTTCTCTGTTACCCTCCACTACCTTGATCTTGTCCTTCATAGACCCAGCACGGGCTTCGACTATTTTGTATGTACTGATAAGCTTATTGTTTGATTTCCTCACTAGAATACAAACACCTTGAGGACAGGCATTACGTCTATTTGAGTCACCATTATGTCCCTTGTTCTTCAATTGTACCAGGCACATAGGAGACACTCCAGACATATTTGCTGGATGAAAGAAAGCCATTAAATAAACAAAATAAGTAATTGTTTTCTGCCTAATACCTATGTATGGATGTCCAGGGATTACCAGATCACTTAGAGACCATGAGGACATAAAAGCATCAGCGAACTACAGCCAATATTGCCAGCGTACTGCATAGAATGCAGAACAGACTTTATCCTCTACTACGTGCTCTTCTATCTAAACATGACACAATATTGAGCAATTATACCAATGATAATATTACCCAAATATACAGACAAAAATTCAGAAGCTTAACAAAGAGTAGAAGCCTTGCAGAAGTGTGGTGCCAGCTCTCCATTTATTCCTTCCTCTGGAAAAGTGTTGTCCATTGACAGGTGACATCGTTGTCTTTGGCCCTAGGAATGAATTACAAGACTGAGTTGCATGCTAAGAGGGTCAGCGTGCTCTTCTGTCCCTTACTTTTTAAATCCATTCATACCACCTTCGACATTTCTTGCTTGAAATTTGTCCTTTTAGCTTTCTTTATTGGTTTCCTCCTCAATTCTTCCTTTGACTTGGTTTACAAATGGGCTCTAGACCATGTGCTTCATGATTGCCTTTGAAATCCCATAGAAGTCTTCAATGGAAAGTTACCCTAAACCTCATAATCTAGCTGAAATCCCAGTCTAGCTGCTGGTGCTCAGTTTCATACAGCAGAAATGCAGTTTGTCCTGATAAATAGATATGTACTTTAAAATTTTAATGCCCATGTAGTGACTGGAATACTGGGGTTCGCATTCAGAGACAACCCTTGTCCAACTGATGATAAACTTAGAAAACAGATCATGGGACTGTTGAGTAGACATCAAATCAAAAAATGGAATGTTATTGTTGTGGGAGATATTTCGTTCAGACTCAAGAGGGCCAGAATTCCAGTGTAAACTGCCACTCATTAGCTCTATGAACTTGAATATAGGACTTAACCTTTTGGGTTTTTAAAAAATATTTTAATTGTATTGGAGTATAGCTGATTGGCAATGTTGTGTTAGTTTCAGGTGGGTGTACAGCAAAGTGATTCAGTTATGCATATACATATATTCATTCTTTTTTAGATTCTTTTCTCACGTAGGTTATCACAGAATACTGGGTAGAGTTCCCTGTGCTATACAGTAGGTCCTTGTTGGTTATCTATCCCATATAAGTGTGCCTGCGTTCATCCCAAACTCCTGATTTATCCCTCCCCTCCACGTTTCCCCTTTCATAACCATAAGTTTGTTTTCGATATCTATAAGTCTGCTCCAGTTTTGTAAATAAGTTCATTTGTATCTTTTTTAAAATTAGATTCCACATATGAATGATATCATATGATATTTGTCTTTGTCTGATTTATTTCATTTAGTATGATAATCTCTAGGTCCATCCATGCTGCTGCAAATGATATTATTTCATTTTTTATGGCTGAGTAATATTCCATTGTATATATGTACCATATCTTCTTTACCCATTCCTCAGTTGATGGACATTTAGGTGGCTTCCATGTCTTGGCTATTATAAACAGTGCTGCAGTGAACATTGGGGTGTATATATGCTTTCAGATTATGGTTTTCTACAGATATATGCCCAGGAGTGAGATTGCTGGGTCATATGGTAGTTCTATTTTTAGTTTTTTAAGGAACCTCCATGTTGTTCTCCATAGTGGCTGTACCAACTTACATTCCCACCAACAGTGTAGGAGGGTTCCTTTTTCTCCACACCCTCTCCATTTATTGTTTGTAGATTTTTTGATGATGGCCATTATGAACAGTGTGAGGTGATATCTCACTGTAGTTTTATTTACATTTCTCTGATAATTAGAGATGTTGAGCATCTTTTCATGTTCTTTTTGGCCATCTGTATGTCTTGTTTGGAGAACTGTCTATTTAGATCTTCTGCCCAATTTTTGATTGGGTTGTTTGTTTTTTTGACATAGAGCTACATGAACTGTTTGTATATTTTGGAGATTAATCCCTTGTCAGTCACATCATTTGCAAATATTTTCTCCGATTCTGTGGGTTGTCTTCATTTTGTTGATGGTTTCCTTTGCTGAGGACTTATCCTTTTGAATTTTCAATTCCATCATGTATTAAAGGAACAGAGTAAACATAGCATCTACCTATTAGGTGATGAGGATAAATTGAACAAATGCACATAAAGCCCTTAACGCAGCATGTGGCCATTGAAAGTACTTGATAAATGTTAGCTGTTAATGATAACAATAAAAATGTGCTTAGTAAGAGGACCTTCAAGATGGCAGAGGAGTAAGATGTGGAGATCACCTTCCTCCCACAGATACATCAAAAATACATCTACATGTGGAACAACTCCTACAGAACACCTCCTGAAAACTGGCAGAAGACCTCAGACTTCCCAAAAGGCAAGAAACTCCCCACCTACCTGGGTAGGGCAACAGAAAAAAGAAAAAGGAATAGGGATGGGACCTGCACCTCGGGGAATGAGCTGTGAAGGGGGAAAAGTTTCCACACACTAGGAAGCCCCTTCACTGGTGGAGGTGAGGGGTGGGAGAGGGGAAGTATTGGAGCCATGGAGGAGAGTGCAGCAACAGGGGTTCAGAGAGCAAAGTGGAGAGATTCCTGCACAGAGGATCGGTGCCGACCAGCACTCACCAGCCTGAGAGGCTTGTCTGCTCACCCGCCAGGACAGGCGGGGGCTGGGAGATGAGGCTCCGGCTTTGGAGCTCAGAACCCAGGGAGAGGACTGGGGTTGGCTGCATGAACACAGCCTGAAGGGAGTTAGTGTGCCACAGCTAGCCAGGAGGGAGTGCAGGAAAAAGTCTGGAACTGCCTAAGAGGCAAGTGACCATTGTTTCGGAGTGCGCAAGGAGAGGGGATTCAGAGCACCGCCTAAATGAGCTCCAGAAACGGGCATGAGCTGTGGCAGCGTGGACACCAGAGACAGGCATGAAATGCTAAGGCTGCTGGTGCAGCCACCAAGATGCCTGTGTGCAAGCAGAGGTCACTATGCACACCTCCCCTCCTGGGAGCCTGTTTAGCCTGCCACTGCCAGGGTCCCGTGATCCAGGGACAACTTCCCCGGAGGAACACATGGCGCACCTCAGGCTGTTGCAACGTCATGGCGGCCTCTGCCGCCGCAGGCTCGCCCCGCATTCCGTACCACTCCTTCCCCCAAGCCTGAGTGATCCAGAGCCCGTTACTCAGCTGATACTTTAACCCCATCCTCTCTGGGCGGGAAGCACACGCTAGAGGGTGAGCTACAGGCAGAGGCGGGGCCAAACCCAAAGCTGAACCCCAGGAGCTGTGCAGACAAGGAAGAGAAAAGGAAATCTCTCCGTGCAGCCTCAAGAGCAGCGGATTAAATCCCCACAATCAACTTGATGTACCCTGCATCTGTGGAATACCTGAAGAGACAACGAATCACCCCAAAATTGAGGCGGTGGACTTTGGGAGCAACTGTAGACTTGGGGTTTGCATTCTGTATCTAATTTGTTTCTGGTTTTATGTTTATATTAGTTTCGTATTTAGAGCTTATTATCACTGGTAGATTTGT